>NC_140494.1:13244290-13649290 GCF_964271855.1 Acomys minous | reverse complement strand
AAGACAGAAAGGCAAGTCTACTGTCCGTCGCTTTCTCCCATGTATCACCTACAATTTTTTTTCAGAAAAATTAAATTTAGAACATCTGTATTCCTATTTTCAGCAATTAGGGGAAAAGGCTGAAGGCTGGCTCACTTATTTCAGAAAAATACAGGGCTGGTTTTGCAATATGTTTGTGCCATAACTGATTTCAGTATGTGCCAACCAGACTGCTGAGCCTGTGCCCCCTACGCTGTGTCTTGGCTCTAGTCCTGCCTTGTCTGAGAAGCAACTACTACCCTGATGCCCATGTAGAGGACTTGAGTCTCTGCAGCTGCTGACTGGCTTGCCCTGTTAAATACCAAGAGGCAGCTGGCTCACAAGATAGACATTCAACATCATAGAAAAAGGAAGCTATCCAGGGTACTCAGGGTGGGGCATGCATCCTCCCCCTCCACAGGCAGGCCTGACCCATTAACTACAATCTCAAGAGCTATATACCTTCTGGTATCCAGGGAGAAAGCTGTGGTTTTGTTTGTTTTGCTTGAAAGCAGGAAGAAAGATTGATTAGAAATATACAATCAGCAAGCTGCAGAGTTTCCACATTTTCTATTTACCTGCTCCAAGGATCAGAGTGCTGACATACATGACATTGTGGATAAAGTGCGTAAACACTGTGATGAGTGGAAGAAGTCAGTCACGGAAGACCACGACTGCTTGAGACCATATATGAATGTCCAGTATGCGGAGAGCTCCAAAGACAGAGTGGATGTGAATGCTGAGGGATGCTGAATCTTATATAGGGGAAAATATTCTAAGACTATATTGTGGTGATGCGTACACAGTCATGTGATTAAAAGCCTTGGAATGTATACTTTAAGGGTGCCTATTGTCTTCCTTATATTTTAGCAAAGCCTTTAATTATTTTTTTTAAGCCTTTAATCTTTCAGGTTAATAGTTCATACCTTTCTCTGGCTTCTTTGAGTGCGATTTCAAGTTTCTCCACCTTCTGGTTTCCTTCCCTGAGGCAAAGCAGGAGCTGGCTCACGGTTAACTCTTCAAACTCCACACAAGTCCTGGCATCCCCTGTAGACTTGGTCCTAAAAAGGCATCGATACCACATTCAGTATGGAAATTAAAAAGGTTTTAATCGCAACAAAATGTCAAGAGAACAAAGAGAGATGCACAATACAAGGGAAGTCAGTGCCCTCCAGTGAATTCTCAACTGCCCAAGCATGGCTGGCTGAACTCTTCTGTGCATGCTGCGAAGGCTGTGGGGGCTAACACAAAGCTCGAGGAAGCCAACCTCATACTGTAAGCACTCACAGAGCCACAGGGCCACAGGGACAGCTCAGCGGCTAGGGCTGGAGGTGCCACCATCTTAGAGACCCTGTTTCGGAGGACTACAGACTAAGTATTCAGGTGCATTCGGACCACAGCCCACTCCAACTTGTTAGAGACTATTGCCTTTGTGAATCAAGGAAAGAAAAAAAAAATCCTGGCTTTGGTTTCACACAAAGCAGAGACATGTAGCTACGACTGGAAAATGTTTTTCTAAGCTTCGGAATCTGATCAGGAGACGTTCACCATAAACAGGCGACTATGACCATCACCCAGCAACAGAATGCTCAGAGTAATGACGGCAGCTCTCAGTCACCCTCGAGGCTCACACATCTAAAAGCCAGCATTAAAGACTCCAGAGCTGGAGCCACAAGCCTAGAAGCCAATATCAGATCCCTTACTAGACTCATAAAACATTAAGAGCTATTGGCTTGAAAGAGGAAGTGGTCTTGGCATATGGAAATAAATAAGAGGAAGTGGCTTAGAAATTCTAAACACAGTTTTCTTTCTTTCCTCTACTTCCAGGAAAGTCTTAATATTAAAAGTAGCAATTTGGGGAAAGTTGAATTCTAAAAAAAAACCCAGGAATAACACTCACTTAATACTAGTTACTTTGTTTGGTGAAAGACTATTTTATTATTACATTCTCCCTGACATGAAAACATAGGGACAGACCTAAAAATTACTACATTTTCTATGCCATTCTCTATGCACATTGATCAAGTAATAGAAAAAATGGTTTTAAAGTCTGTGAGGTAAGCGATGCAGAGAAATTCTGAGCAAACTGATAGGTAAATGGCCTGACATTGCACACACAGAGGATGGGCAAACCACCAGCTTTGGGTGATACCACCTTCAAGAAGCAAGAAGGTCAGTGCCCAGTTCTACAGCATCCGTTCAAAGGTGCTTCCATTACCTGAGATGTCTGTTTCCATGCCAGGCGTGGTGGCCCACGCCTTTAATCCCAGCACTTGGGAGGCAGAGGCAGGCGGATCTCTGTGAGTTTGAGGCCAGGCTGGTCTACAGAGTAAGTCCAGGCCAGCCAGGGCTCCACAGAGAAACTCTGTCTCAAAAAACCACTTCCTAGAAGCTGCTTGCTTGGGAAAGGCAGATTTGAGATTCCAAAGGTAAGATCCTAGGCACTTCTGGCTCAGTGGGTGAAGATACTTGCCATCAAGCCTGACAGCCTGAGTGTGATCCTCAGAACCCACATGGTGGAGAGAACAGAGTCCCATAAACCAGCGCTCCTCAACCTTCCCAATGCTGAGACCCTTTAATACAGTTCTCATGTTGTGGTAACCCCCAGCCATAAAATTATTGTCATTTTCATTATTATTTCATAACTGTATTTTGCTACTGTTATGACTTGTAAATATTTTTTGGAGATAGAGGTTTGCTGGAGGGGTTAGAAGCCACAGGTTGAGAACTGATGCTACTGTCCTGTGGCCTCTATCTATATGTGTGCTGTGGCATGCTCCCTCCCCAGCATATAAAGATCCCCAGGGATTGATAGCTCTCATAGCCACTGCCTCAGAAGGTCACTATTATGTGTTACTATGGCTGACAATCAGTAAAGAATAGGGAAAAGAAAACGGGCGCATCCCACTTAAGGAAGCCGGCAGCCTGCTTAGTTCAAGCAGCTCTCACAAATGAGAAAGCACAGGCCTGCTGACTAGGAACATGTCTCTATTTGATTGAAGACGAATGTGTTTATGCTTCTAAAAGAGAGGAAACACCTCTGCAGCAGGGAAGTCTGCACTTGTTAGCCTTAAAAAGGCACCAGACACTGTTTCCATCCTCTGCCAGTTTGAGTTGCAACATTGAATACCATTTAATGCATGATAGCACTTGGGAAGCTAAGGTAGGATGTTGCAGGTTCAAATCCAACCTGGATTACTGAGGAAGAACCTGCCTCAGGAAACAGAGTAAGTCACTTTTCTACGGTCCAGCATGACAGGCTCAAAGGGACAAGTGTGCCCAGTCTGTGCGCCTGACAGTCAGAGTTCCGTCACTTACATGTTGATGGAGTCTGCTCTTGTAGGCGTAGGGCTGTCCTTCATTTCCCTCACTGCCCCTTCAGCCTCTCCTTCCTGTAAAGGCAGAGGCGAGAAGGAATGAATACAACAGCTCTGCAGACAGATCCCCTTTCAAAGGAGAAAGGCAAGATACCCCCCCCCCCCCCGAGGAAAATCCTCAGCCTTTGTATGAGATATGATCTAAATTGGATCACTCAACTGAAACAGAAAACACCCCCTCTGAGCATGCACATCCCATCAGGATTATAAATATCTAAGCTAAGGCATGAAGGTCAGTCTCCTGTCATGGAACACACTCAACCCAACCCCATAAACATGTGGCTTTGGCTTACAAAGCGATGGTTTTGCCAAGCTGCTTGTCATTGTAAATTTGCCTGCACCATTGGCCTATTAGGGAACCAAAGCCTAAAGCCTAAGACTGGCAGCATTGTGAGCTGGTCCAATAAGCTGATGGGATGAATCTTCACAAATGCACAAAGATGGTCAGGATGCTTTGGCTACACTCTTCCTAAGCCATGGACAGACTTTTCCAGCTCACAGGGGCAAAGCGAAACACATTTTCACTCACAATGGTTGTCACTTCCTCTGGGAGGATGCAGATGACGAAGCCTGGAAGAGGCCTTGTTTAGAAACTTTGATAAAATGTCTGGGTTTCCTGCCTTTTACCAGCCACTTTCAGGGCTAAAACTCTGTGTTTCAGTCATCTTTGGTCATAGAAAAGTGTGTTCTTCAAATCCTCATTCTGGGCATTCTGAATGCACCTAAAATTTCTTTGCGGGCATGGATGAACTAAGGGTCATTTTCCAACTGGACTGATCTGTAAGGCAGAGTAAGGAGTCCCACACTAAATACTTCAGATCTATCTAGTACCCTAGGTGTCTTGCAAGCTGCTCTGCTCTCCCTGGCTTTATCTACAAAGCACACTTCTCTCTTTAATCCCTTTTCCTCTATCAGATAGGAACTTTGACAAAGTGGAAATGACACTTTGCTGGTGTGCTTGTCACCCCTACTTCAGGTATCTCTCAGCAGCACCGAAGGAGAGGCCCCTCCAAGGCTGACTCACCTGCTCTCTTCTCTTATGGGGCTGAGTAAACCCAGATACCATCAAAAGAGACACCTCACAAAAGCTCTGGAGTCAGTTGGTCAGTTCACTTATGTTGCACAGAACTTAACTTTGCTCGCTCTGGCTTCAAATTCTGTTCTTAGAAGCTAAATCATGGCTTCTGGTAGGGAGGTAAAGACCAGATCCCCTCAACCTATGCCCAGAGTTGTTCTCTCTACCGGCCCCCTTAAATAGCTACTTTATTTATTTTGTTGTTTTGTTTTTTTGACACAAAGTTTCTCTGTGTAGCCTTGGCTGTCCTGGATTTACTTCATAGACCAGGCTGCCCTTGAACTCACAGAGATCTGCCTCTCTGAGTGCTGGGATTACAGGCATGTGCCACCACACCTGGCTGTTTATTTTATTATTTATTGTATGCATGTACGTATTGGTCTATGAATAAGTGTAGGTGAGTGCTGGTACCATCGGAGGCCAGAAGAAGAAGGTGTCAGTGTTCTGGAGCTGGAGTTAAAGGCAGTTAGAGGTGAGCCACCCCATGTGGGTGCTGGGAAAAGAACTCAGGGCCTGGGAAAGGGCAGTTAGAGGTGAGCTACCCCATGTGGGTGCTGGGAACAGAACTCAGGGCCTGGGAAAGGGCAGCATCCATTTAACTGCTTAGTTATATCTCTAGGCATCACATCCCTCTTTTGGGACAAGGTTTCATGTATCCCAGCCTGGCCTTGACCTGGCTATATAGGAGAATGACCTTGAACTTCCGATCCTCCTGCCTCCACCTACCGAGTCCCAGGCATATAGGCTTATAATATTACGCCCAGTTTATGTGGTGCTGAAGTGAAACCCAGGGCTTCACCCATGAAGTGAGTTGCCAGGCTTATATGGCTAGTGTCAGGCTCAAAGGAAACCCCAGTTCCCAGCACTACGAAAGGCACAGTCCAGAAATGGCACAGCCTCGGTCCCGCTCACGCTGGACTACAGAAGGATTTCTGGTGGTGAGGCAAAAGCTAGCATTCCTCAGTAAGTTACGAACTAGGGTTCCTGGCTGCCAAAAGGATTCATTTCCCTTGCCTCTGGAAAGCAATGTTCTCCATTAACTATACCTGTAGTTGCATATCAAAGCCCATGCTGGCCTCCAGGCTCCTATAGTCCCCAGTCACAAGTACTGTTCTAAGTCTCAGAGCTCCTGAGGCTTCCCTCCTCCCTCCCCTAAGCCCAGGCCTGCCCTAGCTCACTGGCTCCTCCCCCCCCCCCCAACTCACATGTCTTTCCATGATGCCCCCGCCCACCCCCTTCTCCTGCAGACAGCCCTGGCATGTCCACTCTGCTTCTTTTTCCTTTTGATCTGGACTCTTCCAGATGCCTCTGGATATTTAATCATCTTACACACAATAAAAACCTCCACCCTAATAACTGCTTTACTGCATTCCTCACATACATCTAGGAAAGCCCTTGTCAGTCAGGATACACTTAAAAATAAACAACTTTCCAAGCTTCTCCCAGGGTTAACATCACCTGCTGCCTCCCAGAGGAAGTGACGACCATTGTGAGTGAAAATGTGCTTTGCTTTGCCCCTGTGAGCTGGAAAAGTCTGTCCATGGCTTAGGAAGAGTGTAGCCAAAGCGTCCTGACCGTCTTTGTGCATTTGTGAAGATTCATTCCATCAGCTTACTGGACTATAACCAGCTCACAGTGCTGCCAGTCTTAGGCTTAGCCCTTCATTCCCTAACAAACCAATAGTGCAGGCAAATTTACAATGGCATCTGGCTTGGCAAAACCTAAAAGCCGGTTTATCTCTGTTACATTGTTACTCCTCATTATTTGGCTTAGCTATTTGACAGCAAATCGTGGTAATTGTTTCATGTGTCCTCTGAGGCTTGCTTCTTATGTCCAATTTGCAACAAGCACTCTTACCAACTGAGGAGTTACACAACCAGTACTTGTTATCACTACACTATTAATTATTATTACCATTTGTATGTGTGTGAGAGTGTGTGGGTGTGTGGAAGTGCTCGTGCTAGGGAGCAGGTGCAGAGGTCAGATGACAGCTCTCTGAAGTCAGTGCTCCATCTACCTTTAAGTGGGTTCCAGACACCAAACGCTGGTTGTTAGGCTTAAAGGCCAAGCACCCTCTCCTGATGAGCCATCTTTTCAGTTTCTCTTATCTTTAATTACTGTGGTTCCTCACTAGACTTTGGAAAGAGTCTATTACACTATTAAAAGCAGTTTAAAGGTTGGTGAGATGGCTCAGCAGGTTGAGACACTTGCCACCAAGGCTGATGACCTGAGCTCAGTTCCTTGCACCCATATCATAGGAGAGAACCAATTCCTGCTCCTTGTCCTCTGATCTCCACACAGTGTCATGGCACTTTGTAAAGAATAATTTAAGCTGTTTAAAAATCATCCAATTTGATCACAAATCTGCTCACCTAAGTGAAACATTCAACACAACTGTGTCTCAAAAAAAAAGTTTATGCTTATGGCTTTTGTTTGGGACATTTTGTTTATTTGTTTGTTTTCAGATCAGTCAGAAAAAGGTCCAGCTTGGGAGGACATGTCAAAAATAAGCTGAGTGATTTTGTGTGTGTGTGTGTGTGTGTGTGTGTGTGTAATTTTTTTTTTCATTTTAGCTAGGACAACCTTTGTTAGGCATCATGCTACACTTAAAAAAAATGGAAGCCCCTGGAATCTCCTCATAATTTGGATCGTCTGTGTTGACAACACATTGAGGTATTTTGTTTTACAAGTCTTGGACATTTGCTTCTTACAAAAATAACCACAATTCTTACAGCCATCCTGATCTCAACGAAAGAGTCTTCTGAGGAGCCGCTGGAGTTGAGTTTGAGCTGCAGCTCTGAGACAATGCCCAGCAGGTCCGCCTTTTCAGCCTGAAGGCGCATCACCTGGGTCTTCAGCTGCTCTACTTCCTGCTCCAAGTCGGCCCTGGGAAGCCTGCAGCCGCCTGGGAGGTCCTGGGAAGACCAAGAACGAGACATGAGGCAAATACACAAATCAAACCAAAGGTCTGCGCCCCCATGCCTTTCTCTGTGTCTGTGTCTCTCTCAGTGTCTCTGTCTCTGTCTCTCCCAAAGCAGGATGTCCTGCAGCCCAGGCTGGCCTTGAACTCAGGGCTGAGGATGACGTTGATCTTTGGAGCTTCCTACCTCTACCTTCCAAGTGCTGGGATTACAGACGAGCACTGCTAGGTCCGTTTTTCTTTTGTATGTTGGGGGTGCACATGCATGTGGGGTATGCTCATGGTATGTATGTGCCTTGGATGTCTCTCCTCAGGTGCCATCCACTTTGTCCACCTTTTCTGTCTTTGTTTTATTTTGGAGACAGGGTCTCTTGTTGGCCTAAGACCTGCTAGGTCCAGGCTAGGCTGCCCAGTGAGCACCGGGAACGTACCTGTCTTTAAACCCCGGCACTGGGACTCTCCACACATACCCGTATGCCTGGCCTTTTCATGTGTGTTGTGGCCTTTTCATGTGTACTTCCTTGGCTGAACTGCATGTCCAACTCCATGCCTGTTTTTAGAAAAGACAATTTTCTAACATCCCCCATGCTTTCATCCTCCTTGTTATTCACGCTAGCTGCCAGGTGTGCTACTCTTTGCTGGTGTTGTAAGACTGACAAAAGTAAATCCGGGAGGGACAAGAAGACAAAAGACCTCGAAGAGTTTCTTTCTTTCTTTCTTTCTTTCTTTTTTTTTAAAGTTAAATTTCAGCCTATACAGAAGCAATTATACATATTACTTAGTATTGCACATATGTGACGTTTAAACACATGTGTTTCAAGTTCACTCTCTTGTAATGATCACATATGACAGCAAAGGGGGAACAAGCCCATTCAGATGGGGTGCTGTTTTTTTGGTGCACAGGGAGAACTGATCACGAGGAGAGTGATGTTGGAAGACTCTGAAATACTGGCCTCAGTCTTCTTGGGTCAGAAGGGAAATGTGACACGGCACATAGTCTCTTCTGTGACCTTCCAGGCCTTCCTGGTTCTCTCCTCAGGAACATCCAGAGCTCAATGGACAAGACCCCATGCTCTACTCCCCTTTTCAAACCTTACGTGCAAATACTAAGGCATAACAAGCAGACACACAGACACACACACAGACACACACAGACACACACACACACACACACACCACACACACACACACACACACACACACACACACACACACACACGAGTTTTGTCTTTTGAGTTAGTCTCTTTCTCTGTAGCCCAGGCTGGCCAAGAAATCATGCAGTAGACTGGGCTAGCCTTGACCTCATGATCTTCCTGCCTCAGCTTCCCAAGTGTGGGAATTCTTGTGAAACATACCTGCTTCACACTTAAATGTCTTCAGAAAAGATTTTAAAGAAAAGTCTTAATTCTCCTTAGGAATTAATACCACAATTAAACACCGTCTACAAATGCTCTAAGCAAGTCATTTAAATATGTGAACCCAAACTTGCAGTCACCACCACCGAGCTCAGTTTCCCTTAGCCTTTCCATTTCTTTGCTTTCTCTGACCGTGGACCACATGGTCCGTAAAGTACTACGAATGAGTCTGATAATCTGTGACGCCACTGGAATATGGCTGTCTACTGTGAATTAGCCCTTGCTGGGGAGCCATCCAGGCCTCCCAGGAAAGCAGCTTACAGCGAACATGGAGTCAGGCTGCAAGGAGAGGTAAGACTCCCAAGTGATGGTACTTAGCAATGGCTCAGATGAAAGCAACAAATGTAATCAGCAGTGGTGGCGCACGCCTTTAATCCCAGCACTCGGGAGGCAGAAGCAGGTGGATCTCTGAGTTCTAGGCCAGCCTGGTCTACAGAGGGAGTTCCAGGACATCTGGGGCTGCACAGAGAAACCCTGCCTCAAAAGAAACACAAACAAACAAACAACAAAAACCGGCGGAAAGGGGAGTGTTCATTAACCTGAAACAGGAAGTGCACATGGCAAGGAGCACTGAGGACGTTGCCTTATCAGGAATGTTTACCCTTCTTGCCGAGAGCCATTGCTTGGGGATGTTCATTAGGCATGTGGACTTTCTGGAAGGTAGTCTGGAATTTCACCAGGTCTGTACCATGATGCACCCCCAGGACTGCTTCCAGCCTCTGACACCCCTTCTTTCTTTGCTGCTGCATCTCTCAAGAATCTGTCATGGTGTGAACCCCCATTTTCTGAGTATTTTCTCACTCTGATTGAGCAAACTTCCTATGGGATCTTTTTGAGGATGCACTGCTGTTCAGATAAATTAATTCTTGATAATGGAATTCCTGATTTGATTCAAACAATTTTAGAAGTCAAAAAGTTAGTACAAACTTTGCAGCTGCAATAAATACTTTGGTGGACCTCCAGATGCCTCACTAGGAGACAGGCTTGAAATAGATTTGTGACTTCAGATAAGCTTTCACTTTAGAGATGGCACAACAAGTCCTGGTATGTTCCTTAAGCATGTACCAATTGTTTTAAATTTCCCTTGAACCCAAAATATAATGTGGCAACCAAGAACTGTCTAAATTAAGTAAAAACCTTAATGTCAGAAAATACAAAGTATTTGGTTGTATTTCCTTCCCCCTCCCCCCCTGCCCTGAGACAGGGTCTGTCTGTGTTAGCCTTGGCTGTCCTGGACTTGCTTTGTAGACCAGGTTGGCCTTGAACTCACCGCCTGCCTCTGCCTCCCGAGTGCTGGCATTAAAGGTGTGCACCACCACACCCAGCAAGTCACTGTAATTCCTTATACCTTGTCAGCTTTGGCATAAAATACTATCATTCTAAATGTACTTTGTATCTTGGGATGAAAGATGGATAAAATTATTGTCCTGAGCTCACTATAAACTAATAGATAGCTGGAAAATGTGTAGCCGGGTCTGTCTAATTGAAAAGACACATATCCTGTTGTACCTCTTGGACCTTGTTAAGCTTTAGGCCTTGTCAACTTTTGTCATTCTGAACTATAAACTTATGTAATGGATGCATAGATAAGAAATTTTAATTTTAATGAAAAATCTGTTGCATTCATCTGTTTTTTGTGATTAATTGCCTTTTTTTTTTTTTGACTATGAGGTAATTCTTTTTCTGAGGTAGAGAGCTTTGTCTCAGAAGTATAAAACTATGACCAGACAAAAAACACTGGTTGAAGCCCACCGGAATTCACTTCATCTCGAATTGTAAATACGTAAATATGTATAAAGATATGTGTTTGCATGTAAATGTGACTGTCTGGTTTTTTTTGTATATATGCTACATGAATGTATGTTAGTTGTATGTATGTCCGTGAGGAGCTCCTTTTGTATCATCCATTGAATATGTGTATGAATATGTACAGGTCTATATGTCTGATCATTTGCCTATGTGTACATACAGGTTGAGCCTGCAGCAATGGCCAGAGCAGCTGGTCAGGAAAGAGGCTTTCCCGAGGGCAGCCTGTACTTGCTGTAATTCTGCAGAGGAGATGCTAGCTGAAGTCAACATCATTGTCCCATGTAAGCTCCTGGGAATTTGTTGGTTGAAATTTCTTGCTTCTTTCATCTTTTGAGTGAATGTGCGGTGTGTGACCTCTTTCTTTTCTCCCCTTTTCTCTTTAGTTCACAGAGGGCTAACAGGCCTCCAGCCCTTATCAATGCCCTGAGCCCAGCCCCAAGCAATTAGCTCTGATTGTGCCAGCTTCAGAGAGAGGATGGGCTGCACTAACTAAGCTGGCAAAGACCAATAAAAGTGTCTGTGAACAGGCCAGGAGCTCTTTGTCAGTCTAATTAAGACCACCTGTTGTTAGGCAATAACGACATTAGATAAAGAGTGGCTTTGGGGGTAGGAAGACCAGAAACCTCAGGTGCCCAGACCTTAAGTCCGGGGTTCAAACTCAAGTAGAACTACTTTTGAATTCCTCCATCATAGCCTCCAGATAGATTAAGTCCCAAATAGATTAAGTTTAGGTATAGAAAAAGAAATGCTAGTCTGGCTGGCCCCACATTCACTTGCCCGAACCTGCATTCACCTGACTCAGTCTTTCTTCCCTGGACATCAACAACTTCTCTCTACTTATATTTTATAGAATTCTTAAAGCCTTTTGTTGCTGTTATTTCTTCAATACTGGGAATTGGACCCAGGATCCTACATGCTAGGCAGGTGCTCTACCACTGAGCTATACCCCAGCCCTATCATATATGTATAGTGTATGCATGTACACATGTATGTGGGTGTGGAGGCCAGAGGCTGTGTCAGGATACTTTCCTCAATTGCTTCCCCACCATAGTTTTATTTATTTTAGTTGCACCTTATTTATTTGAGACACTGTGTCTCACTGAACCTGTCCCTCACAATTTCAGCTGGATTAACTAACTAGCCAGGGAGCCCTCTCCACGGCACACCTGGCTCTGTCCAGTGCTGGGTGGCAAATTCACATTGCCACACCTGGCTTTTGTTTTGTCTTTATTGTTATTGTTTGTTTCTTTAAGACAGAGCCTTGCTATATGTAGCCTAAGATGGCCTGGAACTCAGGCTAGACTCCAACTTGTGGCAGTCTTCCAGTTCTGGGATCATAGGCATATACTAGTTCATTACACACGGTCCTAGAATGGATTTTTAGATAGTAAACTTAACAAACAAACAAACAAGCAAACACCCAGGCAGCGAGGCTTGGTGGCGCACACCTTTAATCCCAGAGCTTGGAAGGCAGAGGCAGGTGGGTCTCTGAGATCAAGGACAGCCTGGTATACATATTGAGTTCTAGGACAGCCTGGGCTTGTTACATAGAGAAACTCTGTCCTGAAAAAAAAAAAATCAGCAAACAAAACTGAAACCAAAGTCTAAAACAGGGGGGCTCTGGGCAGGCTTCCATCTGTACCAATGAACACTGCAATAAAACACTGACTCACTACCTCAATGTTTCTTTGGCCCCCGTCAATATAGCTAAAGCCTTACACATTTCTTTCCCCTCAACAGAGATCATACATGATCCTTAAAGCTGCAATCAGTCTTTTCAGATCATGTAAAACACCAGCCTGTCTGAGCCATGGAAGGTTCTGATCTAGGCATAGTAAGATTCTACAGCCTTTGGGGAAGCTCAGGCAAGGGGATTGTTACAAATGCTAGAGCTCAGCCTGGAAAGAGAAGGGGCAAGGAGGGAGGAGAACAGAGAGTATCTAGCATTTAGGAGTCATTCAGTCATTGACAAGAAAAAAATCCTAGCAAAATGTGCCTATTAGTTAGGCTTCATTTCTTAATTTCATTGTCTACCATTTTCTAATTCTTGTGCCCCAACTAAGTTCACCTAGACACTTCAACTGTCACAGTACACACACACACACACACACACACACACACACACACACACACACACCGGATACATGCATTGTTCCCAGATAAGAGTGGATACAATGATCCATGCCAAATGCTGACATGAGTGTTCTACAGGAACTAATTCACTCAATAAATGAAGACAAAGAGTAACCAGTTAGAACAGAACCAAACCAGGAAGCCTCAGAGCCAAGGCTTACCCCAGGCCTTGGGCTCTATTCCATCTGATTTCTTAACCTCAGTGATACAGATAAGCAACTGCCTGTGAACTATAAAAGCCAACTGCTCTGCTGGGGCGATAAAGAGCAGAGACCTCCGATAGACTACAACTGGTCAATGAAATGATTCCTAACGATATTCTGCTACACTCATAGATTGGTGCCTGGCCCCGTCGTCATCAGAAAGGCCACAGAGACCCATAGCCAAACATTAGGCACAGCTCAGGGAACCCCACGGAAGAGGGAGCAGGGAGGATTATAGGAGCCCGAGGGGTCAAGGACACCAGGAGAATACTGTCCACAGAACCAACTAAGCAGGGCGCACAGGGGCTCACACGTACTGAAGCAGTAACCACAAAGCCTGCGTGAATCTGTGCTAGGTCCTCTGTGTGGAGCTGTGGTTGTTTAGCTTGGGTTTTTTTGTGGGACACCTAACAATGGGAGTGGGGGTGTCTCTGAGTCTTTGGCTTGCTCTTGGGATGCTTGTCCTCCTACTGGGGTGTCTTGTCCAGCCTTGGTGTCAGGGTTTGTGCCTGGTCTCATTGCTTTGTTATACTGTACTTGGTTGATATCCCTGGGAGGTCTGCTGTTCTCTGACGAAAAACAGTGGATCTGGTGGGGGCAGGGAGGAGTGGAGGGAGGGGAGGCTGGGTCAGGAGGTATTGTGTAAGAGACGAATGAATGAATGAGTTAATTAAAAACATTCTACACCCATACTTGGTAGAAGGGAAGGGAACAGCTTTAGCAAGTGTCTGAGGACCTGGCATAGTAGGCCATGACATTAGAATCTTACATCATTAGGTTAATTTTCTTTTCCTAAATCATAAAGATCTCCCAGTTACCTGTGGAAAATCATAAATCCACTTATTTGGCCATAAAGCACCTATATGAGAATGCTTTAAATTCCTCTTTGTTTTATCATTGACATTCTCCATTCTTTGCCTGCGCTAAACCCACAGAGGATTCTCTCGCCCATCTCTGTCTCAAACCCACTATTAGCATCTACCCGCTTTGGGCTCTTGCCATTGGCTTCATGGAATACAGGCCTTTGTGTTTCCATGGACCCGTTCCTTTGGCCTAAATCTGGGCTGGTTGTGATGGTTAGCTTTGCCTGTCTGATGAAATAGCCATCTGATGAAATAAGGACACACCTGGGAGATTTGCAAAGCCTGGCTCTCAGCATGTCCTGGGATATATGCCAGGCACGGCGACACACACTTGTAACCCCAGCACTCCGGAGGCAGAGGCAAGAGATTCAGTGGCTCAAGCCAGCCTGGGCTACATAACAAGTTCCAGGCCAACCAGCCTACACAGCCAGACCCTTTCTCAACTACAAGAGTCCTGCGGGTGGGTCTGGGGGTTGGCCAGATTGATAAAGTGCACACCTTGTAAGGGCGAGGGCCTGGGTTTGATCTGCAGCATCCGTGTGAAAATTCTGGGTGCAGTGGTGCATGCTTGTAATCCAAGGCTTCGGAAGCAAGGACGAAGTGAAAGAGCTTGTCTCGAAAGAAGGCTAGCCTTCTTGAGGATGACAACCGAGGCTGTCCTGGGCCTCTGTGTGCCTCCCCACCCCCCACCATTGAGCCAATCTTTTTCTAAATAACTTATCATGCTTTAAATCATCTGACATCATTTTCTTTCCATTACTTCTTGCTTGTTTTACTTCTCTGTTTCCATTTTTATGCATCCGCAGAGAGATGATAAAAGTCAGGGTAAATTCTCAGGAAAAATCACTAATAATCTGACATAGCCCAGTGCCTTGTCTTCTGAAGGGCAAAGTGTGAGGTTTGGCAGGAAGTGGACAGTGGTGTCACCTAGATGAAGCTGCAGCATTGGAGAACCAGCCAGGAGCAAGCATGCCCTGGTTTGTCCTATGTTAAAATGTCTCTGACATGCATTCTTAGGGTGAATGAATCTCACAGGTCAACCAAAATGTAACCATTCCCCTTTTTAAGCATGGCAGCCTGCATATCATAATGGCACACTGCTGAGTCATTTTAGCAGACCATAAAGGGATCAGTTACCACATAACAGGATAACAAGGCCAAAAAGTAAACATCTCAAGGTCCACCTGTAGAATCTAATTTATATCAGGGATATAAACCACAAACGAACACTTGGGTGGTTCCAGGCAGAGGGCCACCTACCACTTTCTAGGACTATGAAACACAGGTTTATAACCTGAATATGGTTTTAGTTCTGGTTTTTTGAGACAGTGAGTCTCACATTACCCAGCCTGGCCTGGACTCACTATGTAGTCCAGGCTAGCTCTGACCTGGACTCACTATGTAGTCCAGGCTGGCTCTGGGCTCTCAGGCCACCTGCCTCAGTCTCCACAGTGCTGGGATTACATTGTAGTTACATGTGTAACTGTATGTTCATGTGGGCATGTACACATGTGTGTGAAGGTGCACATGCATGTGGGTGTGTATTATGGAGGCCAGAGATTGACATGGGCTGTCTTCCTAGATCACTCTCCATCTTATTTTTTGAGACAAGGTCTCACTGAACCTGACCCCCAGTGCTGAATTAACAGGCGCGCACCTCCAATTCCAGAGTTTATATGAGTGTTGGAGATCAGGTCTTCGTGTTTGCACGGCAAGCATTTTACAGACTGAGCCATTTCCTCAGCTTTGGCCTTACACATATCCCTCCCCAAAAGATATTATATGTGAACCAGTCAATGTTTCCAGCAAAACCACACTGCTTCCAAGACCATGTAAAACACTAGTTCAGCCTGAACCATGGAAGGTTTTGATCTAATAGGTCAGACGAATGAGCTTCTACTGCTGTTGTATAACCTCCCAGATAGAAACATCCCTTCCTGCAGGAAAGCAAACAACTCAAAACAGCTTCTGGAAGTCCCTGAAACTGACTAAAATCACTAGTCCCTCCCTGACAAAGTAAGCAATAAAAGTTGAGTCCCCCTTAGAGAGAAGAAGGCTGAGTTGCGAAGACTCTGAGATGAAATCAGCTGCCTGGAAGAAGCAGAAACCAGTTGAGGTGCCTAGAAGAGGTTCTGACCAGAGCCACCTGGGAAGGACGCTGGACAACTTGTTGAGCTGCCTGCAGACTGTTCTGTATGGTCCAGGTTTCCCAGCTTTTGTGAGCTGTCGTCCATGCTGGAGTGGGCCTTGATGATGCAGCTGTCTGATTCATTTCTGATCCTGTAAGTAGCTCCTCACCCATACTCCTGTAAGTAACCCTAATAAAACTCATGGTTCGGGGCTGGAGAGATGGCTCAGAGGTTAAGAGCACTGTCCATTTTTCCAAAGGTCCTGAGTTCAGTTCCCAGTAACCACATGGTGGTTCACAACCATCTATAATGAGATCTGATGCCCTCTTATGGCATGCAGGCCTACATGTAGGCAAAACACTGTATATGTAATAAATAAATCTTCAACAACAACAAAAAACCCAACCCACCCCAAAAAAACCCCAAATCCCAACAAAACCTCATAGTTCACCAAGTTGGACTTTGGTGGTATCCATACTTTGGTTTGCTGTGAGTTCCCTATCTGGGGTTGAGTAGACATGTGTGTAGTATCTCCTCAGGAAAAGTTTGGTCATAAAGCAGTTCTACATACTAAGAATATAAAACCACGATGCATCATGTACTCACTTCAGATGGCCTTTCTGGTTTCTCTCTTAGTCTTCCCAGCTCTTCCTTCAGTCTCTCGTTTTCGTGACTCAGGGCCTTGAGGCGCTCCTTGGCCTCTCTGCTCTGTGTCTCAAACAAATGGCGTTCTTCCTTCTGCTTCTCTGTCCAGGCCGAAAGTTCCTCAAATCGCCCTTTCATAGCTTGATTATTTAGCTTCATGGCTTCTGTTTGAGGTTCAGAGAGAGGAAGTCACCCACCAGGGAATGGATGGAATTTCATGAGTCAGCCTTCCTCTCTGGCCATTTCAATACTGTGGGGCTCACAATCTAAGCATGTCCCAGTGGCCTGGAGGGGCGTGTCAGCAGGAAAAGACTGCGGTGATGTGAGCAGTGTTTGCTCACAGACAAACTGGAACATCATTGCTAGTCCTTAAAGGTCCAAGAAGGCCAGGAATGGTGGCTCATAACTACTCCCAGACGTGGGAGGCAAGAGGCGGGAAAGTCTCAGGTACATAGTGAGCTGGAAGCCATCCAGGCCTACATGAGATGCTGGCTCAAAACAACAAAATCCCCCAAGTAAAACTGATGTGGGGAAATAAATTCCTGTTAATGACTAGGAGCCCAGAAGACTGAGGGTGGCCTTAATCATTCTTGGATTATAATGTCTGTTCAGCCATGGCTAATCCCTCCATGGATAACAAAGTTCCTCTATGTACAGAGCCCAGGATGGCCTTGAACTTGCTATGTAGCACACGGTAGCACTGAACTTGGAATCCCCTGCCTCTGTTCTGGAGCTAGATTGCAGCACCATCATGCCAGCTCAGAATGCTTTCTCCTGACAAGTGGTATTTACAGCTAACTCTGTAATCACAGAGGTGCCCCCTCCCCCAGCCTCTTTCCCTTGAAATGGAGTAAATGTCACCATACTATTTCCTGAGCCAGAATGCTTTTTCTTTTTTGGGGGGGGCTAGTGATAAGGATTCATCCCAGAGCTGTGCCCTGCTAGGTAAGCTCTCTATTATTGATCGACACTCTCAGCCCCCAAACAGACTACTTTTTTGTCTGACCTGTGGACAGATGTACACAGAAAGCCTCTTAGCCCTGCCTGGAGTCTTGCTGTGCTGTTTCCCGACTTGGGAAACAGGCTGAGAAAGGACCTCACTTACAAAGATGCCTTCAGAAGGGATTGTGTTTCCTGAGTGGCGAGTCCAGACAGCAGCCCTGCTCACCTTTCAGCTGGTGGTTTTCAACCAGCAGTTCCTTCATTTGCTGCAGCATCTCCTCGGGGGTGAATGTATCCAGGCTGGGGTGAACCATAGTGGGAGGTCCATTTCCTGGGGTCTCACAGGGGCTGTCCCCCTTCTCAGTCAGGCAGCTCAGGGGTTGATGGGACATGGTGACAGGTCCTATGGAAAAGCCACAAGCTAAACATACAGTTGTCACCGGTCTGTCACAGGCCCACAATTCCCCTAGTGATGGGCTGTAGTTATTCCCAAGGCTGCTGGCTTTCCCTTCAGTTGCACTGTGAAGACTTTCCATTTAGCATCCAGGTACACTGCCCAACCTCACGAGATCATGCGTGGAAAGTGGCAGAGCTGGAAATGAGGGGGGAAGTACAGGATGTGGTAGTGATCAGGGTAATATCTGTAGGCAAAAGATCACCACATAAATGCTCTGAAATCTCTAAGTTCAAATATCCTGATTTTGAGTTTTTTATTGAGAATTGTTTATTGAGAGTTGTTAAAAACTTCATAGTTGATACTTATTGAAAGCTACTGAATTCTGCATATTTTATATTTATTGAAAGCTATTAAAATCTCCATATTTTATCTTTGATTAAAAAGGAATGGAGCCAGGCAAGGTGGCGTACACCTTTAATCCCAGCACTTGAGAAAGCAGAGCAGGTGGATTTCTGTGAGTTCAAGGCTAGCCTGGCCTACAAAGCGAGTCTAAGACAGCCAAGGCTGCAACAAGAGAAACCCTGTCTCGAAAAACTGAAAAAAAGAAAAGAAAAAGAGGAGGGTAATGTTTGGTTTTGGCAGTTCTTGGGCATAGTATGTGCTGGCAGCCTCCAGCAGACATGCCACTGGCTCCTCCTGACCTTCAGCTGAGGAAGCAGGGGTAGCAGCTTGCCCAAGGTCAGAAGTGGCACAAAGTAAGGCTGATGTGAAGACACACAAGAAAGTTGTGAGTAAACTTTTATTTTTATTGAAGCTTTGATACGATATTTATCAGTGCATACACATAAAACCCTAAAGCAGCTTGTATATCCTCCTGCATATCCTGAGAACACCGCTGTGTATATGGCTTTATTTCATAGAAATGCCAATGAGGGCACATACATAAGAGTAAATGCCTAATCCACCTCTTTATTACCTACTCAGCAGACATGGACATCTTTCCAGTGACTGGCTACACACACATTTCAGGCAAAAAATGTACCTTTGCACTCCATGAAAATGATAGATATGCCCATCAAGAACGGCCCTGCTCTAAAAAGGCGAATGACTGAAGTCCAGAGAGATGCGTTAAAAAATATTATTTCTTAGGCCCACAGAGATGGCCCAGTATTTAAAAGCACTCACTCCTCATTGGCTCCTAGCATCTAGCTCAAAATTGCCTGTAACTCCAGCTCTAGGGTACCTGAAGTCCTTTTCTGGCCTCCAGAGACACACATGTATACATGGTACGTACTCACACAGACACACAGACACATATATTTTTAAAAACTTAAAATTTTATCTCTAATAATTAATTATAAGATAATTTAAAATCCATCTATGCAACAAATAGTATCAACTGTGAGAAAGCAGAGAGCCACTGGTGCCACAAAAGACATGGGGCTTCTTCATGTGAGATGAAGGCATGTGGGCAGGTGTTGGTGAGTTCTCCCTCTCTTTCAGTAGGAATTAAATCTAGGGCCTCAAGCATGGTAGGCAAGTGCTCTACCACTGAGCCACAGCCCTGGTACACAGTCATTATCATCATCTTTTTTTTCCTCCTTTCCTTCTCTTCTTCTTCTTTTGTGTTTTTCAGACAGGGTTTCTCTGTGTAGCCTTGGCTGTCCTGGACTTACTCTGTAGACCAGGGTGGGCTCAAACTCACAGTGATCCACCTGCCTCTGCCTCCCTGAGTGCTGGGATTAAAGGCATGTGCTACCATGCCGGGCCACAATCTTCCTTCCTTCCTTCTTTCTTTTGTTGTTGTTGTTTTTTTGTTTGTTTTTTAAAGACAGGGTTTCTCTGTGTAATAGACTGTCCTGGAACTCTCTTTGTAGCCCAGGCTGGCCTTGAACTCACAGCAGTCTGCCTGCCTCTACATCAGGAGTACTGGGGCTAAAGGTGTGTGCCACGTCTGGACCACAATCTCAGACTGCCAGTTCCTCAGAATTTAGGTGCCTACGTGGCTCCACTGAGTTGTAGTCCATTATACATGAAATCAGTCCCTCTTCTGACAGGTAGGAGAGCCACCCTTTCTGCCATGTAACCATGTCATACATCAGTGTGTATGCTTAATACCTACATATGAAAGGAAGACCAGGTGCACAGGATGAGAGCTGCTTTCTGTGCCCTCAGGAGGCAGGGTCCTGGGATCTCTGCAGGTTCTCTAGTCAAGGGTCAGGTGCACAGCTTCTAGACGGAAGAATTTGTAGGTAAATCCTAGCACTTGGGAGGCAGAGAAAGGTGGATCTCTGTGGGTTCAAGGTCAGCCTGGTCTACAAAGTGAGTTCAGGACACAGAGAAACCCTCTCTTGGGGGAAAAAAATCACAGCATTACCACTGACAGGGACTGCAGTCTGGCGGTGTTACTTAGCAAAGCATCCCATGAAGCACATAGGGAGGATGGCAACTCCCCAGAGGGAGAACACGGACACAGCATTGCTCACCTGTGAGCCTCTTGCATGGATGTAGGGTTGACCTAACTAAACTGATTTCAGATGCCTTCCCTACACCCTTCTTAGGAAATCCTTTCCCATAACATTCATTTTTTCTTTTTCAGCTGAGTATGGTTGGTGGGCACCTATCCATTGCCTTAGGAGGCTGAGGCAGGAAGATCATGTGTTTCAGACGACTGTAGGCTACAGGGTGAAAACCTGCCCCTGCAAAGTCAGTCATGGGAGCTGAAGAGAAGATGGTCCAGGGGGGGTCAAGTGCTCACTGTGAAACCATGGGGACTGGAGTTTGCATCCCCAGAGCCAATGTAAAGCCAGAGAGGCATGGTGGCCTCTTATAATCCCAGCATCTGGGATCCTGAGAGCAAGCTGGATGGCAGGACTAGTTGGAATTTTTGAGTTTCAGGTGCAGTGAAGAGGCTAGCTACATAGCTCAGGCTAGGCTCAAACTGGCAAACTCCTTATCTTAGCCTCCTTGGTGGTGATAACAGGCATGCCACTACAGTTGTGTCCAGCAGCAAGTTATCTCTTTATGATTTTATCAAAAGAAAAGGAAAGAAGTGTGTGTGTCGGGGGGGGGGGGATGGGGGTGGCAGAGCTGAGGAGGAGGAAGGGGTGAAGGGAGAAAGATGAGAATGGGAGGGAGAGGACCGTTCTGAAGACTGCTTAGCAGTGTCTCTTCCTTGACCTCCACCTGCAGCTTCACTAAACCCACAGATGCAACCACAGTAAAGCTGGCCCTGGTTCTAACAGTTCCATCAATAACTGCTCCAGGTTGCCCAGATGTTACAAGAATTACTGGGGGTGGGGTGGGTGGGGGCGGGCGGGGAAAGTAGGGCTGTGCTAGGTGAGACAGCAGAAGAATCAGTTGTACCAGCCGCCAAGTGTGTGGCCTTGGGCAGCTGACCTCTACAGGCAACTACTGACTCGTCAGTAGATAGTGCTCCTCATGGTCCTCAGCTCAGCAGCTCTAAAAGGGATGCTTAACTAGTAGAGAGGTCACAGCCCCACCTCCACCCTTCAACACCAGCATGCCCAGCATCCCCCACCCCAACCCCCTGCCAGTCCCGCCGTCACACCAAGCATTCTTATAAATACATACTCATCTCGTCACATTGTCAAATGGAATTCTGTAGTTCAAATGTCATGTGAATAAGAGGCTAGCATATACGGCAAATGTGAGCATTCAAATACTACTGTTTACTAAAAGCAGTTAAAGTAACAGTGAAAGACTCAAAAGACACTTCAGGATTTGGGGTCCTTTAAAAGATATAAATATGAATTATCACTATATATGGTGCACACGTGAAATATCTAATGGTAGAACACAGAGAGAGAACACTTAAATCTCAAAGTCTTTAAACATCTGTGTTCGATCTATCTATCTATCGCCTGTGTGTGTATGAGAGGGAGAGAGCTCACACGCACACACCAGCGCACAATGACATTTTTTCTCTCTCCTTCCACAACCTGGGTCCCAAGGATGGAGATGAGCTCCTCAAGCTTAGCAGCAAGAGCCTCTGCTTGTTAAACAAACTCACCAGCACCTGAATGTCTAAGTTCTTAACTTCCTCTTGAACTACGCTAAACTGGGCAGAGATACACTTGTGTCTTTTTATGTATCTTCAGAGACTGCAAAAACTGGAAAGAATTATTTATTGCAAGGTTCCCCCAAGCAACAATGCCTTATAAGAATCCAACTGATCTGGATATGAAGTGCCATTTCTAGGCAAAGACATTTAGAAAGAAGGAAAGGTGGTACATGGCTGTAACCCAGCACGAGGCAAGGTGAGGCAGGAGGATAGCTGAGTTTGAAGATAACTGGTGCACATGTGAAATATCGGCTGATCGAATGTAGTGAGAGAATACTCAAATCTCAGTCTTTCAACATTTTTATCCTATCTATCATCCGACTATCTATCTGTACATAGTGAGGACCAGACCATCAAAGGTTACAGTATGAGCAAAAAAAAAAAAAAAAAAAAAAAAAAAAAAGAAGAAGAAGGAGGAGGAGGAGGAGGGAAGGAGGGAAGGAAAGAAAGAAACAACCAAGCAAGAAATTAGCATAAGCCAAGCAAGCAAAAATTTTAGGCATGGATGTGGTGCATGCCTGTAATCCTAGCACTTGGGAAGCTGAGGCAGAAGTGTTAGGCCAGCCTGAGCTACTGAGCAAGCCCAGATTCAAAGTAAATAGACAAAAGCTATTTAACAATGGAAGGATGCAATACGGAGCACAGGATTTCACCAACAAGAAAGACTGGGAACTAGCAAGGTAGAAAGTCAGAAGCGTATCTCCAGCTTTTATTCCCCAGATCTGTTCCCCGAGTTCCTAACCGTGTAATCAGAGTAACGAGCTGACCTTACAGACACGGGCACAAATCTCTTTACTGAATTGGTCTGAATCTACAATGACTTCTTGTTCCGTACAAGACTGTCTGTGTGGTTTCCATGATGTGTGGCTGCCCAGAGTGGACTGAGACACTTGAGCAATAGAACACATGGGCCACAATTCCCTGCCTGCCACCCCAGCAGGCACTGTCTCTCCCATTACCGGATGGCACTGACAGCCAGAAGGCTGTGTGCCCAGCATATTCTGCTTGATGCCAACGTCCACCAACTGGACACTGGATGCAAAATAAGCTCAGTCCTTTTCCTTGGTGTAGATGAGTTTTTAGATTTACAGATATAGTATTAACAGGTTCAATCCCTCCATGGGTAAATGAATGTTTTTTCAATAATAATAATAATAATAATAATAATAATAATAATAATAATGTATATATATATATATTTTGTTTTTCAAGACAGGGTTTCTCTGTGTAGCCTTGGCTGTCCTGGACTTGCTTTGTAGACCAGGCTGGCCTCGAACTCACAGAGATCTACTGGCCTCTGCCTCCTGAGTGCTAGGATTACAGGCATGTGCAAAGATTTCATGTTCCCACACCGGGACTTGAACCCAGGCTGCCTGGGTGAAAACCAGGAATCCTAAGTGCTAGCCCATGCTAGACTATTATTTTTCATTTTTGTGTAGGTGTGTGTGTGTTCCCATGTGGGTATGTGCACGTGAATGCAGTTGCCCTCAGGTGCCAGAGGCACTGGATTCCCAGGAGCTGGGGCAGCCTTAAGTGGGGGCTATGGTCAGACCTCAGGTCCTCTAGAAAAGCAGAAAGTATTCTTTACTGCTGAGCCACCTCTTTAGCTCTGGTAAATTCATTTTAAACTATGAAAACCTGTTCCTTGAAGAAAGCCTATAGTGGGCTATAGTAAACTGAAATTTCCACTCACAAAAGGGGCTGAAGGGGGCCAACAAGATAGCCCAACAGGCAAAGGCACTTGCTGCCGAGCTTGATCACCTTAGTTACATACCCAGGATCCAGTATCAGAAGGAGCGAGCTGACTCTTACAAGCTGGCCTGAGCCCTCCTCACACGTGCCAGGTCACTGTGCATTCACACCCATACTGACAGAATAAATATATAAATTTAAATAAATGGAAGTTGAGGAGATTCTGTGATCACGTGACTAAACCCATCGTTCCAAAAGGAAGGTAGCAAGGAGGCACACACATCTTACTTCTGGAGTAAAAGAAGCCTCGTGGTTGCTTGTTAGTAATGCTGTCAGGAAGGCCATGCAAGGCCATTTCGTGCCCTACTAATACATGAGAAACAGAAACAGACTTCACCTGGTCTTGAAGGCAGGAACATGCAATTCCCTTCCATGTTCTCCCAAATCTAAAGGGATCATCAAGTCCAGTCACTTCTGCCCCAAACCTCTGCATCTCTTCTCCAGCCCGAAAGGTTTAAACTTGGGCTTCTATTTTGCCTGTGATTGGCAGTGTTCAACTTTCACCTATTTTGTCTACTGCTGCATCCTCAGTCTTGTGAGACACACAAAATTTCAAAAACGACCAGGTCCTTGTTAAATGGATTTTAATAGCATTCTTCTCTTTCCATTTCAGCCCCATTGGCATTGGGGTTTATGAGAGTTATTTATTTTTATTTCTCTTCAGGCTCTGGGCTTACTTATCCATAGGCATCAATGTCACCGCCTGCCACCAAGCCACAAATACCACATTAAAGGGTTCACGGTTCCATGCATTCTTGGCTTCTGTGTCCTTGCCTCTGCGGTGTCCTCTGCCTCAGAAATATGTCTGGCTGCCATTTGCTCTGGCACACACCCACGGGACAGTTTCAATGTCCAACTCAAATGTGACATTTTGTGGAGAGCAACTCTTCCGAGCCCCTGAGAGCCATTGGTATTTCAGCTCCTCGGCCAGCCCAGCAAGTACATCCTCTTCATCTTTTCCTTACTAGAGACTAGCACACAGCAGCCTCCGGGTAAGAGTTTGTTGAAATGAGACAACAGCACAGCTTCATGAGGTCTATTTAAGTCCTACACCTGTAAAATGCTCTCTGCTGTGCAAGCACAAACCCCACCCCACAAGTTAGTATTGTTAGGAGCCTCCTTCTCCTGCAGTTCTATGGTGTTCACTCCAGATTCTTGAAGTCAACTTTATAAACTTATTTTTAAAATAAGAACTATTTTTCTCTACCACTGCAAAAGATCTATGTGTATGTGTATGTGTGTGTAAGATTATATATAATATATAATGTATATTCTAGCACCACATTATTATACACATGCCAAAGCAGAAGCAAAGGAAGCTTTAATAAATTTAATTAAGGGAAAAATCAAGATTTTGAGAGGTGTGTTAGTGCACACTTTGATCTCAGCACTTGAGAGGCAGAAGCAAAGCAGATCTTTGTGAGTTCAATGCCAGCTTGGTCTGTGAAGCGAGTTTGAGGCCAGCCGGGTGGGTGTATCTGAGTAGGGTCCACGGATCTGCCACCGACTGTCCCCTGCTGTCCACAGAACACGAGCGAACACACAAACATGCACACACACGCAGAATTAATAAGTAGAATACAACTTAAAGGGTTTGATTTCTTTTCTTTTGGACTTTGATTTTCCAGACACTCCAAAGAATTCATTCATATGCTAAGTCTCTATGACAAAAAGTCAGAGGGGCAGACTTGAGGATTAGTGGGCATATTTCATGGCCAGGGCAACTATGTAATAGTAAATGAAGGAGTTCAGGAGGAAGGTAATAACCGATTCCCATAAAATGCACTTTACAGGCCAGTTGTAATGTAGTTACTTTTATGGTGTTGCACACAATACATAAAGTACTGCTCAGACCGGCTCAGTGTAAACAGGTCAAACATGCACCCAATCCACAACTAAGCTTCATTTGTCCAAGCAAATGCAAGGCAGTCTCTGGCAGTAGTCGACCTGTCCTGCTCTACCCCATTATCAGCCCTGAGGCGATAGGGTTCCTTACTGCTCTCCCTAGGTCCAAAGAACAAAGTGGCGCGTTGCATAAAATGGCAGCTTTGGGGTTAGTTCCGAAGGCTTCGGTGGCCCAATACTGCCTTATGTTATATTCTTGGGGCTCTCCATAAGATTCCCCATTTCAATCTTCAACACCTCTGACATGCATTCCGGGGAGTCCTGATAGAGGAGGCCAGATCAGGGGCTGGGTTTCATTTTCCTCCGAGGCTTGTTTACTGCCTCCAATTTACACATTGCCTGTGCTGAAAACAGTTCCCTTAAAGTTCCCAGCTTTACTGAATTCACCTTCATTATCTCATATTCTTCCCCCCCCCTCCCTAAACGCGCACGGCTTTATATACACGCGTGGACATAGCACACTCTCCCAGACAGACACAAGTTTATGTACCCTTCTGTAAGCCCGTCGCTGTGGCAAGGGGTGTCTCTCTTATTCTTCACTGTTCCTGGGCGACCTCATTCAAAGTGTCTTCGTTCCTTGCGACAGTACCTTCAACCACTCCCTCCTCTAAATGAACCCACTGCTTGCTTAATCACTCTCAACCTGGGACTTCACCTTCAAACCACCTAGGTGACCTGAACTGGAAGTCATCTGCAACCGGCCAAGCCAGTGTTTTACCATCCTGGGGAAAGAGGGATGAACTCTGGGGCGGCCACCAACCCCTTCTTACTGTCCACCCAGCCCCCTCTCCCCCGCACCCACATCCCCGCCGTTCTTTTTACTCCAGGTCAGGATCAGCCTGGGCCTTGGAAGCCTTCCCAGGGTAGCGATCCTACAGGAGGGCCGCCCCAGCTTCGTCACCCTCCCTCCCCGAGGCAGGCTCCCGGAGGCGGCGGCAGCGAGAACCGCTGCCAGGATGGAGTGGAGCCCGCTGGGGACAGTCGCCGCGCTCAGCCAGCGCCCGCCACCCGCGGCCCGGCTCACCAGCCACTGGGACGCGCTCCTCTCAGGTCACTGCTCCGTTGACATCTTGTCCCAGTACCAGAGCTCTGGATGCCGATGCCCGCCTGGGACCAGCCGGGGGGCGGCGACCGGGCAGCCGGACGGTGACGCGCGGCCTCGCGACCCGCCAGGCGCCGCTCAGCTGACCACAGCGCCCGCTGCCCGCCCTAGCCGGGGAATTTCCCAGAACACGCCCACCGGACACGCCCCTGGGAAACCACGCCCAACGCCCGGCCCCTCTGAATCGCTTCCTGAACCCTGAGCTTGCACCCTATGCTTAGTTAGGGATGGAGATCTGGCGAGAGTAAAGTGGGAGGAACCTGAAGTGTCAGACAGGAGGCTTTAACTACAATAAACTATTAGGCCAAATGGGCCGAGTTGGGCTTCTCTGTGTCTACAGGGAAAGATCAGAATCACATGGTGACTATGAGCCCTTCAGAAGGGTCTCAGGCATCCTCAGAGCAAGGCTTTTATGTTTCTGCCCACTCCCACCTGGGTGTGTGTTTAAACCTTACAATTAAGCATATCCTCCTGTTGATCCTCTATCCTCTTTTGGAGGCTTTAATTAAAAAGCAAACAAGAAAGAGGAGAGAGAGAGAGAGAGAGAGAGAGAGAGAGAGAGAGAGAGAGAGGAAAACAAGCCTGCAGAATGCTCTTGTTGGCCCAGATCCATTAACATAAGGCTGCATCAGATGACCCAGACAGGTGAGATTGATGATTTGATTTGGATGGCACGCAGGAAACGCTCTTAACTGTGATGGTGCTATACCATATGGTAGGATGCCTCTGCAGAGACCGGAGAACGGAAAGCTAGAAAATAGAGAACCTCCCTGGTGTGCGTCCCCAGTTCTCCGAGGAGGCATCAACAAGGTGGCATCACAGGACACAGATGGCATTTGATCTGAAGGTTGAGCTCTGGGCGAAGCGTTGCCTTGACAACCAGACCCCAGTGAAAGGTAAGTAGGTGGAAACTGGGCTGCCTCGCGGGTGGCTCAGAGGAGAGTGCGAGGTCACATTTTGTGCTCAAGGTGAAAGGGATGTCATAACCAAGGAAGAATTTTGTTTACTGAGGAAAGGGCTACAACAGAGATAAGGAAGGGGTGATTGGGATAGCATCTTCCTATCTGCTACAGGTAGGAAGAAACACCAGGAATTAACATCAAGAAAAGGACAGCCCGGTCTTACATAGACCAGATCACCTGCCATCTGTGCCAAGACCTGGCCTCAAATGTTAATGGGCATAGCAAGTCTGAGAAGTTGTGTCAAGAGGGACCTGCCATTTTCCTGATTGTGGAGACACAGTCAACACAGAAGGCTTCTCTGACCCCTTGTCACTTCTCTTACCAACCACTGACTGTATTTGCAGGGGATGTCATTCTACTGAGTTCTGACACCGGCTACGTGAATGTAGTGGTGGAGCCCACAGGTAAGAATGCCACCCTACAGATCTGCTCCAGCCTCCCAGTGCCCACTGGAAGGCCCAGGCTCTTTTCCATTAGTGTCTGTCCTACTAACCTGCTGTAAATTGGGGTTTGAGGATCTCCTGCTTGAATTTTATTAATTTGCCATGCAGCTCACAAAACTCAAGAAAACACTTATGTTATCAGTTTATTTTCTTTTTTTTAATTAAATTTTTAAAATTTAGTCACTTTACATCCCAATCATAGCCCCCTCCCTCATCTCCTCCTGTTCCTACCCTCCCTCCTTTCCTCTCCCCCCCATTCACCTCCCCTAGTCTTCAGAGAGGGGGAGCCCTTCTCCCCTATCACCTGACCCCAGCTACCAACTCTCATCAGGACCGCCCGCATCCTCTTCTCTGTGGCATAATAAGGCACCCTGCCAGGGGGAAGTGATCATAAAGCAGGCCACACAGTCCATGACAGGGACAGCCCCTGCTCCCCTTACTAGGGCCGCCTTGGAGACTGAGCTGTTTATAGGCTACATCTAAGCAGGGCCTAGGTCCTCTGGATGCATGGTCCTTGTTTGGTGCTTCAGTCTCTGTAGGGTCCCCTGGGCCCAGATTTGTTGGCTCTGTTGGTCTCCTTGTGGAGCTCCTGCCCCCTCCAGGTCCTTCTGTCCCCCCATTCTTCCTTAAGACTCCCTGCACTCTACCCAAAGTTTGACTGTGAGTCTTAGCATCTGCCTTGATTCCCTACTGGGTGGAGTCTTTCAGAGGACCTCTATGGTAGGCTCCCATCCTGTTCCCTCTTTTCATTAGCTTCCAATGTCTATTCTATTTTCCTTTCTGAATGAGGGGTAAGCATCCTCCCTAGGGTCCTCCTTGTTATTTAGATTCTTTAGGTCTGTCGACTGTAATATGGTTATCCTGTTTTATGTGGCTTATAAGTAAGTATATACCATACAAATCCTTCTGGGTCTGGGTTACTTCACTCAGGATGACCTTTCCCAGCTTCTTCCATTTGCCTGAAATTTTCATGATGTCCTTGTTTTAAATAGCTGAGTAGTATTCCATTGTGTCGTTGTACCACGGTTTCCTTATCCAATATTCAGTTGAGAGACATCTGAATTGTTTCCAGTTTCTGGCTATTACGAATAAAGCTGCTATCAATATACTTGAGTAAATATCTTTGTTGTATGGTGGAACATCTTTTGGGTATGTACCCAGAAGTGTTACAGCTGGGTCTTGAGGTAGCACTATTCCCAATTTTCTGAGAAAGTGCCAGACTGATTTCCAAAGTGGTTGTACAAGTTTCCACTCCCACCAGCAGTGGAGGAGTAGTCTCCTTTCTCATATCCTTGACAGCATGTAGTGTTGCTTGATTTTTTTGATCTTAGCTATTCTGATAGGTGTAAGATGGAATCCCAGAGTCTGTTTTGATTTGCATGTCCCTGATGGCTAAGCCTGTAATTCCAGCACTCGAGGCAGAGGCAGAGGCAGAGGCAGAGGCAGAGGCAGAGGCAGAGGCAGGGAGACTGCTGTGAGTTCAAGGGCAGCCTGGTCTACAAAGCTAGTCCAGGACAGCCAGAGCTAACAGAAAAACCCTGTCTCAGGAAAGAAAAATCTTAGCTGGGTGTGGTGGTACATGCTTTTAATCCCATCCCTGGGGAGGCAGAGGCAGGTGGATCTCTGTGGGTTCAAAGCTAGCCTGGGCTGTTACACTGAGAAACCCTGTCTCAAAAAAAAAAAAAAGCTGGAGATATTTGGACAGATACACATAAACAGCTAGATTGGGAATTATGTAGGGCTAGGTCTGGAAGCACTCCTAAAACAGAAGATGCTGTCCCTGTGGACTTTGGGTGTGTCCTCTCCCCACCGTGCTAGAAGCCTCCTTGCCCTGTGTATTTAGATACCTAGATGTAGTTGGTAGAATGCTTGCCTGGTATTTATGAGCTTTAGATTTGATTCCCAGCATTGTAAGCACCACGTGGTAGCACTTACTGGAATCCTATTATTGGGCTCCAGAACCAGGACAAGCTGCTAAAGTGCCTTTTGAATCAAGGCACACCTGACCTCCAGGCTCGCCCAGCATCCTTAGATCCCTACCTGCTGCAGGGCGTGGCTGGCACACCCCAACCTCTACCCTGAACTCTCTAGCCCAGGGGTGGCCCCCCTTCTTCTTTCGGCATTTCTTCTCTCTCTTTACTTTTTGCATACTAACTTTTTTGCCCCCCCATCCCCTCCATGGTGACTTCCTTGCCCCCCTCCCCCCATGGTGACTTCTTTGGCCCTGTTCTTTGGGACTGATGAACCCACCGAGAACCGCTCCCAATAAACCTGCATTTAAATGCTTTAATGTGTCTTGAATTAGCTCATTTCCCAAAGAATGGTTCCTATCATCTGGTGTGCTTTCACCCATGCAAGAATGCTTATCACCCGTAATCGTGAAATGTTAGCATCCGGAGGACCAGAAATTCAAAATTGTTTTTGACTACTACTACAGAGGAGTTCAAGTTCCCCGATTTTTCTTCCTTTTCCTTCCTTCCTTCCCCTCCCATCTCTTCTTTCCTCCCCTCCCACCCTGACAAATAGTTACGCTGAGTTGCTATAACTTTCTCGTGATTCTATTTTAAACCATGGTAAGGTAAAGTAAAGTGATAGTCAGGGAAGTTGTGAGGCTGTAGGAAAAAGCTCACACCCTGGCTTACCTGGGGCCTGGAGAGGGAGGGCAGGAAAGGCAGCTTCAGGCAGAAAAAGCACTCAAGTGGTGTCTGACAATGTTCTCTTTCTGGAATGTACTCCACCAGCCCCCAACACACACACACACACACACACACACACACACACACACACACACGCTCCTTAGCTACACGATCTTCATGATGTTTATCTTTCTGTGCGTCACTCTTGGGCAGTTATCCAAGATGACCACACTGCCACACCCTGGACCAGAAGTTGTCTCCTCAGACCCAGCTTGATTCTATAAGTGACTATAGGGTCTTCTGTGGATCGCATTGCAGAACCAGAACAGAGAGTGCTAAGTCAAACCACACACCCTGACCAGGACTATTTAGTTACATATACTGTTTTTTTTTCCCAGTGTCTCACTTCATAGTTTAGGATGGCTCGGCACTCCCTATGAAGTCTGCTGACCTGCAGCTTACAACAATCTTCCCGTTTCAGTCTTCCAGGTGTTTTCTTAGCATAGTACCAGCCCAGGCTGTTGGGGTGCTGGGGCTGTGCAGTGGCTGCTGCTGCTGTTGCTGCTGCTGCTTCCGCTTTGGCCTCCTTTTCATCTTCTCCTTGTTGTTTTTAAACAAAATCCCAAATGTCCGATTCTACCAATAAAGACTCAAGAGCCAGATGCTGGAGTGAAAGCCCACTAGCTCACAGAAGTAGAGAAAGCACCCAGCTGACCTTCCTACTCAGTCGATGTCCCAGAAGGAAAAAGCCCCTTCTCCTTCTCCACACTGCCTTAAATACCCTTCAACTCAATGTCCCTCCTTCCTGTGTTTTCTTGTGTTCCTTCCCTGACAACTAGTTGCCTGCTGCACCTCTTGACTCCTGGTTAGCCTTATTTAGCTCTTGTTTGCAAAGAGCTCTTAGGTTAAAGGTTTGTGCTAGGGCTGAGCCACACCACAACAAGAAACAGGTTTCCCCCTTCACAATCTCAGGGTTCACAAAGCAATCAAATGTCCCACAAATCTCCGTTTCCTCCTCCCCCTCACCTCCTCTTTCTTCTTCTTTGAATGACTCTCATTATACAGCCCTTGCTGGCCTGGAACTTGCTATGCAGACCAGCCTCACCTAATACTCACAGAGATCTGCCTACCTCTGTCACCCTCCTACCCGTCCTGGGAATAAAGGCATTTGACACCATGCCCTGATTTATATTAACTTGTGCGAGAACTGCTTCAGAACCTCGGGAGAGTGCGACGTTCTATAAACTACACACATCCCTGAAATTCATAGTTCTGAAACCACTTCTTATTTAAGGACCGGGAAGAGTACCTGGAGTGAGTCACACTCTACATGTTAAAAGTTACGTGGCGCCATTGTTCTGGACTAAACTCCTGAACGAGGTCCTAACATGTTGGGCTGATAACAGAATGGCGTCCCTCATTGTCGTGGTTACTTTTCTATTGCTGTGACAAAACGGAATGACTAAGGGAATGCCATCCTGTTCTGACTCCATTTTGGTTTGCTTAGACAATTTTCCGCCTTCAACCCTACTCCCCTGAATGGTCACATCTGCCTTGGCAACACATTTGAGATTTCCATGGCCTTGACCATAGGCCCAGATGTATTAACCAAAACAACTAAAGTAAACCAACTAAAGAAGATTTAGATCAAATATAATTGTCATGTTACGTCTGAAGTAATTGCTATGCTCTGCCAGCAATGAGCATTTCAAGGTTACTCTGCCCCTCATCCAACTTTGATGTAAGTTATGGGATTTATGGCTTTTGCCTTTAAAAATGCTCTGCCCCTCAATTTGGGCACCAAGAGAGTTTTCAGAGGCAGGAGCCTGATCTTGGTCCAGCCATTAATAAAAAGATTAAAAACTTCAATTGGTTTAATCAGCATGGTTTTCAATAGCTGTCTCGTGAGGATCGCTTCAAAATGCCGTGACTAAAAGGCAACTTACAGAAGGAAGGCTGGAGAGCCCATCGCTGTGGGCAAGCGTGGCAGGAGCAGAACACATGTTAGCTGAAGCAGAAGCTGGGAGCTCACATCTCAATCCACAAACAGGAAGCAGAGAAACCGGGAACACTAGTGGCTTTGAGTCCTCAAAGCCAAGCCCCACCTCACTTCCTCCATTGAGGCCACACCTTGTTAGCCTCCCTATCAACCACCAACTGGGGATCAAGTAGTCAGTTGCATGAGACTATGGGGAACATTTCATTCAAACCATCACAGTCAAACACTCAGGTTCTACTTAGCATCCTTAAACTAACCTGCGTGTCACGTGTGTAAACAGAACCGTGCTGGCGCTTAGTGTCAGCCTAGGGACTGGCGGGGAAGGTCACTATTCCTGACTGCTTTTTGCCCTTCTTGCCTCTCCTAGTCCTCTTGCTAAGATGTTAGCTGCTCCATGGCCTTTCTTTAGAGTCTCGGAACCCAGAACCTCTGCTGGCCCTGGTGATGCCTCCTCCTTAGTCACCGGCTTTGTAAATCGCTGTGAGGTAGGTGGACATTGCAGCATATGCTTATGAAAAATACTGGAACCAGTCCCAGGAGGCCAAAGTCTGTTACGATGTCCTGGCCAGAGAGGGGGCGGGGATAACTAGCCTGGCAAGGCAGAGTGCTGCTTAGCCTGTAGCTTTCCCTACTCTTTCTCCTGCTCTTCTCTCTCTCTGTGAAAACCCCTTGTACCTCTGAGTCCCCCAGGAGAGGCTTTGTGACAAGGGTCCCCATTTCTTCTCTGTCAAATCAACTTTTTGAATTTAAACCAAACCCAAACAAAAGGCCATTGTTTCTAAACTTAACTGTCCCAAGATATGGGTGAATAGCCAGCTTGGGCCAGTGACATCATGATTATTAGAGCCAGTTCTGGTTAGTCAATGTAAAAGGACAACTCTCTTCTTTCCTTTTTTTTTTTTTTTTTTTTTTTTGGTTTTCAAGACAGGGTTTCTCTGTGTAATAGCTCTGGCTGTCCTACACTCACTTTGTAGACCAGGCTGGCCTCGAACTCACATCTATCCATCTGCCTCTGCCTCCCAAGTGCTGGGATTTTTTTTTTTTGCAAGAGTTTCCAATGTGGCCCAGGCTACTCTCAGGCTAGCAATCTTCCTGCCTCTACCTTCATCTCCAAAATGTTGGCATTACCACCATGTGCCACAGTTTTGCTTTAAAGGAAATAAAATGCAATCATTGCTTCTGAGATAGCTAACCCTGGAAGTACAGACTCAAGTCAGTCTGAATAACACTTCCCAGCACAAAATGTGCGGACATGGTGTTACAGTAGTAGTGAAAGGCGGGGTTCTACTGAGGTCCTGCAAGGAAAGCTATTTCCTCCCAGCTGAATGAATGAAATCTCCATCTGGTTAGTGGTATCTTTGTCTCCTCCATTAAGTGTCACTCTGGTTGATCACCCAGCCATGTGTGTTGGCTAGTTTTACGCCAGCTTGACACAAGTTAGAGTCACCCGGAAGGAGGGAAACTCCATTGAAGAAATGTCTCCATAAGATCAGAATATAGGCATTTAAAAAAAAAGATTTAATTAGTTATTATAATGAATACAGTGCTCTGCCTGCATGTACAGCTACATTCCAGAAGAGGGCATCAGATTACATTATAGATGGTTGTGAGCCACCATGTGGTTGCTGGGAATTGAACTCAGGACCTTTGGAAGAGCAGTCAGTGCTCTTAAACTCCAAGCCATCTCTCCAGCCCCCAGCATTTTTTGTTTGTTTGTTGGTTGGTTGGTTTTTGGAGACAGGGTTTTTGTGTATAGCCTTAGCTGTCTTGGACTCTCATAGACCAGGCTGACCTTGAACTCATAGAGATCTGCCTGCCTCTGTCTCTTGAATGCTGGGATTAAAGGCATGCACCACCACGCCAAACTGTAGACATTTTTACTTAATTAGTGATTGATGGGGAATTGAATGGGCCCAGCCTATTGTGGGTGGTGCCATCCCAGCACTGGTATCCCTGGGTTCTTTGAGAAAGCAGGCTGAGCAAGCCAGGAAGCAGCACTTTTCTATGGCCTCTACCTCAGCTCCTGCCTCCAGGTTCCTACTGTTTGAGTTCCTGTCCTGACTTCCATTAATGATGGACCACAATGTGGAGGTGTAAGCCAAATAAACCCCGTCCTCCCCAGCTTGGCTTTTTGGTCATGGTGTTTTATCACAGCCATAGAAACCGTAACTATAAGATACCAAGTGACCCGCCTACAGGCTGATAGATTCCTCTTAAGCTGTGCCAAATAGATGGGAGGAATAATTATCTTATTAATGAGATAATGTGCTTTTCTTTCCCAGAATCTCTGCCATCAGATGGCAAATTGGTACTCTGTAAATATTAGCATCAGAGTGTTATGGTGTGACGTGTCACCCATGCCTATGTATGTCTGAATACTTTGCCCCCAGCTGGTCGTGGTGTTGAGAGGCGCTGGGACCTTTGGGACACAGAGCCTAGCTGGTGGATGGACCTTTGAAAGTTAGAGCCTAGCCTTGCTTCTGGGTCTGCTCTTTGCTTTCTGATCTACCAAGCTACAAGGATCTTCTCCACGCCTTCCTGCTACTGTAGAGCTGTTCAACCACCAGGAACTGAGATCCCTCAGAATCACAGCCCAACTAAATGAAGCTGCTTCTGTTAAGTACTTAGTGACAGTGACAAGGAGAATAATTAAGATGCACTAAGTATCATTTATTGACCACTGTCCACTCTTCCCATTGTGTGCAGTTCTTGCTATTTTCCCTATAGATGAAATGTTAAATCTTTACTTTGCTTTGTTTTTTCTATTAAACTGATGTGTTCCTGGACAAGAACTTTTTATTTATTTATTTATTTATTTATTTTTATTTATTTATTGGTTTTTCAAGCAGGATTTCTCTATGTAGCCTTGGCTGTCCTGGACTCACTTTGTAGACCAGGCTAGCCTCGAACTCACAGCGATCTGCCTGCCTCTGCCTCTCGAGTACAGGGATTAAAGGTGTGCACCATCACACCTGGCCATATGTGTGATCTTTATCCTTTCCTCTATCTCATTATTTACTGCTCACTTTTGAAGAGGTGAATGGTATTTTTTCCCCGCTGGACTCCCTGGAAGACTTTAAGTTGGGGATTTGTCCTTTTGAATAAGATAATTATTAGAAGAGTTACTGACATAAAACACAGGTAGAAAACAGACAGACAGACAGACAGACAGACAGACAATGAGTACTCTGAGGAGAGTTCAGGCCCACGAGGCAAAGTAGGGGTCCCCTCTTACAGCTCTCAGAAGAGAGGAACCGTTTCATGGGTTCAGGCTGACCCTGATCCCTGGGCAGCCAGGGGAGAGGAGGGAATTCTGCCGTAGGGCTGTGCTGCTCTGTGGCAGGAAGATTGTGAGTTAGTTTGAGGCCGGGCGGCTCTTGTTAGATGTACTCATATGGGCGGGGAAGAGGCAGAAGTTGTTACTGGTGGCCGTTTGAAATCCAGGCACCTGACAACCCGAGGTCTGCAGATTTTCCTGGAGGAAGTGAGAATGGCATCCTTACCCTCCTGGGGGCTAGGCGCTCAGGGAGTCTGTTTAGGGTTAGAGTTAGAGGTGTATAGCCCGGCTCCCAGTGGTAGGACTTGCCGTTTCCTTTGTAGGCAAAAAGAGGGTGCTGCAGATAGGAGTGGCCTGAGAGGCTGTGTGTGTGTGTGTGTGTGTGTGTGTGTGTGTGTGTGTGTGTGTAGATCACATCCTTGTGTGTGTGTGTGTAGATCACATCCTTGTGTATGTGTGTGTAGATCACATCCGTGTGTGTGTGTGTGTGTGTGTGTGTGTGTGTGTGTGTGTGTGTGAAGATCACATCTGGGCCTCATGCCTGCTAACTACACGCTCTGCCACTGAGCTATGCCTCTGTGTTTGAGCCTATTGCCACCTAGTTTTCATTCTTAGTTCTTATGTTTCAAGGAGGAAAAAAGAGGCCTATTTGTCATATAATCCACCCAACAGGAAGACATGTTGACTGCAGCCTCTACTGGACTTTGGACAGTTTCATCTTATAACATTTCCTTCTTGTTTATAACACTAGTTGGCTCAATCCACATTTTCTTTATACTTTTATTTAAGAGTTATATATCACCTCCATGGAACTGAAATCATGCTGTCTCTGACGTAGCACATAAACACTTTCTATCCTTTTCAACACTACATCTAAAATGTTAAGTTAGGTTTTAAAATGAATGACAAGTAAAGGTTCCCAGACCTCCTGGGCATTAATTTGCTGTTGTGAACTCAAGAGGGACAGGCTTCTGCTAGGATTTGATTGAGGTTGTTATATGCGGTTGTGCAGCCCAGCCTGGCATAAAGGAGCACAGTCAAGCAGGTGGATGCAGGCTAAGTACAGCTAGCATTGCACTTGCTAAGCCGTGCCCTTTGGTGTGGCCAGAGAAGCAATTCCTTTCTTTGAATGACACAAAAGCTCTGTATCAAGCAGCAAGGTCCAGGAGAGTTGGTTGGTGAGTGCTGGGATTGCAGGACTGGGCTACCACATCGGCATGGGGTTTGATTATTGTACAGAAATCTTCTGCTTAGATCCTCTCGTAAAGATGAGGGCAGCTGTACCAGACCTTGTCCACAGACTCCTGATGGGAGTGTCCCCAGAAGACCTAAAAGAGCATAAATCTTCAGGCTCTGGTTGTACATGACAGACTTCACAATGGGCTCTCTCACTATGGCTTCCTCTGCTCTGTGCAACTTACTCCTCCTGGTTCTCCACAGACCACAGAACACACTTTCTCTTCCAACGTATCATTGTCTTTTGATAAGGAGAGGAACCTCACGCCTTGCACCTCCTTTTCCATTCCCAGCCACCTCCCGACCTCTAGGACTCTGCGCTTTCCCATGCTTTGTTTTTATCCTTTCTGATGTCTAGGACCCAGTCCTTAGTGTGTTGATGCTAAGGAGTGGATCCGGAATGTTTCCCAAGAGCTCAAGGGTTGAAAGCTTGGACCTCAGTGTAGCAGTGGTTTGGAGTGGATATTTGGGTAGCCATTGAATCCCAAAGGCCCTGACCTCTAATTTTGGAGCCTAAGTGTGAAGGCTTTGGGAGGAATTTTGGAATGATTCTGAGCTCACTGGCGCCACCTGGCTGACACAGGGCGGGCAGTGTTCCTGGGCTGTGTTTCCATGGGGTGGCAGACTTACTCTGCCTCACTCCTGGGCCTAATGTGTCTGGACAGAGGAACGAAAGCCTCTGAGATTGTGAGCCCACAGAGACCCAAGGACAGCTGTGGACATCTTCCAACATGTGGGTTCTGGAAATGGGTCTCAGCTCTTAGGCTTGGTGACAAGTGCTCGTACCTGTTGAAACTTCTTACCACCAGCCCTCCAAACATATATACTTTATTTTGTTTGTTTTTCAAGACAGGGTTTTTTGTTTGTTTGCGCTCTCTCTCTCTCTCTCTCTCTCTCTCTCTCTCTCTCTCTCTCTCTCTCTCTCTCTCTCTCTGTGTGTGTGTGTGTGTGTGTGTGTAGCTCTGGCTGTCCTGGAACTCCTTCTGTAGATTAGGCTGGCCTTGAACTCACAGGGATCTGCCTGGCTCTACCTCCCAACTGCTGGGATTAAAGGCATATGTCACCACTGCCCAGCTTACAAATGTATTTTCTAATGCATTTTCTTTCTGTCAAAAATGTTCTTTCTTCATTTAAAAAGAGTATTTATGTGTGTGCCAAGGTGTGCATGTGGTTTGTGTTTGTGTGTGTGCCAACGTGTGCCTGTGGTATGTGGCATGTATTTGTATTTGTGTGTGTTTGTGTGTGTGTGTGCATATGTGTCTTTATGTGTGGAGGCCAGAGGTCAACCTTAGGTGTCATTCTTCACTAGGCATATACCTCATTTTTTGAAGCAGAAATTTGTTGGTAATTGGGGTTCACTGGGTTGGATGCCCAGTGAGCTCAGGGGATCCCCTTGTCTCTCTCTCCCCACCACTGAGAAATGATAGGCACATACCATGGAGCCCAGATTCTTTGTTTGTTTGATACAGGGATCCTCTGCGTAGCCCTGGCTATCGTGGAACTCACTCTGTATAGCAGGCTGGCCTTGAACTCAGAGATCCACCTGCCTCTACCTCCCTAGTGCTGGAATTAAAGGCCTGTGCCTCCTCTGCCTAGCTGAGCCCAACTTTTCACATGGGTACAAAGTGTCAAACTTAGGCCTGAGTTATCTCCTCAGCCTCTAATTTATTTTCTTCTCATCCAGACTTATTAAATAAACATTTGGCCCTCTGAACTTCTAATGTTTTATAGGCTAGCCATAAATTTTCTACATGAAGGCTCAAAAATTCATCTTGTTTGGCAAAATTAGGACTTCTTTCCTTTAGAGGCCTTTAACATGCCAGTGTGCAGTATGAGGGTCCAAAAAAGAGGCGCAGGACCCAGTGCCTACCAGATGCTTTGGACTGACAGCCACACTGTCCAAAGTCACTGGGCCTCCTATTGTTAAACTCAGTGGCTCTGTAACAGAACACGGCAAGGCTGTTAGCAGAGGGACTGATGTACCCAAGTCCCCAGCCATCTCTGTTTCTCACAGTGTGATGGATGGAGTCACCTTGAAGCAGACCTTGCTTGCTGAGGAAGAGCCACTTGAATAATTCTGTTGGGCACACAGCTGTGACCTACCTGTCTGTGGAGAGGCGGTGACAGGGCACTTACTCATTGCCCCTTGGCCAGGGCTAAGGCTTGCTAAGCAGCTAGTTATAGGTGAATATAGGAGTCTGCTGGGTACCTGGCTGGAACGCCAGGTTCTCCTTTCCTGGAACAAGGAATTGCCCAAGGAATGTGTGGATAGTGGTAGATATCAAGTTGGTTTATCAAAGAAAAAGGCACGCCTTTAATCCCAACATTTGGGAGGCAGAGGCAGGCAGATTGCTGTGAGTTCGAGGCCAGCCTGGTCTACAAAGTGAGTCTAGAACAGCCAAGGCTAACACAGAGAAACACTGTTTTGAAAAAAACCAAAGAGAGAAAGAAAGAAAAAGGCACTTCCAAGGGTGGAAGTGGTCTAGAGCCAGCTTAATGATGAGTGCCTGACAAAGGATCAGCCATTTTTACCACAGCAGCAGGGCTTTCGAGTCATCCTCAGAACAGGAAACATTCTGTATTGCGCTTGGTTACAAGTTAGCCTTGGTGGGGGGGGGGGTGGTCCTTGGCTTCTTTCCTATGCTAACCTTTGTTCTTTTACATTCACACACAGACAGATCAGAGAGCATTTTGAGGGAGTAGGCATTCCTCCTCCATCACATGGGTCTCAGGGATCGAACTCAGGTCCTCAGGCTTGACAGCAAGCACTTTTGTCTCTTGAGCCATCTCACGGATCCTTGTTGCTAATTTTGGTGCCTCTATCCACTACTCTGCTGCCATGAGACCTCACATCTCCACTTGTACCTCAGGTTGCTGGGGCAGCTGGCTAAGACACTGTGCCTGGAAGTCAGCAATCTCTCTGGGAAGAACGATATTGTCTTCATTAGGGTTTTTACTACTGTGACGAAACACCGTTGCCACAGCAACTCTTGTAAAGGAAAACATTTAACTGGGGCTGGCTTACAGGGTTAGAGGTTTAGTTTACTATCCTCATGGTGGGAAGCATGGCAGCACACAGGCAGACACGGTGCTGGAGGAGGAGCTGAGAGGTCTACAGGAAGAGCTAGTGAGCCACTGGGCCTGGTTTGAGCTTCTGAAACCTGAAAGCCGACCCCCAGAGTCACACTTCCCTCAGCGAGGCCATGCGTCCTAATGTTACTCCCCAAGCATTCAAAGATATGACTCTGCGAGGACCATTCTTTTTTTTTTCTTTTTTTTTTTTAATTTTTCAAGACAGAGTTTCTCTGTGTAGCCTTGGCTATCCTGGACTCACTCTGTAGACCAGGCTGGCCTCACACTCACACCAATCCACCTGCCTCTGCCTCCCGAGTGCTGGGATTAAAGGTGTGCGCCACCACGCCCGGCTGTGCAAGGACCATTCTTAGTCAAAGCACCACATCCCACTCCCTGACCTCTGCTCCCCCATAGTCATGTAGCCAGCTCATTGTTCTGTCCAACTTCAAAGTCTCAGCCCCGTTTAAAAGCCCAATATCTTAACTGTAATCCCTACTTAATCAAAATAAGAAAGCAAGTCACATACTTCCAACACACAACGGCACAGGATATACATTACCACTCAAAAGGAAGGAAAGGGAACCTAGTGAGGAAACACTGGACCAAAACAAGACTGAAAACCGAGCAGGGAGAACCCCAAACTCAATATCTCCATGTCTGATGTCAAAGTGCTCTTCAGACCTCCAACTCCTTTCAACTTTGTTGACTATAACGCAGTTCTCTCTCTTGGGTGGTCTTCCCCCTGTTGGCAGCTCTCCTTAGCAGGTACCCCATTGCTATGGCATCTCCAGCATCTTGGGGATCTCCAAGGCAACCCAGGCTTCACCTTCACAGGCAAAGGCCTCTCTGGGCCTCCATGCATGGACACTCCTACCACATGTTTGGCCTCAGCAGCTTTCTTTAGATTCAGAGGGAGATTCTATAACCCCTTTCTCGTAGCTAGAACCATGAAGCCGAAGCTGCCAAGTTCTGATTCTTGCTGGGGCTAGAACACAGTCCCTTCATTCAAATACATTTTCACCAGCTCTCTGTCTTCAATGGTTTCCTGCACTGCTTAAGCTTGGCTGTCCTGGAACTCAGTCTGTAGATCAGGTTGGCCTCAAACTCAGAGATCTTCCATCCTGGGCCTTCTGAGTACTGGGATTAACGGTGTGCACCAATGTAGCTGGCCTTAAGCTTTTCTTAAATTCCTTTCACATTTTAAAAATTCCTCTGAACAAGTTGGAAGCTTACTTGGGTGGGGTCTTGCTCTGAGGTCACTCCCTTTTTTGCATTTAGTATCAGGCTTTTCTTTAATCTGTGTATACTTCCTGGTGCCCCTTTTCTCCTCAAACTGTACATCTTGTGTTTTCCCTTGCTCAGCTTCCTCCTTTTCACTATAGATCTGCATAAGACTGGCCGCTAATCACCACACGACACAGTCAACACTATGCTGACAACACAATCCAAAAATCTTCAATTTAGTCTTAGGCAGACTTTTCAGACAAGGGTAGAATGCAACCACATTCTTTGCCAAAATAGCATAAGAATGATTTCTAGGCCATATACTAATATTCTCCTTTGAAACCTTTTGTGCTAGACCCCCACAGTTCAAATCACCTTTAGCACTACTGTTTTTTGTTTTTGTTTTTGTTTTTGTTTTGTTTTATGTTCCTACTAGTATGGCCCATTAAGCCTTGCTCAAACCATTCAACTCTTTCCTACTCCAAAGTCCCAAAGTCCATATTCTTTGAAGAAGAAGCCATATAGTTGGGCTTATCACAGCAATACCCCACTCCTGGTACCAACTTCAGGCTCACTGAGGGTTTTCTAATGCATGCAGACATAGCAGAGAAGGCGAGAGTTCCACATCTGGACTGGCAGGCAGCAGGAAGAGCAAATGAGCCACTGGCCCTGGCTTGAGCTTCTGAAACCTCAGAGCCCACCCCCAGTGACGCACTTCCTCCAACAAGGCCACACCTCCTAATGCCACTCCCTAAGCATTCAAATATATGAGTCTATGGATGCCATTCTTACTCAGACCACCAGAAATAGAGATGTTCAACAAATCCTGTTGGTTGTTCAGTCATAGTCCCTGAGTGAGTGCAGAGAATAGTCCTCTCCTCTCTCCTTCATTTCTGAGCAAGTGAGAAATAGGAAAAAACACAAAAGAAGAGAAAGTCTATGGAGAAGAAAACATTTCTTTTCCAGCTGATAAGGATACAGTTGAAAGTGTGGTGGATCTGTCAGGGAACTGCTCACAACAGGCTCTAGCTTTTTGTAGGTTTAGAAGCATCTCAACTCAAAATGAGTTGGCCATCAGCCTGTCCCTTTCACACCTTATCTTTTCTGGAATCTTTAGCTCTTCTCCTTCTAACAGTGATGTGTTCTTGGGAATTACTGAAACAAATCACCACAATTGGTCATTTGAACTACAAAAATGTCTTGTCTTAGCTGGAGAGATGGCTCAGCAGTTAAGAGCACTGACTGTTCTTCCAGAGGACCGGGGTTCACAACCCCACCCTGTGGCGCACAACCATCTGTAAACTCTAGTTCCCAAGGCTCCGATGCCCTCCCTCACTTCCATGGGCAGTGCACCACGTAGTACACAGACCAACCTGCATGTAAAATAAAATAAAAATGAATCTTTAAGGGCTGGAGAGATGGCTCAGTGGTTAAGAGCACTGCCTGCTCTTCCAAAGGACCTGGGTTCAATTCCCAGCACCCACATGGCAGCTCATAACTGTTTGTAACACCAAGATCTGACACCCTCACACCAATGCACGTAAGTTAAAATTAAATAAAATATTTTTTTAAAAAAGTCTTGTCTTACAGTTCTGGGTGTTGAGTGTGATCGATGACTTTGCTTGATCAAAAGACACCCTAGGGTATTTCTGTGACATGAAGATGTGCCCAGAGATAATTAGGTCATAGGTGCTCTGACATAAAGAATGTTTTCGTCCACTGATGGTCCATGATAAATTGTTAAGATTAGGTGCAGCTGTGGGAAGCAGGGCCTGGTTAGCAGAAGTAGGCCACTGGAGGCTATGTCCTGCCCTACCCTGTGCTGTCATGGGTCTTCTCTGCTTCCTGCCTGGCATGAGGTGAGCAGCCTCCTCCCCTGTTTGCATTCACTACCAGGGATGTTTTCTGCCTCACCAGGGGCCCAGAAACCCAAAGTAAGTGACTGCAGACTGAAACCAGAAGCAAAATCAATTATTCCTCTTTTATGTTGTTAGTGGCAAGCGTTCTGTTACAGAGATCCTAACACCAATTGACTTATTAGCTCTCTGATGTCAAGGTGTTGTCAGGGCAAGCTGTTTCCTTCTGTGTTCTAGGCTTCTCCTGTGGCTGCTGGCTCCTTGTCTCATACACGAATCATCTTTGTGAGGGCTGGAGAGATGGCTCAATGGTTAAGAGCACTGGCTGCTCTTCCAGAGGTCCTGAGTTCAATTCCCAGCAACTACATGGTGGCTCACAACCATCTATAATGTGGTCTAATGCCCTCTTCTGCCATGCAAGTGTACATGCAGGCAGAGTACTGTATACATAATAAATAAATAAATAAATATTTTAAAATAGAATCATCTTTGTGCACTAGGCTGCCAGGGCATGTGCTACTGTGTCCAGATTTCTTGGTTTATTAGGATAATTACTGGTCCGTAGATTAGGAGCCCACCTTAACAAACTGTGACTTTTTGGGGAGCACACTTAGACGAGGTGTGGGGGGCTCAGACTGTGAATGCACTAGACTCCACTGAGATGGTTAAGAATAGAAGAGATGTTATTGTCAGGCAGTATCTAGTCTTCCATGGCGTCTCCTTGGAGGATTCCTTCCTACCTTATGTCTTAGGGTTTCATTGCTGTGAAGAGACACCATGAACAAGGCAACTCTAATGAAAGAAAACATTTAACTGGGGCTGGCTTACAGTTTCAGAGGTTTAGCCCAGTATTGCCATGGCAGGAAGCATGGCAGCGTGCAGGCAGACATGGGTGCTGGAGAAGGAGCTGAGAGCTCTGCATCTTGATCTTCAGGCAGCAGGAGACTGTGTGCCATACTGGGCTTAGCTTGAGCATAGGAAGCCCCAAAGCCTGCCCCCACAGTGACACACCTCCTCCAACAAGACCACACCTCCTAATAGTGCCACTCCCTATAGGCCAAGCACTCAAACACATGAGTCTACAGGGGCCATGCCTATTCAAACCACCACACCTTCCTTCCTTCTTTCCTTTCTGCCTCCCTTCTTTTCTTTCTTTCTTCCTTCTTTCCCTTTCTTCCTGAACTTGGACTTACTATGTAGCCTAGGCTTGCCTTGAACTCAAGATCTCCCTGGCTCTCCCAAGTGTTGGAATTGTGCATTGGAAGTCTGCCATCATACCTGCAAAGAGTCCTGTACTATTAAAAGTGGGGACCTTATATTTTTGTTTGTGAGCCTAGCGTTTAACGGCTGAGCCAGGCTGCAAACTGTCTCTGTCATTTTTTTCGTTTTGGAAGCTGATAACCTGCACTTCCAGTTTACTCAGGTAATTAATTTTTATTCCTTCTCAAGTCTCTGATGGGGTTGAAGACCAGATAGTTTAGTTTTATAATTAAGCATAGTTGTTTAGGGGTTAAGATGTTTTTAGGTCTAGATAGATGTTTTACGTTGATAGGGATGAGATAGAGTAGATATTGATTTACATTCAGAATTTTAGACTCACCAAGATAGAAAAGATGTTTTCTTCAAGGTTGCCAAACTCAAATAGCCAAAACACTATGAATGTAACAGTTATATAATTCCCGATTGCTTCATGGTTCTTTTTGCTGTATGTAGCTTATTGTATTTATATATAATAATATAAATGTATATGTAAAAAAGGGAAAAAGGTGTGGGCTTTGGCAGCACCCACCACCTGAACTACAGCTCACCTCTCTTTTGAGTTTCACACTGCTGTGCCCAGCTGCTTCCTTGGGGTTGCTACTGTATTGGCTAATGGGTGACTCAAATGTCACTGTACAAAAGACCTCTGATCATGTCTGTGTTTAACAAAGCTTGAATGCCCCCTCCTTTCCAGCACCTCTGCTGCTTATTTGACTGTCTTCAGACCTCAGTGAGCTGAACACTTTGCCCTACTTGGCTAAAAGCTAATGTAGCTCCTCTAGGCCGTGCTCACTCGCTATGACTTCATTCTGCCTGCTTCTTCCATAGCACTTTTCTCTATGCCATAAGATAACATGGCTGCCTTCCATCTCGGTTTCTTTCTGTGTATCTCTGTCTCTATGTGTCTCTGCCCCCCAAGAGCTGTGACTACAGGTGTTCACCATGACCGTGTGTTTATGAGGTCCTGGGGATCAAACTGAGGGATTTTTTTTGCATTCTAGGAGTTTTCTAGTCCAGTATGTGGCCCACTGGCTCTAGATAAGAAATGTTACTTCTATCCATGTTTTGGGCTATCTGCTAAATAATATTGTTCTTGGTAAAATTTTCAATAGTCAAAAAGCTCTTTAGCAAATCTAATGTAATGCACAGGAAATAATTCTCAGCTCAGGTCATAGTATTAATCAGAGTTCTCAGAGCAGCAGAAATTATAGGATGAATTTCTATATATCTATAGAAAAGGGACTTACTAGATGACTTACAGGCTGTGGTCCAGCTAATCCAACAATGGGTACCTATGAATGGAAGGTTTGAGAATCTGGAAGTTTCTCAGCCCTCAAGGCTGGATGTCTCAGCTTCCTTTTTTCATGTCTGTACATAGGCCTCCAGTAGAAGGTGTTGCCCAGATGAAAGGCGGGGCTTCCTGCCTCAAGATCCGGACTAAAGGTGAGTGTTTTCCTATCCAAAGATTCAGATTAGAAATGGATCTACCTGATTCAATTTAAGCAAAAGTCTCTCACAGTTGTGCTTTCCATTTTTTGATTTAAGTAATTCCATATGTAGCCAAGTTGACACCCAAGAACAGCCATCAGAAGTCCTGACTATAGAACTTTTTGCACAGACTGGATGCCCTGGGATGTTCTCTCAGAGGAGGCAGGGACTCCATTGTATTGTGACGCATATTAAGATCTGTGAGCCAATGAGGTAGACTATAGGTGTGCTATAGTCACAGTAGATGTGCTAAGTGGAGGATGAGCCAGGACAGCCCATGCTTCTGGCTTCCAGTGAGTGAGGTGACGAAAGGTGCAGGAAATAGGGGCAGCAGGATAAATCAGGTAAACAGGTCAGACACCGACACCATTCAGAGCTCACTGGGGAGCCCCGGGAGCCAGACCGCTGGATGAATGTCTGAGCCATAAGGAGGGTCCCAGGCAGACCGTCTTCTGGGCGAGACTCCCAGCTAGCCAGTCCCACCACAGGCATTTTTGTATCCTGAGAGAAATGGCAGCTGAGTCGTTTGCTTCAGGGAGGTGAGTGGGAGCGATTTCCCTCCTCACTGTGCTCAGGGACGTAGTGGTTTTCCTCTAACAGTTTACTTGTTTGCTCTCAAGGATGTGATATTTCTATTCCTGGGCTGTTTTGCTCCTGTTCTCCTGTCCATTTCTCTCAGAGCCGGGCAGGGGACAGTCCATTGCTGGACTAAGGTCTTGGGGCATACTCTAAGGCAGATAGGCTTGGGTCTGAAGTTTGGGCCAGTTTTGCCTCCAGAGCCAGCTTCTGAGTGAACTTAAGCCACACATGATGCTTTATTAATATAATGTATAGTAACATGTCTTACGGTTCCCCAGAAACACGGGACCAATAGGAGAAAGAGAGGAGGGAGGGAGAGAAAGAGACGGTGAATGTGAACGAGCCAGGGATGTCTAAGGTTTCTATGAGGTCAGCAGGCTAGAATTTTAGGTAGGAGTTACTATTGATGTCTGGAATCCAAATCCCACAGGCAAGAAACTGAGGCACAGGGTTTCTCTGATGCAGTCTAGGTGACAAGAAATTCCACTTACCTAGGGAAACTGCTGGCTTTACTCTTAAGGCTTTCAAGTGAAAGGCCCCATCCACAACATGAAGAGTCACATGCTTCCGGCAGAACACCAGGCACATCTAGAGCATGCCTTCACTTCCTGCAGAACACTAGGCACATCTAGAGCATGCCTTCACTCCTGCAGAACACTAGGCACATCTAGAGCATGCCTTCACTTCCTGCAGAACGCCAGGCACATCTAGAGCATGCCTTCACTTCCTGCAGAACACCAGGCACATCCAGGGCATGCCTTCACTTCCTGCAGAACACCAGTCACATCTAGAGCATGCCTTCACTTCTTGCAGAACACCAGGCACATCTAGAGCATGCCTTCACTTCCTGCAGAACGCCAGGCACATCTAGAGCATGCCTTCACTCCTGCAGAACACCAGGCACATCTAGAGCATGCATTCACTTCCTGCAGAACACCAGGCACATCCAGAGCATGCATTCACTTCCTGCAGAACACCAGGCACATCCAGGGCATGCCTTCACTTCCTTCAGAACACCAGGCACATCCAGGGCATGCCTTCACTTCCTGCAGAACACCAGGCACATCCAGGGCATGCCTTCACTTCCTGCAGAACACCAGGCACATCCAGGGCATGCCTTCATGAAAGGCCTCTCCAACAATGTTTGTCCAAGTGCTGGGAATCCTAGCCTGGCCAAGTTAATGCCTACAGCTATGTCATACTAGGAAGAGCTATTAACTTTTAATTTTTTTAAGGGTTACTGAGGGTTTGAGAAGTCAAGTTTGAAGTCAGCCTGGCTTACATGTCAAGGCCCTGGCCTCAAAGATGATGATGATGATGATGATGATGATGATGATTATTTTTAATTTGAAGAAACATAAAACATTTGAAAAGGCGTGTGGAGCAGCTGGCGTTTCTCCAACCTCAGCCTGTTTCACAGTGGGCGCTTAAGCAAGGCCATGCTCTTACCTGCCTCCCTTCTCCACAGCACTGTCACTAATTTATGCTTAGTTTTTCTTGCTAGTGTTTCCTCTCTGGTTCTGTGCAGACCCCATACATTAGATGCGCGCAGAGGCTCCCAGTTAGAATTTTCTGTACTTGTTTTGAGACTGTCCTGTCCAGCAGGACCAGTAATTACGGGGTCGCGAGGGGAGCCATACCTGAGGGATGGGACGAGAAAGAGAGAGCTGAGACCAAGTAGCGTTCCTATCAAGGTCTGTTTATTGAATCAAAAGCAAGAGCTTATATGGGGTGGAGGCAGGGGCTAAGCAGCAGGGGTGGGGGCCCGAGAATGCCTCCAGATGATGCCGTCAGGGGAACATCCTGTGGTTCATCTCGGAACAATTCCTATCTTATCTCAGCTAACTATCTCTCGGTCCGAGCTAACCTGCTAAACAGCATCTGCAAAGGTTGAAAGGAGGAAGGTATGCAGAGGTTGAAAGGAGGAAGTTAGCTTTGGAATGGGGCATCAGTATTTTGCCATTAGACTTTTTTAGCCTTGAATAACCCTGGGTTGGCTCCGGACAAGACTCCATCCTCCTGCCTCAGCTGCCAGAGGGCTGGCATTACACAAGAAATCTCTCTTTTCAGTAAGATCACAGCTCATACCCACCACAGGTCTGTGTTTCATCATCTCCCATCATAACTTCTGCCCTCTTGGAGCCCAGCTTCCACCTCACGAAAAAGCCTGTTTAGTTTGAGGAGGAGTGAGGTCATGACGGGGAGAACCAGAGGCCCAAGCAAAGGCTGACACCAGCTGTTTGCATCCTGAGTAGTGTCTCCATGGGTGTTCTGGCCAGCTGAGCTCCCAGTAGAACCCAGGAGCATTAGTGACCACGATCCAGAAGAGCTGGTGAGCTAAGGCCAGTTTAACCCACAGCATCATCGGAGGTGATGGAACAGGGCTGGGGATGTGGCTCAGTGCTTGATTGTGTGCGTGAAGGCGTGGGCTCGATCCCCAGCCTTGTGTAAACCCATAAGTCCAGCAGTAGGGAGGTAGTGGCAGAAGGACCAGGTGGTCAAGTTCATCCTCAGCTGCATATTTGCTTCATCATCTCCCGTGGTCCATATTGATCACGATGGCATTCAAAAGCCACAGACCAAAAGAAACACGTGTTACAGTTCCAACTGTGTCCCTGGACCCTATGCTGGATGCTGAGGATGGAATGGTGGCAAGACGTGACTTCCAGCCTCCGTAGTGAGCTGACTTGCCTGAGGCCCTAAAACAAAAGTGCTTTGTGAAACTCAGAGGGGATTGGGCGAGATAACTTCAGATAACTTCGGGATGTGCTCAGGGAGTTGCAGATTTGAGATGAGGCCACACACAGCCCTGTTTCAGCAGGAAACACTTTGCTCACATTAGTTCCGGGCATTCCGGGCGGATTCCCGGGTCATCAGCTCTGATTTGCTCAGACTGTCTTTGTCCAGCAGATGGCGCCAAATGACTGGCTGTAGCCAAGTGGCAGCTCTTCTCTGGAAAAACCACAGCACGCCTATGCAAGGTCAGCATTTTAAAGGAAAGCAGTCTTATTGTCAGTACACGACCTTTTAATTAGCTCCATGATACTACATAAGTATCAAAATTAAAAAAAAAAACAGACAAGGAAGTGACCTCTTTTCCTAGGATTATGGAATCATGGGAACAGAAGTCAGAAAGTACTTCAGTAAAACAGTACCCCAGTACAGACTGGCATAGGGAACTCCCGTGAGTGTACATACATGCATGTGTGTGTTCATGCATTTTGACTCTACACACATATAGATGTGTATATGTGAGTGTACACATGTGTTCATGTGTATATATGTGAGTGTATGTGTGAATATATGTGGGTAGGCGTGCACATGTGTCAGTGTATGAGTGTATGTGACTAGGTACATATGGTCACATATGAGTGTACTCATGTGGAATGTGTGATCATATGTGTATGAATGTGATGACTATGAGCATATGTATGTACAAGTGTGTGAGTGTGTATGTATACATGTATGTGTATGTCCACGTGTGAATGTATGCACATATAATTTTACGTTTAAGAAAAATTAAGTGGTGAGGAATGGAAGCAATGATGTGTTTTTAAAGGGCAAAGGTAAAATCGTTGATTACTCCTGAGGCGGTGGAACCTAGGGGAATGGAGCCTAAAAACGAGACAGACTGAAGTCTCAAGCAACCGCAACTTAATTCAGAGTGCCCGACAATTTATACTCTGAGGGTTCAGAAGAGTCACGTGAGTAAGGTTAAAATCACAGGGACAAGCCGCATGAGGATAGAACATGTTTTTCCACACAGGCATATAAACGAGGAACAGCGGCTGTTGTAAGGAATAATCTGGCTCAAACTCACTCCTATCGGCTCTACCTGCGAGGGGCATGAAGGCTCAGGCCACGGACAGATCTGTGTTTGGAAGAAGCAGGTCACAAGACTCTTGTTGTCTTTTCTTGGAGTTTTCTCACAAGAACTCAGATTTCTCCACACAGGACTCCATTCTTGGACTGTGTTCTGACATACAGAATTAGAAGAACTTCCAAATAAAATTAAAACATTGGAGGTGTGTGTGCGTGTGTGTGCGTGCATGCGCGTGCGCCACCCAAGTGAATATGACAGCCAAGTTTTGATATAAAAGCATTAATTAGAAGTCCCAAAGAAATTATTCAAACCTGTTTCTTTCAAGCCGTTCAGATGAATATTGTGTAAGTGGAAGATGGATGTGGGGCACCAGCTCATGCTGTGGAACTGGTCATTTCAGGAGACTCACATCCTGTGCTCCTTGAGTCTGGGACTGGCCGCGCCAGCAGGGACCGGCTAGAGAAGGTGGCCTGACACAGGCAACTCATTGCTCAGTTGGGCTCCCGTTCTCTTAGTCAAGCCTTTACACCTTCTCATTAAAGTAAAGTTTGGGAGTCAGGCACCGCAGTGCACGCGGAGTAGAGGCAAGGAGGACAAGAGTCAAGGCCAGCCGGGGCTGTATAGCGACACCTTGCCTCAAAGGCAGAAAAGTTGTCAGCTGATAAAGTGGAGAATAGGGTGCCACACAGTGCTATCTGCTGTGGATGAGGGTCCCAAGGCCAAGATAAGAAGCCACTTCTGGGGACTGGAGGTGGGACCTAGCTTACCCTGCCTGAAGTCCGCACTTGCGTGTACGCAGGCGCGCAGGCGCGCAGATGCGCACGCATGCACGCACTGCCAAAGGGAGTACTGTAGGAATATATTTGCTTGTTTTGGTAGGTCTCTGCTTCGTTTTGTTTTAATTTTTGTTTTCTTTTAGATAGGGTCTCAGGTAATGTAGGAGGCCTCAGGACTTGCTCTGCAATCGAGAAGATGACTTTGAGTTCCTGATCCTCCTGCCTCCACTTTTCTCAAGTGCTGGGTTTCAGAATGTGCCCGCGATGCCCTGACGCTGCAGGGCGGTTGAAGGGAGTCACGTGAACACAGACTAGCGTGGCCGAGGCACGAGCATTGGTCTGTGGTTGCTGTGGGATGTGCTCTGGGCTGACTGATGATGAGCGAGAAGTAAGTTATTAGAGACCACGGAGAAGAATTAGCTTTCCGTTTTACTTTCAAAGCACGAGCGTGGTTAATATCCTTTAGCCTACACTAAAGATAGCGGGCAGCAAAGCCCGGCGAGGGATTACAGCTCTAATCTCATTAAACACCTTCAGAGGAGAAATGAAGGTGAGAAGCCTGACTCAGCAAAATCAACTTTTCTTTGCTCGAAAAAAAAAAATTCTTTTTATGTGCATGACTATTTTGCCTGCATGCAAGCAAAGCTTGTGGAGGTCAAAAGACAGCGTGGGATCCCTGTAGACTGGGGTTACAGATGGTTGCACGCCGCCATGTGGGTTCTGGGAACTGAATCCCGGTCCTCTGCAAGAGCAATAAGTGCTCTTAACTGTCAGAGCATCTCTTAAGCCGCCATGCTTTTCTTTTAAATTAAGAGAATCCATTTGGAGTCAGTATTGAAAAGCAAAGCTGGAGGCTCAGGAAATGGTTCTGTGGTTCAATTTCCAGCATCCACACGGTGGCTTACAACAATCTGCATTCTAGGTCCAGAAGATCCGGTACACTCTTGCTTGCCAGGCATCCAGGTGGTGCACAGACACACATGCAGGCAAACACCCGAATACATGAAACACACTGCTTTTAATTAGGAGGGAGCGTCGATGGGGGGGGGGTCAACTTATATCCTCTTTATCTTTATCACAGAACTACATCTGTCTCGTCCAGTGACTTCCGAAAAGCTAAAATTTTGACAGTAAGAAACACAAAGAGTTTAAACAGATACAACCGCAGACCATCATTAGGGCTGCTTGAGATCGAAGGGAGGTGGATTAGTGTAATTAAAAACCACTTCCCATTTTAACACTTCCTATTTTAAAAGAGGGAGGGTGGATTTGGCTTCCTTTCAGAGCTGTAAGTCTACCCTGGCGGAGAGGGCGTGGCCAACAAGCAGTTCACAGACTGACAACAGGAAACAGGAAAAAGAACGGAAGCAGGCATGACTAGGGCAACACAGCCTCCAAAGACTGGGGCCTAGTTCCTCCTCTAGGCCCCGCCTCCTACTTTTCATCATTTTCCATGATTAGGTCAGAATCCTAGACACACCCAGAGGCAGACCTCACTAATCCCAGGTTGACAATCAGGATTTGGCATCACATTAAGTAAGAGAAATCTGAGTCTCGTCCTTCTTCCCCAGACACCCCCTACCCCCCACTCCCCCGTCATTCCCTGCCCCCATCCTACAGAGCATCCACTCCAGAATATCTAATGACGTAGGTATGTCCTAGAGTCCCCACCACGCTTCACAGAGGTGGCGTAGTCCAGTGGGTAGAGCAGACTTTGGAGTCTCGCGATTGGGTTTTTAATCTCAGGTCTATCTTGTTTATGTGTAATAATATAAATATATATAAATAAAATATATATAATTCATTAACTATACTTGAAAATAAAATAATATATTCTGCCCATGAGGGGCAAATCAGTAAGCAGCACCCCTTGATGACCTTGGTATCAGTTCCTGCCTCTAGGATCATAAAAAGAAAGGTTTTCAAATGCCTAAAAAGCACCATAACTTCCTTTCATTTCTAATTGTTTGATTTCTTGAAAGTGTCATCACATTTCATCCTCATAACCGCCCATGAGACAGTCACTCTTTTGAAAAGCCAGGGTAGCCTAGAAGCTGAGATCCTCCTGCTCCGGCCTCAGCTGGGGTTACAAGTGTACACATCACACTCGCCACCAGAATATTACGTAGACGTAGAAAGTTCCCCACTCAGCTTTACTGACGTGACGGAGGTTTTCAGGCTTGAGGGACTGAGCCAATAAATATTTACTTCTCATCGGTGTTATAGCACAGGGGAGGTGTTCTGAGGAGGGTGATAAGTTCATGTACAAAAGTCACTGATCTGGCTACTGAGATATGTATACACACACATACATACACACATTTATTTTTAAGTAAAAAACACTGAAGAAGGTCCTATCACCTTTAATATTTGGCTTCAAAGCTATCTTGATGCCAACACCCAGATGGTAGGAGAAATGAGCGGAGGAGAGAGGAGAGAGGGGCTCTCCCAAGGTTAGCACCACACACTGGGACGTGGTGTGTACCAGCAGTCTGCCTGCACCCAACTCTGATGGTCAGTTACTTGCCTGACACACCTTCCCTGCTTCCCCACTTCTAACTATGTTTCCTGTGTCTCAGTTCTCTGTCCTCTTACGTGGCCTAACAATAGTTCTCTTCAGAGAGGGTGTGAGAATTGATGTCTTTGTCTGGGAAGCTGTAACAAAATACCACAGACTGGCTGGTTTACAAATAACCATGATTTATTTCTTATGATGCTGGAGGCTGAGGAGCCCAGGATCAAGTCACTGGCAGGCTTGGTGAGCTGAGGGTGCCTCCTTACTGTGCCTTCACATGGTGAAGGGCCAGGAGCTCCTACCAACCCTGTCCAGGAGGGCTGCACAACTCTTTTTTCTTTCTATTATATCTTTTTTTTTTTTTTACATTGCTCAAACAACCAGCAATTTATTCTCTCATGACCACGAAGCCAAAGGTGTGAACTCAAGGTCAGGACAGGAATGGCTTCTTTGTTGTTGTTGTTGTTGTTTTTTAAAATTTACTATCTTTTTTTATTGATAATATTCATATTACATCTCAATTGTTATCCCATCCCTTGTATTCTCCCATTCCTCCCTCCCTCCCACTTTCCCCCTCCTCCCCTCCCCTATGACTGTGACTGAGGGGGACCTCCTCCACCTGTATATGATGCTAGGATATCAGGTCTCTTCTTGGTAGCCTGGTACCCTTCCTCTGAGTGCCACCAGGGGCACTCATCCAGGGGAAGTGGTCAAATATGGGGCACCAGAGTTCATGTGAAAGTCAGTCCCCACTTTCCATTTAACTGTGGAGAATGTCCTGTTTATTGGCTGGATCTGGGTAGGGGTTTGATGCTTACTGCACACATTGTCCTTGGTTGGTACCATATCTGCCTGCACAAGTCTTGATCTAGCCATTTTAAAAAGCAGAGGCCTTGTCTCCTAATGGCATCACAGTGGTGGTTTTTTTGTTTTTTGTGGGAGTGGGAGCACAGATGTTAAGAACATACATCTGATACATGTACATCAACCAGCACATTTTTGACTCACAGCTGATACTCAGTAGTTGATTAACTATTGATTATGATTAATTATAGGACTTCATCAGCCATACCAAGATAGAGACCCTACCCTCTTGCCACCAACCGGCAGTCAATCAGCAGGTTCTGTCTCTCTAAATCGTGAGCGCACATTCAGAATATCTTAAGTGGCAGATGTTTTAGATATGAAAAACATAACCTAGGGATTCAGTTTTTTTTTAAAAGAAAACAAATTAGCTGGGCAGATGGCACATGCCTTTAATACCAATAGTTGGGAGGTAGAGGCAGGCAGATCTCTATGAGTTTGAGGCCATCCTGGTCTGCTAAGTGAGTCCAGGACAGCCAGGGCTACACAGAGAAACCCTGTCTTGGAAAAACCAACAACAACAAAAAACACCAAAAAACAAAAACCAACCAAACAAACAAAAAACTAAACAAACAAAAAAAAGAAAGAAAAAGAAAACAAACAAACAAAAAGACCCCCCCCCCCCCGGAAAAAACCAAACCAAAACCAAAACAAAACAAAAAAACCCAACAAAACGCATTCCCAGAGGGATCCAGTATGTTCATTTGGCTTCAACTGTCATCTTGAAATGGGTTATATATGACTTGTTTACAACTCGCAGCTGAAAAGGTCTGGAAAAGCCATCCTGTCCTATCACCTGAAGACTGAGGTGAGGTAGGGCTAGATCTAGATCTTTCCATCCTGGCCAAGCATTCCACTATCCAACGGAGTAACGTAGCTGCATTTCTACAGATGACCGTTCACACAGTCTTCTTGACTCTCACCCCGTGTTTGCCTGCTAGTTGATCCCCACAGACAACAAACAAAAACTAAACAACCTGTGTCACGGCATTTTGGTGGTGCCCTAGTTATGGCTTCTAATGCTGCGATAAAACATCAAGATCCAAGGCAACCTTGTACTTCCAGGTGTACTTCCAGTCCATCACCGAGAGGGGGCGCAGGGCAGGCACTCAGGCAGGGCGGGAGCCTCGAGGCAGGAACCATAGCAGAAGGCCTGGAGGAGTGAGTGCTGCGTGTCGGTGGCCTGCCCCCTGTGGCTTGCTCAGTCTTCTCTGTTTTTACCACCCAGGACCACCTGCCCAAGGATGGTACCACTTCTGTGGTCTGGGCCTGTCCGCATTAATCAATTAGTTTAAAAAGGCCCTGAAGATTAGCCTACAGTCTTGCTGCCTTGATGGAGGAAAAGGTTCCTTTTTCCAAATAACTCTAGCTTGTGTCAGGCTGGTTTCTGTTAAAAGGGAAAAAGCAGCTGTGTGGATGGATGTCTGTGGTTTGAGAGTACCACCACCGTCTGATTGTCCAACCTGGTTATTCTGAGCCTCGGGTGCAGAACAACCCACTGTCTGCTTCTTTTTCTGAGCAGCAGATGGCGCTGTGTACAAGCGTAACCAGTCTTTTAACTCACCTACACCTTCATCCTCCCAGGGCTGACTGCTCCTGAATATCCTGAGCCCAGTGCAGCAGGCACAGTGTGCAGTTTACAGTGGGTAGTCATGGAACTGACTTCCTGTCTTTCCTGGGTCCACAGCTGGAGCACATATCAGGGTTTTCAGCTTTAAACTTGGCTTAATGACCAAGCTGTGCCATGAAATACGAAAAGAAGCGATATATGCAACTTCCAGACTTGGCCTTAAAACAACAAGGGCAACAACAACCCCCAAAACTCACTGTATTTCTCCTCTGTGCTGTGGAGATCAAGGGCTGAAGAGGGTGGAGATGCCACCACCCTGAGTCCTAGAAGGCTTCCCAGAGCCTAGTGCCCTCAGGGACTTAGACATATAGTAGGCTGCTACGTGTTAGGCTGCAAATTTAAGGTTTTTTTGCAGTAATTACTCAAAGCTAATGGCTACAAACATGAGCTGATAAGACCCCAATGGACCCCGCAATAGGGCAATCCCGGCTTCCTAAGATAGGAAATTCTCCCTCTGCATTAGACTCTGAACAGGAAGAGGCTGTTTCTGTTAAGGGAATTTGAAAGGTGTTGCTGTTGTTGTTTGTTTCTTTGCTTTCCAAGACAGTAGTTCTCTGTGTAGTCAGGCTGGTGTTAACTTCCGTCCTCTTGCCCTCTGAGTGCTGGGATTACAGGGATGTGCCACTACCTTGTTTTGTTTTTAAGGGGTCATGTGTAGCCCAGAATGGCCTTGAACTTGTTACCTAGGGCTTCATGTATGCTTGACAAGTGCATACCAATTTAGTAATATACTACAACCCATTTCATTAAAAAAACAAAAGATCCATTTTTATTTATTTGGCAGTGCAGGAACCCAGGCCCGGTGCATGCTGGGGAAGTGTTCTATTGCTTAGCTGCACCCCCAGCCCTCTGCCAGTGTGTATTTTAAAGGCATCATCTCCCTCGTTGCTCAGCAGGCGAAGAGCTGGATCTACAGACCTGTCTTGTCTGTAGATTAGAAGGCAGGAGGCTGGCAAGGAAAACGCAAATTGGCCCAGGATAAACACACACACATACACACACACACACACACACACACACACACACACACACACACAGACACAGACACACGCACGAGAAAGAGAGAGAGAGAGAGAGAGAGAGAGAGAGAGAGAGAGAGACAGACAGACAGACAGACAGACAGACAGACAGACAGACAGACAGACACTGTATTTCATGGCCATGTTTGTTAGTTAGGAAGACCAATAAGCCGCCAAGCATTTTGGAATAGAATGAATCAACAAAAACAAAAGTCCTGTAATGATCACAGTGGGCACGTATTCTATCTGGAACCTGAATACACGCAGCCCTGGCTTCTATTGTCCTTTTGGGAACAATAGGGGGAAAAGCCTTTTCTGTAGCCCCATCTTCAAATTTAACTTTCCTATGTGTGTGTTTCATTTAATTTCAGTAAGAAGCCATAACTACTCCCCTCCCCCCCCCCCACTGACTCACTGTCCTCAAACTTGTAATCCTCCTGCTTCAGCATCCCAAGTGCTGAGATTCCAAACATGGCCAACCACGCCCAACAAATCCTCAAGACAATTCTAAGTGCAAAATACAGTGTTAACTATAGGCTCAGTGCACAGTGTCATACACCAGATCTTTTTGTGCCTGTTTTTTAAGTCTAAGCGGCACTTAGCACATTATCAGCACATATAAGTGAATCATAGATAAACGCCCATGGTGCTTAGGGTGTAGCTCAGTGGTGCAGTGCAGTGCTAAGGGTGTGGCTCAGTGGTGCAGTGCAGTGCAAAGGGTGTGGCTCAGTGGTGCAGGGCAGTGCAGTGCTAAGGGTGTGGCTCAGTGGTATAGTGCAGTGTTAAGGGTGTGGCTCAGTGGTGCAGGGCAGTGCAGTGCTAAGGGTGTGGCTCAGTGGTATAGTGCAGTGCTAAGGGTGTGGCTCAGTAGTGCAGTACAGTGATAAGGGTGTGGCTCAGAGGTACCGTGCAAGCATAGGATCCCAGAATCCATACCTGGAGCCATCACCAGAACAAAGAAGGACTGCACAGGAAAGGCGCAGTCTAGTCAGGAGAGCATCAGACACAACCTGGGGACTACATAGCCCCAGTAGTTGGCATCTCCAGGCTCTCTCTGAGGTCCCTCCTGCTTGGGCGAGCAGCTCCATATACATCTTCTGCAGGAGGCACCCAGGGACAGGAGTCCCTACCCACTCCCTGCCATGTGGTGCAGACATCCATTCTGCTTTAACTAGTCCGAGCAGAACTGTTCAGCTCCATTTCCCATTGAGAACTGACCCTCTCGGACTGACAGTCCATCTTCTGCTATCCTCCTCGACTTGTCCCTTTACCTGTAGGTCTGGGGCACTGACACCACACCTCCTTTCTGCTCACTCTTTCCAGCAGCCTCCCTCTCTTTATTATCTCAGCCTCACCCCACCCCACCTCATCCCTTCAGGATATTAGAAGTTCATCAGTAGATCGGTGTCTACCCGAATGGCACTGTCACCCTAAGTTTGAAGGAAGAATAACATCATCATAGCTGATATGGAGACATTAGGCACCCTGTATTTCACACTGTAACGTTAGAGGCGCTCAGTGGCCCCTTGGGGTTGGTGTATATTATTATTATTATTATTATTATTATTATTATTATTATTATTATTATTATTCATTTTGTTTTTCAAGATAGGGTTTCTCTGTGTAGCCTTGGCTGTCCTGGACTCACTTTGTAGACCAGGCTGGCCTCGAACTCACAGCGATCCACCTGCCTCTGCCTCGCGAGTGCTGGGATTAAAGGCATGGGCCACCACCGCCCAGCATGATGTACAATTTTAGAGGCAAGATAACTGAGACAGAGTTCAGTATTGGACCTGGGAGCTACACACAGTGGCCCACCAGCAACTAGTGCTTGGGTCTGTCTGCCATACTCTGTTTGTCTTGGGGCAGGTCCTCAAGTAGTCTAGGCTGACCTTGAACTCACTATGTTGATCTTAAACTACTGACCCCAGTGATGGCATTACAGGAATGTGCTGCTGGGCATCAAACTCGGGGCTTCATGTACGATAGGCAAGCAGTCTACCAGTTGAACTAGATCCTTGACCACACCTCCAGCCACCACACGGGAGGGCTATTCATTCCTGAATAGCACTTGCCTGGTGAGAAGTGATCTTCTTCCTTTCCCTGGCAAGCCAGCTAAGGAGCGGGATGTGACCAAAATAAACAGAAAAAGAATAAAGTATGGGTCAGAAAGACTTGGATCTCATTTAGGACAGAATCAGAATGTTAACTCAGAGAAGCCTTAACATCTTGCAGAACTACCTAACCTTTTCATATTGCAATATAATATAATATCTACTGTGCTGGACCACAGCCATAGCTATCCTGGGACCCATGTGGTCCATGGTCCACAGGCTGGACACAGCTGACTTTGAGTCTAGTGTGTTGTCACATCCACTGATTACTCTGGCCACTGTTCTCAAAGCCCACTTATGACCCCTGCATTCAGTCCTTTCACATATGTAGCCCGTTTAACCATTTAAGCACCAGCACCCTCCCCTACAGCGTTGGCTCTCAACCCGTGGCTTGAGACCATCAGAAAACACATATTTCCAATGGTCTTAGGAACTGAGACGCCGCTCGGTAGCAAAATTGCTCTTATGAAGTAGCAGTGGAAATAAACTTATGGTTGGGGGTTCCTAAGATCTTGACCCAGGTTGAGAACCTACGACTTGATTTCCTGCAACCTGCAGGCTTCACAGACTAACAGGGAAAAGGGAAGCCTTCCTTCTGATGTGCATCCATAAGACTCTTGACAGCGCAGACACAGTCACAGGCTGGAGGCTGGAAACCTTCAAATCTGTACCTATGGCCATAACAGAGTGTGCCCTGAGCCTCCAGCCCAGGTGAACACCAGGCAGCAGCTGCCGCCACAGGAAACCCCCAGGACAGATGTATGCTACGCTGTGTGTCTGGATCAGAAATACCCATGAGCCCTTCTTGCCATGCCTACTTCTTCTTCCAACTCCTACTTCCTCTTTAGAGAGGAAGGAGGGAAAAGCATGGCTCCTTTCTCTCAGGAAACCAATCAGCAGAAGCATGCTGGGAAATCAGCTGCAGCCAGATGCTCTTCACACCTGGGATCGCTTTTAATCACTGCATTAATGCATCTGCTCTCCCAACAGATCCTCTGCCAAGTCCGTGGTATAGATTTCAGGCTTCCGAGGCACTTTCTCCATGACCTGGAGTTCTAAGGGCTTGGCCCTGTCACATTTCCGCAGCTAAACTCCCACTTCGACTGTAAGGATTGTATTCTCCTTCCTCTACTTTTGTTTTCCTTTGCAGAAGGATTTACAAAACATTCTCCCAGACATCTCAACTATTAAAACAAAAACAAAAACAAAAAACCGAACTAGATTTGATTCTTTATCTTACTCTTCCAACTGTTCTCGTTTGCCTGCCTTGGCTGGGGGAGGCTTATAAATATTCATAAGTTATTTTCTAGCTTCACAGGTGAGGACAGAGGTTTCCACAGAGGGGCCTTTGGTTCTGTCAATTCTATAGCTCTCAATAGGTGAAAAGAGAGGCACAGGCAGCTGTGCTTAGAGCTTCCTGTATGGGGAAAAAAAAAAAGCAGGCTCCTGCAGGCTCTTCTCCCCACAACCTTTCTCCCAACAGGTAGCAACTGATTTGTGTGAAATTTAAGTACCAGCCATGGTTAGAGAATCTAATTTCATTTCTTTGTTAAACAAAGTGTACAAGAAGAATGTATAGACAATTGGTTAACTTGTAATTTACAGCCTTGCTGGTGAATAAAAGGAAAGTAGAGGTACGTGTGTGTGTGTGTGTGTGTGTGTGTGTGTGTGTGTGTGTGCACATGACATGTGTGGGATATACGTGTTGTAAATGCACATGCATGTGCATTGAATGTGGAGGCTATAGGGTAACTTTGGGTGTTGCTCTTTAGATGCTACTCACCCATCTTCTTCCCTTCCTCTTCTTTCTCCTCCTCTTCCTCCTCCTTCTCCTCTTCCTCCTCCTCTTCCTCCTCTTCCTCCTGCTCCTTCTTCTCCTCTTCCTCCTTCTCCTCCACTTCCTCCCCCTCCTCTTCTTCCTCCTCTTCCTCCTCCTCCTTCCTCATTTGGAGACAGGATCTCTTCACTGACTTGCGCTTGCGCAGTAGCCTGTTCCAGCTGACCAGCAAGCCCCTAGGACTCAACACCAGGAATTTCAGGTGTAACCCCCCAGAATGACTGGGTTTTTAATGTGGGATTTGATGATCTCACTTAGGTCACCACACTTGCACAGCAAACACAAAACAAACACTGGGCTATTTCTCTAGCCTGCAGGGCCTTATTTTTGCACATGTTCATGTCCCGTATTATATACCAACGCAGGAGACTTGACCCTCATTCCCACGCAGTAAACAACTTAGGAGGTCTTGCTCCCCAACTGTGACGCTGGAAATTAGTACACTCATCTCCATTAGTATGCAGCCAAACTCTTTGAGTTTTGCAATGAAAAATGGAAAATTCAAACCAGATGATTAAAAAAAAAATCGCACAGTTTTGGGTATAATGAAAGACAGGCGTATACCCTTAGATGCAACCTCTCTCTCCCTCTCTATTACACACACACACACACACACACACACACACACACACACACACACACCTCTACATATGCACACTCCACTCATATGTATTTCAAATTTCATTTTACATTTAAAGATAGTACCCTCTTGGCTGGTTCCATACTGCCAAACGGCAAGGAAACTTGTAAGGATAGCCAGGGAACCGCCATGTTGACCTTGCACTTGAGGATTAGTACAAACAGTTAGGGGAAGCATCTTGTTACATTCCATGGAGAGAAGACCAGGGAGACAAACTCACTCAGGTCTTAGTCCCTCTGAGAGCTGAGAGGTAGCCACACTTGCCATGAATAGGCCTGTATGCAAGGCATAAGAGATTCAGCGTGGAGCTAGGGATTCTTCATGGGAGGTAGGGGAAGGACTGAGGTAATCTGACATCTGCATTGAACAAAGCTAAGCTCCTATGCCTAGCTTTAAACAGGCAGATTTATTGTGACTCTCTAAAAGAAAGGAAAATAACAGGTGTGCTTTTGAATCCACTGGCTTCGAGAGCTCCTAGCCCTGGGATTCTGACATTTGGGAGGGTGCTGTGCTGGCTCTAGCCTGGCCCGGAGATGTCAGAGCAGCCCCGCTGTCTGGCCCTTCACTCCATTGAGATTCAGGTCCTATAGTAGATTCCACGACCTTCCGATTTGGGTACCTGGATCCTTAGGAATCTGTGATGACCTTGTAGGGGTACACAGGCTTAGGGACTTGTTATTCATTTATTTACTTATTTTACTCTTTTCTAAAATAGTCCTCCTGAGCACTGGATGGCAGGGAGCTGTTAGACCTTTTAATAACCACACCATAGATACAAGCCGCATCCCTCACGTCACCAGCCAGCATTGCTTCAGGGGACTAGCACTCTGGGAAGCCAGACCAAGACCATTTTTTTTTTAAACAGAGAAAAGGAATGATCTATTGATGGAGCAATAAATCTTTTTGCAACCCAAGAGATTTCTGATTTTCCACTTTCATGAAATTTGAGACAAGACCTAATCCAGTTGCTAGAGAATTCAATCATTAAGTAATTTTGATGATAGATCAACTCATCAGAAGCAGCTTGTGTGATGAGTGCTTCGGTGCTGAAATCCGTTGCACTATAATTTGCCCATTTCCGTGAAGACGGCCTCATGGTACTTGTAACAAGGATGACAATGATAATTGCAAAGTAGGGATAAAGTCATGAAAACCTGTCTGTTTTGGGAAGAGGTCTTAGGGACAGTGTTTTTCTCCAATATAGGTCTACATTTTGTGTTTAATGATTACTTATAGAAGTATATATTTATGCTGTCTTGATAAGTTGCTTATTAATAGTAACTCACAAGAATTCATCCCACAAACATCACCTTCAACCCCAAAGGCAGTAAGAAATTAAAAATTAATTCCATCTATATTCATATTTCTATTTGCTACTTATGGTCGAGCAGTTCAAGAATTACAAGGTGGCACACACCTTGTAATCCCAGAAATCAGGAGTCATAGGCTGTCAGATCTCTCTGAGTTTGAGGTCAGCCTAGCTTACATAGTGCGTTCCATGACAGTCATAGCTACATAGAGAAACCCTGTCTCAAAAAACAAAACAACAACAACAACAACAACAACAACAACAACAACAACAGCAACAACAAAGAAAGATGAGCTTATGTATATATAAATGACTTATTTTATATAAAAAATGTATGGCATTAAATGTTTATAGGAGTTATTTGTTTACTTACCTAATTTGAGACAGTATATCATGATATAGCCTAGGCTGCCTTTGAGCCACAGAATGGAGGGTGACCTTGAACTCCTGAACCTCCTGACTCTATCGCCCAAGTGCACTCATGCACCATCACACCTGACTTTTACAGGAAACATCTGAAAACTTGTATTTGCTTTATTTATTTAATTTACTTTAAAGATTTTATGCATGCAGCAAATGAGTGCTAGAGGTCATAGTGGGTGTCTTTCTCTTTTGCTCTTCACCCCAGCTTTTGAGGAAGATCTTTCCTTGAACTCAGAGCTTACCAGCTGTACAGGACCAGCAGGCTAGCACACTCCCGGGACCCTCTTTTCTCTGCCTGCTGAGCTCAGGATCACAGGCACATGCTACCAATCTTGGCATTTTATGTGGTCCTGGGGACAGCCGAACTCAAGTCTTTGTGTTTAAATGGCAAACACCTTCATCACTAAGCCATTGTCTCAGCCCAGGGAGTTTTATTTTTAATAAAATATTCTGTGTTGCCAGCTCACCAGAAGTTATCTCCTTGGCAACCATGTACAGTTATGAAGAAGCATTTTAGGTATTAACTTAAAAGATACGCAAAGCCATATAACTTTAAAAAGTGCTTTTGAGAGGAAACCAAACAAGGAGCTGAAGGTGACCGCCTCTAACACCACATGAGGAGAACCAAAACGCGAAGGCATAAAACGGGAGAGCTCTGTCAGAGGCTGCAAGGTTTGACCCACATGAGGCTCTGAGCCCTTCTGACATGTCCTTCATATTTCATGATCAACCTTTTGGACTGGACCCTGGGACAATTTTCTGGTTTTTCAGTGTGTCCCCCAAAAACATGTGTTATAAACTTCAGCCTAATGCAGCCTAATAGAATACTTGGAGGTGGTACTTTTTTCATTAATTAATTAATTAACTTTACATCCTGATTGAAGTGTCCCCTCCCTCCTCTTCTTCCAGTACCTCCCTCTTAACCCTCCATGAAAGGGTTAACTCCCACCCATCCTTTGTCTTCCTGCCATAGGATGATTATTAGCAAGTGAGCCATCACTGGAGTGGCAGCCCCTTCACCTGAGACTTCCAAGTCTCTCCACTTACAAACCAACACATTTCGATGCCTTATAAATTACCGAGCCTCAGGCATTTTGCTACAGCAGCACATTATTGATTTGAACAGACCACATCATGGAAACTATGCTGAGGGTAGGATTCTGGACTCCAAGCTTGCTGCATCAAGTCTTAGAGAGTTTTAGTAGAAAGCTCCAAGTTAGTCCTGGTTCCCAAGTGCTAGCCTATGGCACCACCCTTAGCAATGACCTGTAAATGGTAATTTTCAAAGTGCTTTTCTCTGTCTATTGTTGGCTACATTTTTCACCTCAACCTGCTGTGACAGATGAAAAAAATGGAGCTCAGAAGATGCAGGTGATTTGTCTACAATTACACAGCAAGACACGGCAGCATTAATGTTCAGATCCAGTTCACTGGTGTTCAAGCTCCGTTTTAGCCGCAGCAGGTTCCAAGGAGTCTAGTGTAGTCCAAAGCCAAAGGAAACCAACTTGTATCTTCTAGTCTGGGTGGCCCCATCAACACCTAGTGAGCCCGGTCTCTGGGATGGCATTGGGTGTTCCTCGTCTCTTTGTCTGATGCCAGACCGCTCTTTCTGCAATCCTCTATCAAGGTTTTCTGCCAGACACTTGGAGTAGGCTCCCAGACAGCAAGGGGGAAATAAACATACATGGATACTTAATGTGGAACAAGATATTATTCTGTGGAGCCAAGAGAGGAAAAGTATAAATAAACAGCCACATAAAAATGTGCAGGGTCTGCTGTGAGTGGTGCTCTAGTCTGTGAAGTTTAGTTGTACTAGAATTAAGACTTGGTCAGATGTCAAAATACCATTCATCTTGTATTAATTTTTTAGTATCAGTATTTAACTAGACAAGGCCTTTGTGCCAGGCTGGGGAGGCGGCTCAGTGGGTAAGAGTGCTTGCTGCACTACCCACAAGCTCTCCACCATCCACATACAAGCAGGCAGGGCCGTGTGTGTCCATAACCCCACTGCCAAAGGATGGAGACAGGTGGATCTCTGACACTCAGTAGCCAGCACAATGGAACCAGTGAGCTTCAACTTCAGAGAGAAGGAAATAAGCCTGAGAGTGATAGAAAAGGACATCTGGCTGGCAGCGGTGGCACACACCTTTAACCCCAGCACTGGGGAGGCATGGGTATAGGCGGATCTCTGTGAGTTCGAGGCCAGCCTGGTCCACAGAACGAGTTCCAGGACAGCCATGGCTACACAGAGAAATCCTGTCTCGAAAAATACAAACAGAAAGGATACCTGATGTCCTCTGGCATGGGTGTGCCTGTGTGTGTGTGTGTAAGAGAGAGAGAGAGAAAGAGAGAGAGAGAGAGAGAGAGAGAGAGAGAGAGAGAGAGAGAGAGAGAGAGAGAGAAATAGAGAAATAGAGAAATAGAGAGACAGAGATAGAGACTGAGGATCTGAGGGTGGAACCCAGGGCCTGAAGCATGCTGGGAAAGCTCTCTATTATTGAACTTCACCCAAATTAATTAATTAACTAACTAACTAACTATACATCCTGACCACAGTTTCCCCTCTCTTCTCTTCCCATCCTCCCACCACCACCATGCACTCTTCTTCCCGTTCTCTTCAGAAAATGAGAGTCCTCCCATAGATATCACCCAGACTTGGCTTTATCCAGTTGCAGTAAGATTAGGTGCATTTTCTCCTGTTGAGGCCAGACATGGGCACACCTTTAGGGGACAGGGCCCCAAAGGCAGGCAGGAGAGTCGGAGACAGCGCCTTCGACTGTTAGGAGTCCCACAGGAAGACCAAGCTGTACAACTGTTAATGGCAGATATGCAGAGGGCCTAGGCCAGTCCCATGCACGCTCGCTGATTGGCAGTTCAGTCTCTGAGCTCCAATGGGCCCAGGCTAGTTGATTTTGTAGGTTTTCTTGTGGGAAGGTAGGGCAGCAGACAAGGGAAGGTCCTTTGGCAGGCAAGGGGAGGTACAGAGGCAGACAAGGGAAGACACAGCGGCAGGCAGGGCAGCAGGCAAGGGAAGGCACAGCACAGCAGCAGTGGCAGCAGCAGCAGCAGAAGGTCGGTTGGTTCCATTGTACCTGCACTCAGGAACAGTGAACAGGAAGTAGGGCCAGGCTATGAAACCCTCAGGCCCACACCCAGTGTGTCTAGCTGTCTCCAGCAAGTCATACTAAAGGTTCTATAACATTCTAAAACAATGTCATGAGCTAGGGACCAAGTGTTCAAACTATAATACAACTTGCTAGGCAGCATGGCTTAGCAACACAACACACTGGGCAGCACCAGTTGACCCCTGTTACATCTGCCTGGAGACTTGGGCTGTAACTTGCTGCCTGGTGAGTTTTGTAATGCCAAATGTAGCATGGGAAAAGATCAAAATTCCAGTTTTCCACCACAGTAAAGTTATGGCATTGTAAACTGAAAATGGAGCCAAGGTAAATCCTACACAGCATCCTACAAAGCCTACAAATCCTACAAAACAAATCTGGGTTGAAATAGTAGTGAATAGTAGGAAACTAAGCAAGTATCTGGGCATCCAAAAAAGCTGGCGAATGGCTCATTGTGTCCTATTTCTCTCTGTTTGTCCATAGTTCTGAAACGTATTCATTATGCCTGTCACCCACGGGCCAGACAGCCTGATCTTTGACATTCATCTTGCTTTGCCTGGGCTTGTAGACCTTGGTATCCCTAGACTGTCAAGCAAAGAAGCTCGTTGGGGCCTTTGCCAATGTCAGTGCTCACCGAGGCAACTGGCATTCAGTCAGCAAGAAGCTTTTTGGGTGCATGACAAATAGCACACTCCTTCTCGCTGCCACTTATCAGTAATCCATCTGCTACAGTTACCTTGACACCTGAAATCCACCTGTCTGGAGGATATTTATGGGAGGGGGGGAAGGAGGGTCTTAAAACCTTCGGTTGACAGTTATTTACAATGGGGAAACAGCTGGGGGGAGGAGTTACTTGCTCAAAGCCATTATGAAAGTTGGTGATGAAGTCAGAATTTTACCCTAAAGTCTAATTGCTCCTACCCATCTGGAAAGGAGCTTAGTTGTAATGTGGCCAATATTTGTGAGTGCTTTAAAGTTCTAGACAAAAAGCACTAAATAATGTCCCAAATTATTTATATTTGTTGATAACTCAAAGCACTAGTGATATAAATGTAGATGATCAACTGTTAAAGTATAATCCACCAGAAAGTACTATTTTTTCTTTCTTTTCTTTTAAGACAGAGTTCAAGCTGGCCTTGAACCCGTGGTAAACTTCTTGCCTCAGCCTCTCAAGGGTTAGGATTATAGACATGAGCCACCATGCCAGATTTGGGATGTCCTGCTTTCTTTTCTTTTTTTCTTTACCCCCTCCATTTCCCTCACCTCTCCCCCCCTTCCTCCTTCCCTCTCTCTCTTTCTTCCATATTTCTTTCTTTTTGGACAAGTCTCCTGTATCTTAGGCTGACGTTGAACTTGCTATGGATATAGACAAGACTGTCCTTAAAGTTTAATCCTTCTGCCTCTGCTTCCTGAGTGCTGGGTTTACAGTGTCACTACCGTATATACCCTACTATGTAGTTTTGGAAATAGAACCAGAGAGTTCATGCATGCTAGGCAATTACTCTGCCAACTGACCTATATCTCCAGCCCTGGATATACTTTTTTTTTTTTTAAAGATGGACGAGGGATGGCTGGAATAGTGCCCTTCTGGAATCTTCTGGGCATGGGGATTCTCTTTGAGTACTACTAGATAGACCCAGCTTACTTCAGCTCCTCAGAGGTGAGGCATGTACTCTCTGGCTTTGAGCAGCAATCTCATATATTTCTCTAAGTGGCCTTCCATGGAGTTTTTTCCCCATAATGCTTTTATTGATTATTTAGGAATTTCACATGATGAACCCTGAGCACCCTCACATTCTAGTCCTACCAGTCTGTCCCCTAACCCTTGGGACCAACTCCCAGAAGAAGAGGAATAGAAAGAGGAGGAGGAGGAGGAGGAGGAGGAGGAGGAGGAGGAGGAAGAAGAAGAAGAAGAAGAAGAAGAAGAAGAAGAAGAAGAAGAAGAAGAAGAAGAAGAAGAAGAAAAGGAAGAGGTGGCTAATTTGTGTTGCCCATGTATTCACTGGAGTATGGTAAAGTCTTGGTGGCCAGCCCCTTAAAGAAAACCAAGTCCTTTCTCACTCACACCCCCACCAAAAGCCATCAGTTCTGGAGAGCTATACTTCAGCATCCTTATCACAATTTTTAAGAGTTCTCTTCGATGGCTTTCTCTCGAGGATGTTACTTTTGGGGGATGAGATAGGGTTGTCACAGAAGCCTTCTACATCACTCTTAGCTGTAAGCCTGCAGTCATCAATACTATGGCAAAAGTAGCTTCCTTGTCCATCATAACCAGCCAAGCATGGACCATGGACTTACACATGGTTTTTGGCAATGTCACAGACCACCAACATGGTCCCTGGCGTCAACAAATGCCGCTGACCTCAGCATGATCTCCTGTAACAGAACAGACTACAAACATAAGCCTGGCCTTCTGCTGCTGCAGGGCCATGGACATCATCACAGCCCTTGGCAGCAGAACAGACCAAGGATCTCAACATGGCCCTCAGTGGCAGCACAGCCCAATAGGCATCAACATGGGTTCAGGCTGCAGCACTGACCACAGACATCTGCATAGATGGACATGCACATAGATGGACATCTGCATAGATGGACATCCACATAGATGGACATTTATATAGACAGACATCTGCATAGATGGACATGCACATAGATGGACATGCACATAGATGGACATCCACATAGATGGACATTTATATAGACAGACATCTGCATAGATGGACATGCACATAGATGGACATTCATATAGACAGACATCTGCATAGATGGACATCCACATAGACAGGCATGCACATAAATGGACATCTGCATAGATGGGCATCCACATAGATGGACATTCATATAGACAGACATCTGCATAGATGGACATCCACATAGACAGACATCTGCATAGATGGACACCCACATGGCGCTCCATGGTCATACCAGCCATGGACGTCACCAGAGGCCCGGGCTGCAGTACGACCATGGATCCAGACATGACCTTCAGCAGCAGCATCAACACAGACACGAAGCTTCATTTTTAACTGTTCCCAAGACTCTCTCATGTCCTGTTTAGCCTTTTGTCAACTCGACACAACCTGGAATCATCTGGGAAGAGGGAACCTCAAGTGAGAAAATGCCTTCATTAGATTGCCTATAGGCAAGTCTTAGGGCATTGACTAATAATGGATGTAGAAGGGCCTAGTGGGTGTTGCCATCTTTGGGCTGGTGGTCTTGGGTGTACAAGAAAGCAGGAAGAGCAAGCAATGGGGAACAAGTCAGTAAGCAGCACTCCTCCATGGGCTATGCTTTAGTTCCTGCCTTGAATTCCTGCCAGGACTTCCCTTCCTGTTGAGCTATAAGCTGTGAAATGAAGTAAACCCTTCCTCCCCAGGTTTTGGTCATGGTGCTTATCACAGCAATGGGAAGCAAGCTAGGACAGGGTCATCTGGATTGAGATAGAAAGCTGCATTCCCAAGAGTCGTCCGGAAGTGATGGGACATGCCTATTCCTCCCAGCATTCCAGGCAGGAGGGACTAGGCAGGAAGATCATGAGGCCAGCCTGGGTCACATAAGAGATCTAGCAGCAGAAATGAAGGCAGGTGAGGGAAGGGAAGACGAGACATCTAGCAGGCAATAGGAATTAAAGTAATGACCTAGACCAGGCGTGTGCAGTGTACCAGCATAGGCGTAGGTAGATGCCCCTGGGCTTGTTGGTGTGCATAGAGACCCTTGGCAGCTACAGTTGCTCCCTCTAAGAGTCAGGCCACGCCAGCGGGATAGCCTGCCAAGCGCTCCAACCTGCCTGGAACACGGTACTGCATAAACACCATCCTCATTATTGCTTCTAATCTGCAGAGCCTGGGCTCTCTGATGGTAAACACAGAGAAAGGTATGGGGCTGAGGAGCCAGGAGCCAGGGCCCGGGAGCACCCCAGGCTGTTTCTTGCCTCATGCCTTTCAGAGGAGAAAGTCTAAGCCTCTGCAGTTAAGCCTCGACAAGTCTGATGTGTCTGTGATAGGAGCTTCCTCTTCTAGAACCGTAACTGCTATTTTGAGTCCCCCCCCCCCCTTAAACAAACAGCTTTTGTTTCTTTCCCAGCAGAGGCCTGGGCCTCTCCTCTTTGCTGAGCCTACTATCTGGGCTCTCTGGAACTTCTTGGAACTCTGCCCTAACCTCCTCTGCAGAGCGGCTTCCTTAGGGCTGAACCCTGGCTTTGTCCCTCTACTGTGGATCCAGAGGACAGGGCAGTGTGCACCCTCTTACTCTCTGGTTTCATAGTTGACACTGTACAGAGTTCCACGGGGTCGAAGGTCACTGCTCTGAAAAATCTCAGTTGGTAAGGGTGTCAGCTTAAGGAAGGGCTTTGCTACCAAACGCAGCAGCGTGACTCTGCTCTTTTTTCAACTCAATACAAACTGGAGTCATCAGCAAGAGGGAGCCTCAGTTGAGGGACTGACTCTATCAGGCTAGCCTGTGGGGATGCGTGTAGCCATTTTCTTGATTGGTGATTGATGTAGGAGGGCCCAGACTACTGTGGGTGGTGCCGTTCCTAGGCAGGTACTCCTGGGCTGTGTAAGAAGGTAACCGAGTAATCCACTAAGTAGTTTTCCTACACGACCTGTTTCAGTGCCTGCCTCCAGGTTCCTTCCTTGGCTGTAACTTGTAAGCCAAATAAGCCTTTCCTTCCCAGGTTGCCTTTGATCATGGTGTTTATTACGGCAATAGAAAACAAACCAGATTATAATATAATTACACGACTATACATTGAAACTATGAAGGCCGTCCATACTACTTCCAAAACCAACCAACCACCACCACCACCACCACAAACAACAACAACAACAACAACAACAACAACAACAACAACAACACCCAAGCAAACTAGGACAGGCAAGCTCTCAAAGATCAACACACCCAGAATTAGCTGTGGCACACATCTGTAATCTTAGGACTTGGGAGGTTGAGGCAGGAGGATCATGAGTTTGAGGACAGCCTGAGCTACATGACGAGCTCCAAGGTAGCCTGGGCTACAGGGTGAAATCTTGTTCCCTTAACAATAAAAACAAACAAACCAAACCCCAAACAACAACAAATAATAAACAGACTCAATATCCTTTAACTATCTTGTGACATGGAGAGGAGGTGGGGATGGAAGGTTCTAGAAATTCTAACATGAGAGAAAAACAAAGAAGATGTAAGAGACATAATAATGGCATATGATGTTTCAAGTAAACCTATGGCAAAATGCTATTTTAGATAGTTGGAGAACTTTCCAGAAGCATTGGATTAATTCTGTTTGAATCTTGATATAATTGTGGTTAAATAATAGGGTAGTTCCTTCTGCTGAGATGACTGATGATGTAGTTAGTGGTGAAGTGACTTGAAAACTCATTTTATTAAAAAATATTCCAGTTTAGAAAACCGGACGTAGATGAATTAGGGGTAGAGAAGTGTTGATGGTCACTGAACCTGGATAGTTGGTCCCTTAAGGTTTGTTGGACTCTATATTTGGAAACTTTTATTTACAAAATTAATACTGAAGACAACTGTATATTTTAATTTAAAAGCATGAGAAATGGTCTGTGATAAATATCTCAGAGCACATAAAACCTTTGTTTTCTGTCTAGTCTAGCAAAAAGTTTTCTTGGAGGTGTATGATTTAGTCTCTTTGGAAAGGGGTCTGTAAAGTTCAGCATGTTTTGTCTGAAGTTTAAAATAGGTATGTCTTAGGGACTTGGAAAAGGTCTTGAAAAATTTTACATTGAGTGACATCAGCAGGTTGAAAGAGCTGGGCAAGAATTTTAACAGCTCAGGGCTGCGGCAATGGTCCAGTGGGCAGGAGAGCTTGCTTTGCAAGCGCAAGGACCCGAGGCTGAATCTCCAGTAGCCATGTAAAAAATCTGTGTAAGGCTGCTTGTGTAACCCCAGCAGTGGGAGCTGGAGACAAGCAGGTGCTGGGAGCTTGCTGGTCAGACAGCCTAGTGGAAGTGGCCGGCGTCTAGTTCTGAGAGAGACCTGTCTCCCTGTGAGGAGTGATAGAAGACACCTGAGGCCCTCCTTTGCCCTTTGTGTACATATATATGATTGGTGGGCACAGGTGTGCACACATGCTCACTCATATGGATGTAACACACACACACACACACACACACACACACACACGATTTGCAATATTTAGATTTAGATAGATTTACAATCTTTCGTACTGATAAAGCAATTATTTCTTCCATGTGCCCCCTTTCTGATTGTACTGGTTGTAAACAACCACTTTTTTTTGTTGTTCTTCCCTTCCCTGCTTTTTACTTTAGAAGAAAATGGTCCGCCTATATCCAGATTCTTCTTCTTCTTTTAGCCCCTAGATGTGGTCTCACTATGTAATGCATCCTGGCCTCCTATTTAGGCCCCTTTTGCCCCAGATTTCCGAGTGCTGGGGTTACAGGCATGTACCACCTTGCTGGCTCACTCTGTTTCTCAGCGTTCACTTACCGCTCTCCTTTATTGGTCTATATTGTACAAAAGAGGACAATATAAACACTCAGTGCACGTGTGTCACATGCACTGATCCTAATCATCATTGCCACGCTTATCCCCACCACCCCCTGCTGTTTTCTCTTTTACTTTAATGTCTTTTAATTTTATTTTTGTGTTCTATGTATGACAAAAACATGTGTCAAGGGTTTGACTTTTTGCATAGCATGAAGATCTTCAAGCCCCCCCATCTTCCTGAAAACAAGTGACATGCTTTTTTTTTTCCTTCTTCTGCCAACCCCAGGACACTTCAGGAACCGTACATGAGTGGTGCCCATAAAACCTGCGTCTTCTTGACATTAGAAAGCAATAAGTTGGGATGATAATGATGTTTTCTCCCATACAAAGCAATCAAGCAGAACAGGCTTGGCTCCGTGGAACATGTCTAAGCGCGATCTAGTCCCTGACTTTAATTGGCTCGTGGATTTAGCTCAAAAGGCTAGGTGGAGCCATAGAAAGCTTTGAAAGGGTCACAAAGGACAGGAGAGATGGGAGAGTGTTTCTGAAGAGTGTTAACATTTTGCCAGAGTTCAGAATCAAGTTGAGACTTATTTCTCTACTTAGGTTTGTGTGTCTGATACCTATAGCTATGGGACCTGTCACCGTCATCACACCAGAAAGCACAGTTCCTTTGTGTTGCTTTCAGGAAGTTAGTAGGAAAAAAAAAAAGCACAATGTAAGACATGTAAGAGCAAAGACAGCAGAAGATTGCAGAATTGCAGTGAGGCCCCTCAGAGGTCACTTCTGCCCAAAACCTCTGTCTGGAAGACTGCCACCTGAGTTCCAGAGACATCAGCACCCTCTAGCCAGGTACCCTGAAATGACAACAGTGCCCAGGTGGTCTCTCTCTGTCTCTTTGTCTCTGTCTCTCTGTCTCTCTGTGTCTCTTTCTCTGTCTCTCTCTTTCTCTCTCTTTCTCTGTCTCTCTTTCTCTCTGTCTCTGTCTCTCTCTCTGTCTTTCTGTGTTTGTCTGTCTGCCTGTCTGTCTGTCTGTCTGTCTCTCTCTCTCTCTGCATGCTGTATGTATGTGTGTAGGCCAGAGGAAAGTCTCAGGTGTCATTCCTTAGGTGCCAACCACCTTCTTTTGTTATTACATTTATTTGTTTGTTTATATTCTCTCTCTCTCTCTGTGTGTGTGTGTGTGTGTGTGTGTGTGTGTGTGTGTGTGTAGAGGTCTACCAGTGAGAGCTGGTTCTCTGAACTTAGGTCGTCAGGGTTAGGGACAAGTGCCTTTTCCTGTCTTACCAGGCCTCGGCCTCACCTTCTTTTTGAGACAATGCCTCTCACTGAGTTAGAACTTTGCCAAGCAGACTAGGCTGGCTGGAAGGCAAGTGAGTCCCAGAGATGCTCTTGCTTCCTCTTCCGCAGTTCAGGATCATTAGCATGTGCCACATACCCGTCTCTGGGTTAACCCCCTGCCCCCCCCCCCAAAAAAAAGAAAAACAACAAAATACATGGTCTCTTAGACTCAAACTCAGGTCTTCATGCTTGCAAGGCAAGCCCTTTTCCAAGTACACTCTCTCCCCAGACCCCAAGCTGAATTTTATAGATGTTCCCTGGGGTTGTTTCTCTACCTGAACTGGGTAAAAGGAAACAGTTTCCTGAAGCACAGTGGAAACCGTTTTCCCTGTGGTTAGAGTTTAGGAAGTGAATAAAGTGAACCAGAAGTTGCAGTGACGTTGCTCAACTCCCCAAGATCTCTGGTTCCTTCAGACTCTGTCCTGACTTATCTCTGACCTTTTGGCATGGAGACATCCAACTTCTTTTCAATAACATGAGGCCAATAATAGCTCCCTTGGAGGACTGTGGTAGGGGAAAGTACTTGTCAGATTGTCACTGTTACTGTTGAACGCTGGGGGAATGACAGCTACCAACGAGTTAATGATTGGTGTTTTAGTATCTTAGGGCAACTAGAAGACACAGAGAAAGGGACAGAAAGGAAGATGCCACAGTGTTAAAGGTTGTGCAGAGATTCCTGATAAATCGACAAATGAAAACCATTCCCTTTGCCTGAGTCTGGTTCTAATTAGCCTCTTCAGAATGTGACAGTGTCTGTTTGTGGGAAGAGTTCGCTGTGTGGAGGGATTATCGCTGGAAGCATGTGTTGGGTTCTGTGAAATGTCTACTAGCAGAGGAATTGCACCTAGACACAGAGCCTTCTCCTAAGGTCATCCCTGGTACCCCACCACTACCACTGCCATCACTGCCTTCCAGCTCGCTGCCACACTAGTCACTGTCTTCTGGCAGTTCCGTTTCCACGTCTGCCAGAAGTACAGCTAATACCAAAGTAGCCGTTGTGAGTTCCTTAAAAATGGTCCAGATTGCCATGGAAACAAAGGGAGAAACCGGCAGAGCCCCGAGGAGGAGGTACCCTTTGCTTAATTGCTGATGAAGATTTGTGAGTGGAAAGGAAATTTCAGGGCTGGGAAAATGAGAGATCTGTTTGGAAAGAGGAAATGGAAGAATGGAGAATGGCACCCCCGGGGGTGGGGAATGACACCCTGGGGGTGGGGGAGGGGACCAACCCCAAACAGCACTGGTGCAATCACTGGTGCTTTGGATGTGTCTTGATTAGAGAGTTTAATGAACAGGGCTGTCAGATCCCTGCTAGCCTGGGGAAAAAAAAGCTCGAGTTACAGTGACTATTAAGAGATTGAACAGAGCCTCTGGGGGGGCGGTCTACAGAAAGGCTAGTGTGTATGTTTCTTGGCTCCATTTTTAAATCCTTTTAAATGTATTACCTGTAGTTTCATTAAGGATTAGGTCAGAATGTAGAGTGTTTCCTATACTTTAGAGAATGTGGTTGTTTTAAGTTTATTCCGTACCTCTTGCTGTTGAAAAAACACACATGCCACGTATCTAACTACAGAACAAACTACACGGCATTCTAACACCCGTAGCACCTTTATTCCTTAACACTCATTTATAAGCTTAACCGTGCAGCAGAGAACAAAATTAAGCTCCATCTGATAACCATACCTTCATTCAAAAAGCTCTGGATAAAGACGACGGGCCTTTAAGAATAATTTCTGTAAAAACCCAGGCAAAAAGCAATTTGTAAAAGCTGTCGATTAAGGCTTCACAAGGAAAGTGCTGTTGTATCTAATTTTGAGGCACACCTAACTGTCACTGTCTAGTTGCAGAGCTAAGGAGAGAGTGACCTTAATTCTTCTTGGAGACTCAGAGGAGGCTAGAACAAAACGCAATACCCGTCAAGATGAGTTGGTGCTTGGCGTTATTATGGTGCTGTTATTTCCAGCAACTAGCCGAGCCCAAATTCTGTTTCATGACTCATTCCTCCTCTGCAAAGGGCTCTTGACCCGACAGCAAGACTCAGAGTGCAAAAACAGAGCACAGGACCTGCTCAGGCCTGATGATAATTGATACTAGGAAAAGAGCACTCCTTCAGATCCACTCAACGTGGGATCAACGTGTCATGGCAAACAAGATAAAACACATTTGATAGGTATAGTTTCTGGAAGCCAAAATGAGGGGAAAAAAATTACATGACTTCCGAACTTGTCGTCCTGTTAACAAAATCTACCTTTTATTTTTATTTATGTGTACATGTGTGTTCGTGTGTGCGCGCTCTGGCGTGTGGATGTTTGCAGTGTGGACCTGGAGTTATAGGTGGTGCTACAGTGCAGGGAACTGACATACAGCCCTGTGCAAGAGCACCAAGCACACTCAACTGTTGAGCCAGCTCTCCAACCCCCAACAAAAGGGGGTCTTTTTAGATTATTGTTGAATCAGGGGGGAAAAAAATCAGGCTTTACTTGAAGGACACAGGAGGCTCTGGAAGTCCTCACTGAACCTCACGCTTTGGTATTTGCAGCTGCGGGTCCTTCTACATTTTGACCGTGGCCTTGGACACGTGGCTAACATGGAGAGGAGGGGGTGAATCTGGTTGATGCGTGTGCAGCCTTGATGAGTCCTTGCATATGGAGGCTTCTCTTCTGGAGTGCTTTTCTTTCTCTCCTCCTCCCTCTTCCTTCTCCTCCTCTTCGTATTTTTGTTGTTGTTGATAGTATGTAGTCCCCGCTTGCCTGTAATTCACTGTGTAGGCTAGTCTGGCTTAAACTCATAGAGCTCCTCTTGCCCCTGCCTTGTGAGTGCTGGGATTAAAGGCGTGTGCTACCTCACCCATATTCTTCCTCTTCCATCTGCCTTTATCTTCTTCCTCCTCCTATTTTCCCTTCTCCTTCAACACAGTCTTGCTATGTATCCCAGGCTGGCCTTGACTTCAGGATCCTTCATCCTCAGCCTCCACCATGCTCTGATTACAGACATGTGCTCCATGCCTGACTCATAATGGTTCTTTAGGGATTCCATCTTCCATGTTATGAGAATGAGCAGGAAGCCATGTGGAGAATCCTACTTGGAGAGGAACCGAGGCTCCCTTCATCAGCATACCTCAGTGTCCAGTTGTGCACATGAGCCCGTTTGGGATGATCTCGATACCCTGACTTAAGCCAACAGTATGTGAAGTACCATTACCTATGGGCCAATCCACAGGGATGCAGGAGGCAATTAATTGTCATAAGGCGTCAAACTTTGCTATAGGCATATGTAGGGATAGATAAGAACAAAAGAAACAACAGTAACTAAAAGTAGCATCCTACTATAGAATGCAGCATTGGCTTTGTGTGTGGTAGAGAAATAGCTCTGAGATAGGAAGGGGCTGTTACAGGGGCCAGTGAGGAGATTCCCATTGGCAGCTGGAGAGAGAACCAAAGCCATACATGAGCAAAGTCTGCATTACTAGCCTTTTGCTAACATGGGAAACAGGAAGCCAGATGAAACGTGTTGTTAGCTAGCTCAGGAGATTTCCCAGCAGGATGTGGAAAGTGTTGGGAAAACCCAGAAGAAACAAGTAAGTTAAAGGCAGAACTGTTTAGAGTTCAAAGAGACTTTGGAACTAAGAAGGAGCCAAAGTGCCCAGTCTTTCAAGAGTATGCTTGCAAAATAAGAAAAGACTTTGAGATCACTGTGGTAGTTCTGCTCTTTTACTCCCAGCACTTGGTGGGCAGAGGCAGGCATATCTCTGTGAGTTGGAGTCTGTTCTACATATACAGTTTCAGGCCAGCCAGGGCCACACAGTAGGACCCTTAAAAAAAAAAAACCCAAACCCAAACCAACCAACCAAACAAACAAAAATACCCCAAACAGCAACAACAACAACAAAAAGAAACTGGTTTGAAAATGGAATCCAAATTACTAATGGGCGGGGGATGTGCTTGGTGGCAGAACATTTGCCAAGCATTCGCAAGGCCTGGGGGTCTGTCCCCAGCACCACAAACAGTAGGTAGATTGATCAATAGATAGATTATGGATCAGGATGCTGGTGCAAAATACAACTTCAGTGTCAAAATCTCTGTTAGGAGCTAATGGAGACGTAAGGACTTCACCAAAGATCCTCTTGGACAAAGGACTTGTAAGATATTAAGGGTATTTACCCTGATTTTCACCTCCCCTACACAGGATGCTCTTAAATATTTTAAAAAGATTATGGGTTTGTTTTTTGTCTGTATGTGTGTAAGAAAGAGAGAGTGTATGTGTATGTGCCACTAGGATAAATGTGTTATGTTGCATCTGAATGTTCAAATAAGCCACGAAAAGCTAAAATTTTTACTACATTTTGTTTACTGATTGTGTGTGTTAAGTGGGGTACATATGGCAGTTAGGGGACAGCTTGCTGGAGTCTGTTCTTTCCTGATAACGTCTATCAGATGTATGTTGCCAGCCTTGCTAGCATGCACCTTTACTTGCTGAGCCAACCTCCTGGCCCAGGCTAGTTTTGTAAAAATTATTACTTTATGTATATTTATTTAATTATGAGTGTTTGCCTGCATGTATGTATGTGTACTATAGCATCCCGAAACCAGAGGCCAGAAGAAGGCATCAGCTGCCCCAAACCAGACTTCTATATGGTTGTGAGCCATAAAGTGGGCATTGGGAACCGAATCTACATCCTCTGGAAGAGCAGCAAGTACTCTTAACTGCTAGGGCATCACTCCAGCTCTGACAAGGCTATGATTTTCTTTAAAACAAAAAAGTACTTAAGGATTTTATTGAATTTTTCCTTTGTGCTTTAGGACTCCTTAGACACTGGAACTGCTTTGTGCTGTGTTTTTGTTGCCCTTCTCTTCAGTAAAGTAGTCAACTGCTATCTATATCTTTACTTATTTTTTTTTAAACTTTATTCTATGTGCATTGGTATGAAGGTGTTAGAATCCCTGGAACAGAAGTAACAGATGGTTGTAAGCTGACATGTAGGTGCTGGGAATTGAACCCAGGTCCTTTGGAAAAGCAGACAGTGATCTTAACCACTGAGCCATCTCACCAGCCCCTATCTTTACTTCTTAATGTTTTAGTTTATGTGCCAGACACTTCTATGGTTCACTTTCATTGACTTTATAAAATATTGCATCTTTCCAAGAACCTGAAGTCAACAGTAGGCTCCCCTATAGGCAGCTTTACTATCTGCTACAATATTGTTAAGATATTTTTGAGGAAAATATTATTAATTTAAAAATGGTCCATTTCAGCCATGCATGGTGGCACACACCTTTAATCCCAGCACTCCAAAGGCAGAGGCAGGCAGATTGATGTGAGTTCGAGGCCAGCCTGGTTTACAAAGAGAGTCCAGGACAGCCAAGGCTACACAGAGAAACTCTGTCTCGAAAAACAAAACAAAAACCAAACCAAATCAAACCCACAAAAAATGTGGTCCGTTTCTGAACTGACTGTACTGAATGGTAGTGCTTTGTCTCTGCTGAGCAGGCTCAAAGCCCACTGCTGCCAGGCTGTCCAGTAAGAGGTGAGTTGAAACAAGTGACCTAGTGTCTTGGTCTAAGAGAGACAGGCTTCCCTTCCCGCTTTTTACCTGGAATCTAAATCTTAGTACCAACTCATTAAGTTATAAATTTGAAAGGGAGAGCAGAGAAGGAGAAAAGGGGAGCCCCAGAGAAGTCTGAATTCTTAGATCTGCTCCTGGCCTGTGTCGGCACATCAGCCATTATAGGTGTGTCGAGGGAGAGGGAGGGAGAGGGAGGGAGAGGGAGAGGGAGAGGGAGAGGGAGAGGGAGAGGGAGAGGGAGAGGCTTTTGCTCAAGCTATAGGAGCAGGCTGGAGGGGATGGCCCGCCTGCACAGTGAGCCTGTCCATTGCTGATATGGCCTAGTGGATGTCTTGAGTGGGCACCAAGGAGCCATCTCTTGTGGGAGGAGGGAGCAGGAGTGTGGCACACGGGTGGAAGAGCAGTGGTGGGGAGGGGCTGGGACTGTGGATGCCTAGCATGCATGGATACCTGGTTTCAGTCCCCAGCCCTACATGAAACAGGGTCTGAAGTGCACACCTATAATCTCAGTACATGGGAAAGGGCATAGGAGGATAAGAAGTTCAAGGTCATCCTCAGCTACCCAGGGAGTTTGAGAACAGCCTGGGCTACATGAGACCCTCTTTCGAAACCAAACCAATTCCCCAAACCAGACCGAAGGAAATGATACCAAACCAAACCAAGCCCAGAAAAAGCCACAGCAACGAAGAGGGCTGGATGACCCTCTCTGACCTCGTGATAGCCATCTTACAGAAAGAACTGACCCACTGCAGGTGGGAGGCTGGGACACCGCCGAGAAAACACAGAGGCAGCCTGAGCTCCAGACCACCCCACATTTCCCTCCTCATTCCGCCCTCTGGAAAGGAAGAAATAAATGAAGCACCGCATAACCAAGTTCTTTACTTCACAACTGCTTTAGTGTCGGCGGAAGAGAAGCAGGTAAGGGGGGAGAGCCTGGCTGTGAGCTAAGACCCGGAACTTAACACCGATGGGTGAGGGGCTCACAAGACCCAGTCCTACCCAGGGGAGCTAATAACAATCGAAGGTCATTAAAAGAGAGGGAATTGATATCTTCCATGATGTAGCCTCCTGGTGAGTTCCATGAGGAAGGCTCTGGTGGAGGCCACCAAGAGGGGAAAAAAAGCTGCAAGGGTTTTTGAAGCCAATGTCCCTCCAAGTCTAGAACTGTAAGGAAGAGGGGATTAGCTTCAGGAGAGGACTACTAGGGGGGCAGTGAGGAGAACCTTCGTAGAAGACGGAGCGCTCAGGGCAGCACTGGGCTGTGACAGGGGTGTGTGTGTGTGGCTCAGTGGTGGAGCGCCAGCTTATTGTAATGCAGTCCTGGGCTCTCACAAAGGAGATTACTAGGTAAGTGTAAATTAATGAAGTATAAATTAATCTGTAAAGGGTAAGAAAGATGATCCTTGGAATTGGTTACTTTTTAAGGGAACAACAACAACAACAACAAACCCACAAATCTACTTTTAAAAATGATTTTTGTTCTACTATATGTGTCTGGGTGTTTTTGCTCCTACAATGTAGCCCTGGCTCGCCTGGATCTCCCTATGTAGGTCAGACTGGCTTTGAACTCACAGAGATCTGTCTGCCTTTGCCTCCCTGGTGTTGGAATTAAAAGTGTGTGCCGCTATGCCCAGCTGTATTTGTAAACAAACCAAACTAAGTCATAAAACTTGGGAAGAAGAACTGCAGAGTCTTCTACAGGTTAGTCACCTGTAGGCACAGATACTGCAGATGTTCTCATCGAGTGACGTCCATGCAATCTGAGGACAGATGGAGAGGGTGGGAGATGCAGAATGGAAGAAAAAGTCACTCAGAGAAAGAGAGAGAGAGAGATAGATAGATAGAGAGAGAGAGAGATAGATAGATAGATAGATAGAGAGAGAGAGAGAGAGAGAGATAGATTTATTATGATCCCTTTGGTTTTATTATGAATGAACCTGTTGGACTTTTTCTCCACACCAAAAGAAAAAAAAAAGCACTATTTTGATTTATTTATGTTCCAGCGAAATCTTTATTAACCCTTTTAATGCCTTAACTATAGGAATACCCAAAATTCTTACACACTTTCTATTCATTTCATTCTTTAAATTACTTTTTATATTGCATGTGCATGTGCGTGTTTGTGTGTGTGTGTGTGTGTGTGTGTGTGTGTGTGTGTGTAAGTGGGTATTGATGATGCATGTGTGCCACAGCATATGTGTGGAAGTCAGTGAACAACTTTCTGAGTCAGTTCTCTCCTTATACCACCTGGGTTGCAGGTTAGCTAAGTAACTAACAACTTATGTATTTCTTATTTATATCTATGGTTTTTTTTTTTTTTTATTTTTTTACTTTTGGGGCCTACCAAGCAGATAACCCTGGGAGATCCTTTCTCCAGCATGAAAAACTCACTCTTCTAAGCTTTTCTGCAGGGTTTTAAGTCTTCTGCAGCGGGAAAAATCAGGGAATCGGTGGATGGAGTCTTTGTATCCATTCCTCAGTCTTTGTAAACCTTCCTTGTGCTATTGATGGTGTCAGTTATCGGATGAGGCCGACTTGTCTGCTAGAGTGTCAGGCAGCTCTGGAGGTGCACACTGCCTCCCATGGAAAGTCTGTGTATCTAGTCAGTGGAGGGAGCCCAGCAGGGGGATCCTCCCGCAAGGAGGAAGGCTGTGCCCCTTTGAGAATTTTTCTTCTCTCCCACTAGCCATGACCTCTACAGATCCCTCGGGAGACTCTGCTTCCTTTGGGAAAGAGCTTGTTGACATGGCTGCACAGGGCACAGCAGCCCTGGGATAGCCATAGGCTCCTCCTCCAGCCCCCCACCCCCGCCCCCCTTGAACTTTAACTTCCTCTTGCACTTTGTTGCAAGCACCAGGATGTGAAAAGGTTAATGAGACCTGCCTTCCTCTGGGCTTGCGGGTTTGTTTATACTCTAACTTACTAGGGAAGTTGCCTTGTTGGAGACCCAGCTGCCACTCTTGTTTGTCTTTAGCTTTGTCAGTTATATGGGCTTTCTTTTTTTTTTTTTTAAAGGCAGGATCTCACATAAGTACCCAAGAGTAATAAGCTGGGTCATATGGCAACTTTACTTTTAGTTTTTTTCTTCTTCTTTCAGGAGACTCTGTGTTGTTTTCCATAGTGGTTTGTCTTGGTTACTGCCCCATTAGCAGTGTCCAGGGTTTCTCTTTGTCCAGCCGTGTGGACATTTCAGCGGCAGCATTATCAGAGGCTGTTGAACCAGTGTTTCAAGCCATTCATTCCCAAGACAAGGTTATGGCTTCGTGGCCTATTTTTAGCCATTCCAGTTTGACTAATGAGGACCGCATCTCTCTAAGTACCCCTAACTGCATCTCAGGGCCCAAGTCCTGCATCTACAAGTTTTAAGATAAATACTAAATGTTATTTGTTTGAAATAGAAATGTGGACTGATGGGTGGGAGGGTCAAAATGCTTGGTCTGTGCCAACTGTTTCCATTTGGTATCTAAAAATGTGAACAGGGAGATGCCTGGAACTTGGTTTGATGGGCTTAAAATGGTAGCAGGTATTCTTGGACCATCATCTCAGCCCTTTGAAAACCTAGCCATCTGTGTTCCCGCTTTCCAATGCTCAAAGGCTTTGACAGTACTGTTATCCCGACTGGTGGGTGCAGACCCCAGCATGATGCTTAACCAAAGTGCTGACAGTGGCTAACAGGACAGCCTCTAGGTGCTTGTCAAGCCCAAACCTTGATTATTCTTTGTCTCTAACACAAATGCTTAAAAATGGCAAAGATTTTTGGTGTTGGTAGCTGGAGCTATAGTTCAGTAGTATAGTGCTTGCTTGGCATGCATAAGGCTGCAGGTTCAATCCTTATCCCACTGAAAAAAGAAAAAAGAAAAAAGAAAAAGAAAAGATTATATTAGTCAAAATGCTTTCTGGTTTTGTTGTTACTACCCTTTTTTGGAAGTGCAGCCTTGTGGACTCAGCAGTGACAGGTCACTTAATCGGTAGATGAATTTGTACCGACCGCAGACAGTTGTTCTACGTAGGTAACCACATCCTGTATTAAGATGCAGGGGAAGAAATATGCATGGGTTGCTCTGAGTTGCCATACTACCCTCTGGAGAACAAAACTCCATCAGAATCTTCACATATGAAGTTGCCACCGCTTAGGAAGGCGGCCTCACCTTGGAGCTGGGAGACCTCAGGCAGGGAGTTCTAACCTAGGCTCCGTTCTCAGCATCCGCGTCTGCCTACAGTTACGGGACCCAGGCAGGCAGTGGACCTCTGAGGATTCTAGTTAATCTGTGAAATGACTCTGGCTTCCTGACTCCCTAGGATGCCAGAAGGAAGAATGAGTAGAGGTTTACATTGCAGCACTGGGAACCTTCTCGAAAGGCCCTGCAGGGACAGGAAATCTGCTAGGCTGAAATGGGAGGAATGGCTCTCACTTTTGGGTGTTTATCTCTGTTTAGGTTCCACTGAGCCTTGGCTCTGTACACAGATTAACATAGCAGAAAAGGGAAAAAGGAAGTTCTGAACTTAGACCAAGTAGGAAAATTCTCACTCAGAACTGCTGGCATTTATTTGTTTGTTCTCTTGTTCGTGTTGAGGGGAGGGCTTTGGAAGCAGACAACTTGGTTGCTACCAAGAAAAGTATATGGCTCTGGTCTGTATTTAGTTAATAGCAGACAGACCTTTGAGTTGAAAACAGCATGGGGCAAAGTTAATGTGATCCGAAGTTGGAGCTTGTCACCAGGATGGACAGGTTCTGGAGGGCAGGGATGGTGCTGGACGGGTCATTATGTCTTCAGTATCTTTCTAAGGATGGACACCCAGTGCTACTGGGTTTGGTCTATTTAGTGAAGAAGCAGACTAAGATGACATTGGTAGCTATGAGACTGGGGAAATGGCCCAGTCAGTCAAGGGCTTGCTTCTCTAGCATGAGGACTCAAGTTCCCGTGTCAAAGTTTAAACGGCTGGATATGGCTGTGCATGCTTGTCATCTCATTGTTCGGAGGAAGCAGCTCTCTGGAGCTGGCTGGTCTGCAAGCCTAAGGTATTAGGTGAGTTCCTGGCCAGTGAGAAACCCTATCACACACACACACACACACACACACACATGCACAAAGGGTGAGTGGCACCTGAAATGACACCTGAGATTGTCCTCTGGCTTCTGTATGCATGTACACAAGCACACATGCATGTACATACACACATGTGTCACACATGTGTGCTCACACATATAAACATATACAAACACACACAGAACACATCAAATGTTAACTCTGTTTTTTGCTTGCTGTGCGTTTCTTTCTTTTGCTGTGCTGCTGGGGCAGGCGCACAGTTGCAAGGCTCTTGTGTTTGTTGGCTCTGTTCACGGGTCATGCCAGTCTCATGACTATTGTAATGGTGTTAGCTTCTCTCTCACTACCTGGGGGGCAGGGACTCACGGGTCATGCCAGTCTCATGACTATTGTAACGGTGTTAGCTTCTTTCTCACTACCTGGGGGGCGGGGACTCAGGACCGTGCCGACACAAGAATACTGAGCCTTGTCGTGTGTGAGCTGCTGCAGAGCCACGAGGTAACCCTTTTGCACTTGGCTCCGCATATGTGTGAGAAGGTGACAGGCCTGAATCTGCTCGCCAGACCAAGCTCTTGACTATCACCTAGTTTGACAAAGAGCCCGTGTCCTTTGAAGATCGTTTATTGTAACTATATGAAGAAAATATGTAAAGAAAAATATGTATGAAACAAAGTGAGGAACCGTGTCACTACCACCAAGATGAAGGCAGGGGACATCCCAGCCTCCTGTGTGCCCCCAGCTTATCTATACTCTTCTCTCACAGATACAATGTGCATGCTATTTATAATGCTAGAAAATGTCACATGCTACTCAAACACAATTTATATACTGCTCCCTGAATGGTGGTAATTTGAGTTCTTGCATACTATATACTAAGTTTGATGACTAAAGGTCCATTCTGTTCTCCTGATAAGGCTGTTGAATTTTCACAATTACCACACTGCCTCAAGCATTGCATTTGTACAATATAATTTTTAAAATATGAAGGTATGGGCTGGGCGTGGTGGCACATACCTTTAATCTCAGCACTCGGGAGGCAGAGACAGACAGATCCCTGTGAGTTCAAGACCAGCCTGGTCTACAAAGTGAGTCTAGGACAGCCAAGGCTACACAGAGAAACCCTGCCTCAAAATACAAAAAAAAAAAAAAAAAAAAAAAAAAAAAAAAAAAGAAAGAAAGAAAGAAAGAAACGAGGCTGAGCAAGCCCTGAGGGGAGAGTCAGTAAGCAGGGTCCTCTATGGCCTCTGCTTCATTCCCTGCCTCCAGATTCCTGAATTGAGTCCCTGTCTGACTTCCCTCAGCGACGATGGAGTATATGACCTGAGAGTTGTAAGCTGAAATGAACCACGAGACAGCCATTAGTTCAGAGGACACAAGTTCACGAGCAGTGACTGGTTATTTGTTTGGATGGGTGGGAACTTGAAAGAACAGCATCAGTAAACTGGCAAGAAGGACATCTGGACAGGAGAGTTGGGTGGATGTCTCAGAATGGCCACTGAATTGTCCGGGCATCTGTGTCTCATGTCAACGGGGTTCTTAATGATTGGGGACCGGCAAGCCCATCCTTATAGACGTCATTTATTTTCTTTACCCAGTGACTGTAGTGCTTGCCATGATCGGAGTGGCCATGTGGAAATGTGACAGGCTATTCATTGGGTCAGTACTTCCCTCATCAAGGCTGGCCTGGTAAACTACTGCTGAGAGCTTAATGTAAGCTTTGATTAAAAAAAAAAAATCCTGCTTTATTTGGGGTTCCTTAATGCTTCTCTCTAACTCCCTTCCAACCCACCAACCCTAGTAGGAGAGAAAGAAGGTTAGTAGGGACAGGGGATGTAGGCCTTTTTAGACTCAGTTCTTGGCGAGATTCCACTCTTTGTCACCAGGATTCCAGCAGTCCAGATAAACAGCAAATAGCAGCAATAACAGCAACAGTGGATCAAATTAGCAGCAGCAGCCTTCTAGAAGTGTTCTCTGGAGCGTTGGTCTCTAGGAGCATCTCGAAGTGAAGCAAAGCAAAGCAATCTCTCTCTGTTTGTGGGCTCCTATTTATACCTTCTCAGAGTCTGCACAAGAATGTTTTCCAGCTGGCAACCCCCACCCCCCATCCCGCACGAGGCAGTTTCCAGCTCCCTCTCACACACTGGTTTTAGCAGTGGATAAAACATCTCCACATCCCACCTTTAGGACCAAAACAAAAAACACATTCACACAACACAACTGACTTTTTAAAGAAACTAGAACTTCCACTACAGCTTATTGTGTCAAAAAGAGACCAATCCTAACCTCATGATAATGCATCATTCATTTAGGGAACTGGTCAGCTACCTGGTTGATTATATTGAACTTTTTCCATCTTAGAAGGGATAGAGATTAGTTCTCAGTAGATTAGGTGCTTTCCTGGTCCATGTTTCTGCCAGCAGCATCGTCAATGTCCTCCCAGAGCATCCTATCTGTCATCACGGCATTTCCCAGAACACCAGTTTTGATCAGTGTGCCCTATTGCTCCCTTTACAGCAATGGGATCATGGCCACAAAATCAGCTGGTCTTACCATGTGTGCCATCACCTGGAAACACCCCAACAAATTCTGAAAGGTGTGAGGGACAAAGGAAGACTCAGTCAGTTATAGGGTCAGTTGACAGTCAAGGCCCTGAAATGATGGGGTGTCATCTCTGCCTTACAGCCACAATTGGTTGGCCTTGTAATCGATGGGCAAAAATGGCTTGCCTCACTATAAAACCCAACAATTCATGGAATTTTCATTTCTTTCTGTCTTGAAGTCTGCTTATTTTGAGGATCATGTTCTCCTAAGATCAGCAGCTCACCAGGGAACATCCCAGCAGCCCCATCAGGAAGAGAAACCAAATGAGGAAGGCTCGTTGCCAGTTCCTGTGGAGAAGGAAACAGCAACTGAGCTGCCTGAGAATCCATGAGGACAATCTCTGGGAGGGGCTTCAGGGGAAGATGTTTTGGGTAATATTGGAAGAGCTTTGATTCTTTTGAGTGTCTAAAAGAAGAAAGAAAATAGCCAGGCCTACAGCTGTTTATTTATTGACTTGTCTAAACAGAATGAAAAGTCAAGGCTTTATGGTTCATGGAAGCAGACAAATCTTTTCCAGTCAGTCCCCCAAGGCACTTGAAGATGAAATTTAAAAGAAAAACCTTTAAATTATCTTGTCTGCATAATCTAAAACATATGGCTAAAATAGAAGGGGGCTTCAGGACTGAACAGAGTGAATGCCAGGTCATTTTTACACTCACTAAATCCTTCCTGGTTGTGGTGGTTTGAGTAGGAATGGCTGCCGTAGACTCATGTGTTTGAATATTTGTCCCGTAGGGAGCAGCACTATTAGGAGGTGTGGCCTTGTTGGAGTAGGTGTGGCCTTGTGGGAGTAGGTGTGGCGTTGTTGGAGTAGGTGTGGCCTTGTTGGAAGTGTGCCACTGTTGGGGTGGGCTTTGACGTCTCCTACGGTCAAGCTAAGCCCAGTGTGGCACACAGTCTCTTTCTGCTGCCTGCTGATCAAGAGGTAGAACTCTCAGCTCCGTCTCCAGCACCGTGTCTGCCTGCATGCCGCCATGTTTCCTGCCATGATGATCATGGACTAAACCTCTGAAACTGTAAACCAGCCCCAATTAACTGCTGTTCCTTATAAGAGTTGCTGTGGTCCTGATGTCTCTTCACAGCAATAAAACCCTAACGAAGGCACTGGGGTTGAATGCTAAGTTCTTACTAACTCTACTAGTACTTCTGAGTAGCTGTGCCCAAAGCACCTGAAAAAAATTATTTCCAGGAAGAATTATGTGTTTTGGCTCAGAATTTTATAGGTTGCAGCCTACAATCCATGATGTGGTCAATTCTGGGCCCATGTGAGGCAGACCGTCATGGTGGTAGAGGATATGGGTGGGAAAGGGCTGTTTATCTCATGGCGGCCAGGAAACAGAGTAAGGGATACAGGAATGGGCCTGGGATGAAATACATCCCCAAGGGATGTGCCCCCAGGATCCTACTTTCTCCAGTGAGGTCCTGCTTCCCCAAGTTTCTATATCCCCCCAAGTGGCAAAGCCAGCTGGGGACTAAGTGATCAACAAGTGAGCCTGTGGGGGACGTTTCATACGCAAACCATAGCAGTAACCATCTGCCTGACATAGATGCTAAGTAAAGGGCCCCCCTGCGCCTTTAGAGCACATTCTATTTTTGTCTTTAAGTGCCTTTAAGCATTGACTTTACGTGAGTGTACTTCAGGAGGCTGATTTGCACAGTTTGACTCCTGGTCCAGTCAGTTTCTAGCTCTTACGTATTTGGGAAGTCATTTAACCTCCCTTTGCCCCAGTGTCCTCATCAACATAAAGGCAAGGGATCTAGGGGGATAGCCCAGTGAGTAAAGCACTTGCTGTGCAACTGTGTGGACCTGAGACTGGATCCGCAGAACTCACAGAAAGCCTGAGACCCCAGTGGTTCTACGCTGAGATGGGATATGGAGACAGGCGAACCGTGGGGCAGCTAGCAAGGTAAACACAGCTGCCAACAGCAAAGAGATCCTGACTTAAACGAGGTGGAAGGTGGGGACTGGCATCCAAAGCGGTCCTCTGACCTCCACTTGTGCATCATGGCACTTGTGTGCCCACAACCACAGACTCAAATGTGCAGGAGAGCATATATGCACACTACACAATACACGTAAAATCGCACACGCACGCACAAAGACTTTTAAAAATGAGGACGACAACAGTAATATCTATTCTGGAATGCTGTTTTGGCAGTTGAGTACAGCAGGCCTTGGCTCCTAGTTAGCAACTGTTAATACTGTGATTTGACAATGCTTGCTCTGAGTCTGTTCGCCAGGAATATAAATCATGCCACACGCCCTCTCTCTCAAGCAAACCTGCAGAACACCTGCTGAACAACAGTGTGTCTACACTGTGTGTTTCCCTCCCCACTCGCCATTCACATATCAAAGCTCTATCCTGCCCCTTTGTGTAGCTGTGTTTGGAAATAAGGCCTTTATGGGGGTAAGTGAGGCTAAGTGAGCCGATGAAGACCCACCTTTATCCCATTGGACTGGCAAGAGGAAGACAGAGGAGCAGAAAGGAAAGGCTGCCTCTTGCTGTAAGGATACAAGATGGCCACTCACATATACTTGAGGGCCAAACATCCTAGGAGACCCCAGTCTAAGCATCTGGGTACTGAACTTTTAGTCTCCAGACCTGGGAGAAATAAAGCTGCTTTTGTAAGCTTCCAGCCTGTGGTATTTCATTTTAACAGCTGGGGCAGGTTCACACAGTAACCCTGTGAAAGTTCCTCGTCTAAATGGCCAGTGAGAGACAATGGGGCCATGCTGATAAGCGGCCTCCGATGTTAGCTGTGAGTGTCACTTCCGCACTCTTTGTGTCAGAGTCTGGTATTTCCCGTGGCAGGTAGCCACAGAGAGCCATTTGTCATTCATATGCTTGTCATGGGTACCCCCTGGATTTCCTTTGCCTATAACTCAGGTTGTCCTACAGAATTTGCTGAGGCCTCACCGAGCATAGGGGCATACATTTGAAATTCTTGCCTTAAAGGCACTTGAGGGCAGTGTAGCCAGACTGACTGACTGACTGACTGACTGACTGACTGACTCTCTCTTTCTCAGGTTGAATACTTGACACATGGAGACCCATGGCCTGCTAAGGGGCTCTTTCAAACACTTCCTTCTGCTTCAGGGTTTCCACAAGGTTTGTGAGAACAAAGCCCAATTGGCTCACTGACAGGACTCTAAGCTCATGTGACCCTTATGTCAGCTGAAGCTCCCCAAGTCTGTCAACTGGATAATACTGTCCAAAGTCCCTTTTATTGTCTGAAAGTGCCAAACAGCCTCCTCAGTTTCTTCCATCCCGTCTTCCTTGTAAGCCCTTTCTGGATGGGTTGAGGTTGTTTTTAAAGAGCTGCTTGTCAAGACCTGCACCCAACTGGGCATAGTAGCACACACATTTAGTCCCAGCACTCAGGGGGCAGATCTCTGTGAGTTCAAGGCTAGACTGGTCTATAGGGTGAGTCCAGGACAGCCAAGGCTATTGCAAAGAGAAACTTTGTCTTGAGAAAACCCAAAACAAACCACCACCACTAACAACAAAAAGGCCCTACATCCATCCCAAACCATCCAGCTGATCTTCGGGCCTCCCTACAAGACCTGGGGGGCCAGTGAGGGGAGCCCCAGTTCTTACATTTCCATTCTCACTTCTGTATATTCTCTTCTCTCTAGGGCCTTGAACAACTAAGCTGGGTTCCTGCGTCCAAACCCCCAAAGGAGATGCTACAGAAACCTTCTATTTTAAGGGCAATTTTGCTTATAAATGTGTTCTAAAAATGCATTAAATACAATATGTATCTTATAATAATGACATGGATAACACCCATAACATGAGTATATAATTAATTTATTTACAAAGTGGTATTCTTCCTTCCTTCCTTCCTTCCTTCCTTCCTTCCTTCCTTCCTTCCTTCCTTCCTTCCTTCCTTCCCTCCACAGTTTCTATAGCCCATGTTGGACTCAAACTCCCTACGAAGCCTCCTATGTATGAGTCCAGGCCTGACCTTCTGATCCTCCTGCCTCCACCTGCCCCAGTGTGTACCACCGTGCCCAGTGATGAGGTGCTAGGGATCAACCCCCGGCCATGGCGCACGCCCAGCAAGCATTCTTGAGCCCGAGCTACACCCTCAGCCCTCCTGTGACTCATTCTCACTACACCAAGAATAGTCAGGGCAGCCGAGAGTGAGGACTTTTGAGGGTTAAGGTCTCTTCCATTCCACCCAGTAACTAGTGAAAAGCTGTTTTGAGTTCACTGATGAGTTTGCTTCCTAGGGGTAGGACTTTCAGTAACTGGGGCTGTATAAAATCCGTTAACTTAAAAAACAAAAAAACAAACAAAAGAACCCAATGGATTTTCAAGTCTTTATAACTCACTCTGTGTGTGTGTGTGTGTGTGTGTGTGTGTGTGTGTGTCTGTGTGTCTGTGTATGTATGTGTGTGTGTGTGTCTGTGTATGTGTGTGTGTGTGTGTTACACGTGCACATGATAGATGAGAGGGAGAATGATGGGGAGAGGGGAGGAGAGGAACGAAGGGGGGAGAGAAAGAGAGAAGATGGAAGAGGGGGAGATATTATTATTCTATACGAAGTTCTGGCAAGATAAAATCAGATTTGTTTTCTGTCTGTTTTGGTTCTAAATCACTTGCATGGAAAACTTAGAGACGTGTGTGGAGTACGCCATCGTGCAAATTAGAGCAGTAGTCTCAGGACACCTGCGGAGGGAGCAACTCTTTACACCTGGCAAGCTCTGATCTAGCCCATAGTGGTGCTCTACGAAACGTTTGGGTCTGGCGGTCAAGAGCTAGACCGTAGGTCCCGCCGCCGCCCGGGAGTCCCAGGGCGCCAGGGTCAGTCCTCTCCTCCGGGAACTATGCGGGGCCGGGTTGCCCGGCGGACTCCCCGCCCCTGTGGCCGTCCACGCCCCAGTCCCCGCCCGTCCCGTCGCGTCCTCACGACCCTTTTTAACCGTGGCCCGGCCAAGACCGGGATATGGTGATCCCGGCCTCAGAGCTAGCCACGCACCCAGCTCCTCGGAGCGCGCTCAGACGAGCGTCCAGGCCGTCGTTCCCGGGAGGGCGAGCAGGCGCTGCGGGCTCCCCCGCTTCCCGCGGCTCCCCGCACTCGTGCGGGCCATGCGCCCAGGCTAGAGCATAGCCGCAGGCATGCTGTTCCTACCGCTGCTCGCCGCGCTCAGCCTCGCCGCCTACCCGGCGCCCGCGCGCGCCTGCCAGCTGCCCTCGGAGTGGAGACCCCTGAGCGAGGGCTGCCGCGCTGAGTTGGCAGAGACCATCGTGTATGCTAAGGTGCTGGCGCTGCACCCCGAGGTGCCCGGCCTCTACAACTACCTGCCGTGGCAGTACCAAGATGGAGAGGAAGGGCTCTTCTACTCCGCGGAGGTGGAGATGCTGTGTGACCAGGCGTGGGGCAGTATGCTGGAGGTGCCCGCCGGCTCCCGGCTCAATCTCACGGGTCTGGGCTACTTCTCCTGTCACTCCCACACGGTGGTACAGGACTACTCCTATTTCTTCTTTGTCAGGTGAGCCTAGCTCCTCTGTGGGCTCTGTGCAGCAGGTCAGGAGCACACCCAGGGACCCGTTTCTCTTGTCGTGTCCTTTACGAAGATCCTGACCACCTTTGGCTAAGGATGTTTAAGATACAGAGATGATTTTGGAGTTCTATGCACAGAAGGGTGTTAAAGGCAAAAAGGTCAAAGTGCTTTTGTTTATGAGACCATTTCTCCCCCTGTTTTCCTGGGGGTGATCTTGCTACCTCAGCTCCTCATGCTACCACACGCAGCTATCAAAATGCTTCTCAGCCACCCATGTGATGTATTGAGAAAGATGACCTTTGCAATTAGTTGCTGGGATTCTGGCTTTGAACTTCTCCAGTGTGAGTTTTGAGCCAATTCTCTCAGGGTCCCGTTCTCACACTTCTGCCCTTCACCGAGTCCCAGCTGGATAAGAGCCAGAAGCAAATGGTGATAACGAGACGCGTGAAGCACGCGGGAGAGGCCGGTGGCTCTTTTCCTGCCTGCTTCAATGTCAGAAAGCAGGCCAGCTGTCTGCTTCCACTCTCAGACCCTGGCCAGCTAATTCAAATTAGCACAACTTTACTGGGAGCCTGCTGGGGACCGGGAAAGGTAAAGACCCCGGGTCACAAGGCTTTGAACAGTGCAGATGCGCATCAGGCAGGTGGTCCCTTGTAGACAATATCCATCTTGTGAAGTTCCACATAGGTTGGCCTGTGAGCAACAGGAAATGTATCTGCCCTTAAATCCAGTTCATTTTTTTTTTGTTATTGACTACTGAATTCAATCCAAGTCACAGGTAGAAAACGGCAGGTGGACCCCCAAGTTCGTGGGCAGCTGCTAATTCAATTAAGGTGGATATAAAACAACCGAAAGAGACACAGACAGGGTTTAAGACAGTCAGCGATTCAATCCAAAGCCCCAGTCTTACCAGTTGTAAAACAGCACCAGCACGGAGGCTCTTGGGAATGACTCTGACTGGGGGCTGCAGATTCATTTTGGAATCCTTGAGAAAGAAAATAGTAAGTTCCACAGAGGGGCGTCCTTAAGCTCAAGGCCACATGTGCTTTCCATATTGAAGGCTGGCTAAGTTTAGAATGCATGTTCTGCTTTGTGTTGGCTTGAATGGCTTAGCCAGATTAGGTTGATTTTTTTTTTTTTTTGTAATTGTCTGGAAAGTATACTTTCTAAATAAAGTCAGCCAAGGCTGTGAGCGTGCCTTTCCTTGATAGAGAGAAATCTAACTCAGCCTTTTCATGTTTTTGTTTGGGGAAAACAGTGAGAGCCTAGCTATAAAACAACTTGACAGCGCTTTATTTTCCACTGGATAAAAGCTCAAGAAAAGAGCAGACAGTGTTGGATTCTTGCTTTTTTTTTTTTTAATCACAACATGGTCCAGTGACTGTGCAGTGGTCAGCCAATGTTTTCATCTTTTGCGATGACCTATTTGCAGAAAGTTAAGACAAACAGTCACACAACGTGGTGACAGATTGTCCTTTCACAGGGCCGTCTTGCCTTGAATTAAGTAGGCTAAGAAGTGCATACAAAGCATCCCTCCAGTGCTGTTCTGGCCTATTCCTCTGTCTCTTGCTCACTGGCTGGGATGACAAATGGAAAGGAGGAAGAGGTGACTTGGGCTCAGTTCAGAGAGCTCGGTCCATGGGTGTGTGGCTCTGGACACTTGGGCAGATGGTCATTGGCAGTGCATGGGCCAGCAGCTGTTTGCCTCATGGCAAAGTAGGAATGAAGGAAGGGGCCACAGCAGGATATACCCCCACCCCCAAAGGCATACACCAGTGGCTCATTTCCTGCAGGGAGATCCAACCTTCTGAAGTATCCACAGCCTCCCACCCAATGTTGGGTACCACCGTTGAGTGCATGGAACTGAGAGGAAGGGGAACATCTCAAGTTCAAACTGGAACGCTTGGGATATAATTCTCGCCTCCCTCCCATCTGGAACCGTTCTATTTCTAGTAAGCACTTTACACATGAGCATGTAGAACTATTCACTAATATTTGTACTGCGTTCACTCCGTGTCAAGTCCTTCATTCTGTTTGTGTGTGCTGGATCTGCATGTGTGTATATGTGTGTGTGTGTGTGTGTGTATAGCATGCAAGAAGAGCATGCAGAGGCCAGAGGAAGACCTTGGCTGTCTTCCTCTATTCCTCTCTACTTTAATGCCTTGAAACAGGGTCTCTCATTGACCTGGAAACTTAACTGTTTGGGCTGAGCTGGGACTAGCAGGCACTCAAGACCTGCCTGTCTCTGCCCTCTCTCCCACTCAGTGTTGGTGTCACTGGCATGCACAGCCATGACTGGCTTTTTATGTGGGTGTTAGGGATTTGAACTTGGGTCCTGATGCTTGGTCAGGGAGTACTCTTACCCATTGAGCCACATTTATACTTTTTTCATGTGATACCCATAGTAATACCAAGAAAGCATATTCTGCTACACTCCTCTTGTAGCAGATTGGAAGACAATGGTGCTTAAAGAAGTAGCTTGTTTCATGACATGAACCCAATGTAGCAGTGAGACTTAAATCGCATTATAACTGCTGCCTGCTTACCAGGAAGCATGGACAATAGGCAGGCATCTCCCTTCCCATTGTCTAGACTCCATTCTTCAGAAAGCCTTAAATTGGATTCAAGCAGTGTAAAGTGGAAAACAATTAGAAGCGCTAACTGTAGGGGTCCCTTCCTGAGAACCACGCTAGATTTCATGACAAGATTAGCACGGCCATCTCTGTCCTTTGCAAAGTAGACTGAAGCTGGCCCACCTCCAATAGCCTCACTTGTACCTCTGCTTTGACCCTTCCCCCTTAGGATGGATGAAAATTACAATCTCTTGCCACATGGAGTCAACTTCCAAGATGCCATCTTTCCAGACACACAAGAAAACAGAAGGATGTTTTCCAGCCTTTTCCAGTTTGCTAACTGTTCCCAAGGGCAGCAGCCGATGACCTTCTCCAGTGGCTGGGAGATCCAGGAAGACAACAGGGTAAGAGCCTATGACTTGGCAAAACAGTAAGTGCGGTCCCATCTTCTCTGAACATCATGGTCAAATGCCTCAAGAATGTGCTTCCCAATGATGTAATAATCCCCCTCCTCCTGTCGTCTCTTTCCCAGCTGTGAGACGATGCTGCTCGTAGGTTTAGTGCTTGAGAAGGAGTTCTTCACAAAGCAGGAATGAGATGGGAGGGAGGCACACGTGTCTTGGGTTCTCCTTCTTCAAAAGGGAGACAAAAGTCAAAGCCATGTTGCACTCACTTGATTTAAATCTCTTGGCATAGAGCTCCAGAGTAAGTGTTCAATGCCTGTAAACCATTATGGCTCTTCTTGTGATTGACGGTCTGAGGCTCCAAGAAGTGGGTCTCAACCCCTTAACAGGGGCGGGTGTTGAGTGAACCTTTTACAGGGGTTGCATATCAGATATTTACACCACGGTTCATAACAGTAACAAAATTACAGTTATGAGGTAAAAACCAAGTTAATTTTATGGTTGGGGGTTGCCACAACATTGAGGAACTGTATTGAAGGGCTACAGCATTAGGAAGGTTGAGAACAACTGATCTAAGGCATTTTCTTGGGAGAAAAGGAAAAGAAATAAAATGAACTCTCAGAGATAACATCCAATGCTTAACTTTAAGATTGATTTTGTGTGTGTTTTTCCTGCATATATGTATGTACACTGTATGTGTTCCTGGTACCTGGGGAGGTTAGAAGAGGGTGTTGGATGCCCTGGAACTGGACTTTTAGATGGTTATGAGGCACCATGTGGGTCCTGGAAATCAAACCCCTGTCCTCTGGAAGAGCAGAAAGTGCTCTTAACTGCTGAGTCTCCTCTCTAGCCTCCGTTCCGTGATTTTAATGATGGTACTTCCTTTAAAGTTTGCAGGGCTGTAGAGGAAGTGTAATCCAGCAACATGGCTACTCTGGCTGGAATAGAGGCACACCTTTAATCCCAGGAGACAGAGGCAGGCAAATGTTTGAGATCAAGGTCAGCCTGGTATAGAGCAAATTTCAGGTAAAGAAAAGCTTAGGTCCAGGTGTGGTGGTACACGCCTTTAATCCTACCAAGGAGACAGGCACGCAGGTCTCTGAGTTCTAGTCAGTTCTGTTCAAGAAGTTAGGTTGAATCTGTGAGTTGAGAGGCAGTGCAGTGGAGTTGAGTTTTTGCCAGGAGAGTTTTACACAGAGAGGTTGAAGAGAGAACAAGCTAGACACAGCTGGACAAGTCAGAGAATGAGAAGGATCCAGAAGATTAGAGCAGATTGCTAGAGTTAGTTTGAGGCCAAGCAGAACAATTCAGTCAGAAACCAAGAGAGAATTCAACCAGATTGAATCAGTCAGCTAGGAGAGGAGTTTGAGTCAAAACAGGTGAGTTGAACCAGCCAGCCAGAGCTCAGAAAGAACAAGAAAGGGTGAGCTTACTCAGCAGTAAGTCTCAGAGGCTGAAAACATTCTGTGCCTAAGTTAGATTGTATGCAAGCTAGAAGCTTCCAGGAGTAGGCCTAGGTTAGTAGACAGAGGCAGTAAACCTCTGAAGTCTCCGAGATGACACTTACTGCAGGCAGAGAGTCCAAGTGTCTGTGGTAAAGACTTACGATTGCTTTGAGTATGGAAATAGAAAGGGATCTTCCAATCTGTGCCAAATGCCAGCGAGGGGAAATTTTTAGGGATTGTCATTTTTTTTCCCCAAACAAAGCCAGTGTCACAATGGCACTGCTGGGATAGATTAAGTGAGAACAGGCCTGTGGGCTGCTGGCCCATCACTCCTGGTCCTCTCTCCAAAATAGATTTGAAGTTAAGCGACCAACTTCTGAAGCTGGGTCTGATGTGGATGTCAATTCCAGCAGTGACCCTAATTTATGGTTTAAGGAATCACCTTGGATGTGTCTGGTGGCTCCATTCTTTCCACCCATGTGTGGATGGGTTGAGAGGTGTGATGTCTTGCCTGGTGTCATCTTCAGCTCAGGCATCCCTGGGCCCAGAGCCTTTCTCTTACTCTCACAGAGCAGCTGCTCCTGTGATGGGCAAGGCTGTCCAGGCATAGATGTCATCCATTGGCTTTTTCCATACTGTCAGGAGGTTCCTGCTGTAGATCTACCCTGGTGCTAGCACTCCAGGGTCTCCTCGATCTTCTCCCCTGCTTTCTGAGAGTTTTCTGGGGTTCGTCAGCCTGTGTTTTGTTGCAGCATAGCCCTAAGAATTGGCTGTGCTTTCTCCTTTCTGTTTGTATGTCCAGATACATGTGTGTGCTGGTGCACTTGCCTATGTGTACGGAGATATGCGCAGGCCAGAAGACTTCTGGTTTTGGTCTTCAGGTACAATATTGGCAGGTTATTAAAGAAAACATTTAATTGAGCTTACGGTTCCAGAGGGCTAGAGTCCGTGATGGTGCAGCAAAGGCGTGGTGGTAGGAACAGCGGAGAGTTATCTTGACATCAAAGCAGGAGACTGAGAGAACGGGAAATGGTGCCAGACTTTTGAAACTTCAAAGCCCACCCCTAGTGATACTTGTTGTGGTTGATTTATTAATATAGCCTAATAATGTTTATTATCAGGCCCATAATTATTATTACGGCAGTATTTTCTAACCCTCCAGCAATCAGACAAGACACACATACTTGTTATATTTTAAAATAGCCTTAGTTAACCTGGGGCAGGGCAGATATTAATCCCCTAGACTACTTCCCATCTGCTTCTAATAATTTTTATCAAGCCACCTTCCATCCATAATCCCAAATACTTGCTAATTATCATCATCTGGGCCAAGTCCTCCATCCACGCCGGCCATGTGCTTCTCTTCCACCTAACCTATGGCACAGCTGCCTTTTCCCTCCCCTCCCCTCCCCTCCCCTCTCCTCCCCTCCCCTCCCCTCCCCTCCCCTCCCCTCTCCTCTCCTCTTCTCTCCTCCCCTCCCCTCTTCTCTCCTCCCCTCCCCTCTCAATAGTCTCTCTGTAGCCCTAAGCCCTGGAATCTTAGCCACACCTATTCCATTTGCCCTGCCCAGGTGTGATGGCCTTTTATTGGGAAGGTACAGGTGGTGGGGCACAGAGACAGCAAGCAGCAATTAGCATCAAAATACATCTGACCAACCTCCAACAGATACACTTCCTCCAAAAAAGCCCCACACTCTCAATCCTTTTTAGACAGCTCCACCAGTTGGGAACCAAGTATGCAAACACAGGAGCCTATGGGGGCCATTCTCATTTAAGCCTTCTGCTCTGCTCTTTTTCATTTTGTGACAAGGGTCTTTTTATTCTGGAGTTCTCTCAGAAGGCCAGGTTGGCTGGCCACCAAACCCCAGGGGTCCCTGCTACCTTTGCCCCTGCTGTTCTGGGGTTAGAAGGGTGTGTCATCATGCCTAGCTTTTTAAAATTTATTTTTATTTTTTATTTTATTTTATTTTTATGTGAGTTTTGGGGGATTAAATTCAGGTCTTCTTCATTTATAAACATATTACAAACTGAACTCTCTCTAGTCCTTTTTTCGTGTGTGTGTGTGTGTAAGAGAGAGAGAGAGAGAGAGAGAGAGAGAGAGAGAGAGTCATATCTAGTCTATCAGAAATATAATCAGTTTAGTTTTAGTTTATTTCGTGGAAGCTTTGCATATGTATATGACCCACACTAATGTTAGATTTATGTCAAAAGATCAAATATTACCCACAAGAGCTTAAGGGGCTCAGCCCTAAAACTTCACATAATGAAGTTATTAACATTTGTTTGGAATTAGATTTTCCAACATTAAAAAAAGGGAGAGAACAGAATAATAGGACTGCAAGGGATGGTTTCAGAGTGGAGGCAGGTCTATTACTGTGGGCCAGATGCTCATCTTGAGGGGAGCACTTTTCCCCTTTAGTCACCCGGGCCTCTTAGATAATGGAGTGTGGGATGCTGGGCACATGGAGAAGGAGTCAAAATCTCAAGAGAGAGAGAGAGAGAGAGAGAGAGAGAGAGAGAGAGAGAGAGAGAGAGAGAAAGTGTGTAATTATCCCAGAATGCTGTTCTGAATGGTAGTAAATGTAGTTTTGATTCAGAGCACTCTCAAATTTCCAGACTGATTCCTTCATTCCTTTTTTACTCCCTGCCTTCTTTGAAAGGGACTATCTCAGAACTCAGTGAAAGTATCCGCCTATTATCTGTCTGTCTGTCTGTCTGTCTGTCTGTCTATCTATCATCTATCATGTGTGTTTGTGCATGGGTTCATATATGTGAGCACTAGGGGCTCATGATTGTTGGACTCTTCTGTTAAGCTTGAAGTCTGGCATTACTGGATAGCCCCTGAGCTCTATGCTAAAATGATGGACTCCCTTCCTCAGCTGGGGTCCCTCCTCTCTGCCTGATCTGGGGAAACCCCAGATCCTCTAAGGAGTGTCACATAGCCCTCAGGGAGATGACAGGCCCAACCTTTTTTCTGATAAGAAACCTGTTGAGGGTGTACCTGCAGATTCCTGGAAATACCCTCCATGCTAATAAGATGTCTTGATACCTTAGCTTTCAACCAATGACCCTTTCTGTACCTGGAGTTCATCCCCCACCCATAGGATAATTAAGGACTGTGTTCCCCTTCTCATGGTAGGACTATGTAAGTAAAGTATCCCTGGCATTCCTAGCCTGAAACCCTTCCCACCGCCCAAGGCTTACAATGTCCCTGATTCGTGAAATAAGTGCTCTCTCTCCCTCTCTCCTCCCCTCCCTTTTTTTCCACCTTTCTCCACTTCTCTACCAATACTGTCTGAAACTTGCTGCTTTCTTCTCTGAACCTTCGAAGGTAGGCTCACATCTCAAGGTTGTTGGCTGTACCCAAAGCAGCCACCATGGGTGCCTGAACCAAGTCAGGCTCCCAAAGCTGCTTGTCTTGTCTTGGTTGGAGCTCCATGCTTCCTGCTGCTGCCTGGCCTGGGACTGACTGGCAGCTTACCTAAAAGAGCTATAACCTCCCACTGCTACTAACACAGCCATTTAATAAGAGCTATAATACTTGTTATAGAGAAATCCCTTTTCTCCTGCACCTGCAGCTGAACTGGAGCTCTTACGACATGGAAGTTTTGTTCTGTGTCTGGGCTTCTAGGAGATGGAAAATGATACATGTAGATGCCCAGGCTGGTCTTGAACTGTCTGTAGAGCCCAGACCAATCTCATGCTTTCAATCCTCCTAGGTCAGCCTCCTAAGTGCTGGAGTTGAAGGCATGTACCACTATCCCTAGCAGTTAGTTTTTAAATTTAATTTAATTTTATTTTATTTAACCTATGGGCTGGGGAGATGGTTGAGTGGGTAAATGCTCTTGCATGCTAGCCGTAGACACAGAGGAACATATTTGTCTTTCCACAACATCACAGTTTATTGAACAGCAGTAAATCTCAAGGACCAGAGGTTTCGGTGACAGCAACTTGACGGATAAACAGATAATAAACATCATGCACTAAGTATATATGCACGTATGTAATCCATAGGAGGAATGCAAGTTAAAGCGGCTTCAGCAGAGTACACAAGGTTTCAGAAGGGGGCTGTGAGAGTCTGTCTTGATAAGATCCAAGCCAGACCAGTGCTGGAGTCAGGGCTTGAGAACAAGGCTACAGAACTCAGCTGTGTGGTGAAGGCCTGAGTCCAAGTCCAAGATCAGGAAGCTGCCGTGTTACCCTTATTTGGTTTCCATTGCTGTGGTCAAGAGCATGAGCAAAAGCAACTTGGAGAGGAAAGGGCTTATTTCATCTTCTAGCTTAGTCAGGGTAGGAGTCTGGAGGCAGGAACTGCAGCAGGGGGCGCTGTGGAGGGATAGCGCTTACGGCCACGCTTCCCGTGCCTAACTCAGCCTGCTTTCATATCCCACTCAAGACAGCCTGCCCAGGGATGGGCCCTCCTTCCTCAGTCACTCACTAATCAAGAGAATACCTCACAGACTTGCCTGCAGGCAAAGAATTGGCAGGGGCATCTTTTCAGTGAAGGTTCTATCCAAGCTAAAGTTGACCAGACTCAGCATGGGCTATTTCAAGTCAAGGTTCACTTGGGTGAACAGGTCAGTGGCAGGCAGTTGCATAGGCTGAGTACACAGAGGGGTCCCAGTGGAGTTGAGGCTTCAGGGACGTTGGAGAGTTCGCTGCCTGTCGATTGTCCACGTACATACTCACTATCAGATGATAGGCTGCCGTGACACCATCCTATCGAGATGTTACGTGTCCGTCGGTTTATGGCAGCCAGTCAAGGGAACTATGTCTAATAAGTTCTTAGGTCTGGGTCCCCTGGTTGGATTTGAATACACTCCTGTGCCTCCACATTCTCAATTCACTCTAGTTAATGTACGGTGGCTCCATTTTACTCCCAAGCATTTATCTGCCTGTGTTGGATGGGTTGTGCCTGGCAGATGTGCAGTTTGTGGGTCTACCTACACAGCACTCATACTGGTCCTTTCTCAAAATGGAGTTAAAAATCACACAGCAACACACAGGTTGATAAATCACTGTTTTGTGCCACACAGGGTAACTTAGAGTGGGACAAAGCCTTATCTCAGTATCACACAAACCTGATGACCTGGGGCCCTGGGACCCTCAGCACTGCTGGAAAGCTGGTGCTGTAGTCAGGTACGTGTGATCCCAGCACACTCCTGCCGGGGAATGGAAGGCTGACACAGGAGAACTATTACCGCCTCCTCAGTCAGTGGAGACAAGTCTCAAACAAGGTGGAAGGTGAGACCTGACACCTCTTCAGACCTCCACAAGCATACCATATACCACGCATGTACAAGCACGGCAGGCAGGGTATCTATCACCTGTAACCCAAGAACCTGAAGACCGAGAAAGGTCTAAGCCACTTAGACCAGCCAGTCCCTGAGCTCTGGGTTCAGCTATGTGACCCTGGATCAATAAGTAAAATGAAGAGCAATTAAAGGAGATATCCAACATCGGTTTGAGGCCTCTTTATACAAGCATGAACACACATATGCCCACAGGCATGCAAACATGAATGCATACACACAACGGATGCAAACATACACACACATGCACACACATGGGTATGTATGAGCACACAGAAAGTTTAACTTAAATCTAACCATATTTACTTTTTTAAAAGTCTGTACTTCATTTCTTTTTTTTTAAAGAGTTTATTATGTATACAGTATGCATCAGATCTCATTGTAGATGGTTGTGAGCAACCATGTGGTTGCTAGGAATTGAACTCAGGACCTCTGGAAGAGCAGTCAGTGCTCTTAACCACTGAGCCATCTCTCTAGCCACCCCCCAAACCATATTTACTTTTTAAAGTTCTATTGTGAACTTTGTCATGTGGAGTGTTCCATATGGCTGTGTGTGGACAAAGAGTTACAGGAGGATTTATTGGCATTTCCTTCCTTCCTTCCAAAAGAAACCAAAGCAAACAACAAGAACAAATAGAAAAGAAAACAAGCTACATCACCTGCCCTTTCCTATGGGCATGCAAGCCTCCAGTTTTCTCATTTTCCCAGGGTAAACATGGCTATGGTTACAGACATGTTACCTGTTCTCCCATAATCCAATGAGGGTTCAAAAAAATTGCTAGTTAGATCACCTCGCCTCCAAGTAGGAATACATGCTTGGCCGGAGGAAGCTTTTATTAATGAGAACTCGCTAGTTCCTCACGTGTTTCAAGAGCACTTGTGAGTGGCCGGGGACTTTGCTATTCTTACAGTGTCTTAGGGGCTAAGACTTGTGGGTGTGTAGCAAGCTCGCATGCTTTTTGTTGCTGATGGCCGTTGCTCTCCAGACTTCCTCGCAACCCAGACAGGTGACCTAGACTCCAGTCATGAAGGATACATTTGATCCTCTTCACGAATAGGTCCTTTTTTTCCCCGTGGAGCACCATGTGACTTGGGGAAGTGATCTGGAGGTTAAGGGCTGGAATAGTAGGAAAATCTTACATGGGGATGCTTTTGTGTAGCACACCCAGGGTGTCATTCAACTCAATTTACAGGAGTGAAACCCTCCCACACTCTGGTACCCCCTCCCAGCACTTAGTTTTTAAGCACCCCACCTACCCCTTAGTTCATAGAAACATCATCTTGCTTTCAAAAGTTGCCAAGACATCAGTAGTGTCACTAAGTGTTCACCGTCTCTCCATTGGTGTCATGGTGTTAATGGGACTTGAGGGGACGTCTTTGGCAACCAGAGTCTTTACTGGCAGGATTCTCTGCACTCCGGCCAAGAACATTTTTCCTTTCTCTTTTTTTCTCCTGCTTGGGCGAGTGTAACAGTCAAAACAGAAGTTGGATATTTTCCCTTTTCTGCCAGTACTATCCCCCAGGACCAAGACCTAGCCTCACCCGACTTACATCAGTCTTTCATAAAATGTCATGGGATTAAAATAAAACCTGTGAAGGTCAGGCTGCCCCCTCGTTCTCCTCTCCTTGTTTGGAGTTGGGAAGGAGCTGCTTCCCCCTAAGCTTCCTCAGAAGGAATGTAAGCCCCTCATCAGATTAGAGGGCTCTGCTGTGTGCAGAGCAATGGCTTTGGGCAGCTCCTTTCCTTTCTCATAGCCCAAGTTTGCTCATCTAGAAAATGAGACCCACAGAAACAATGGCTGCTACATCAAGAGTGAGCACCTCATGATGCACTTTGTAAACTGTGAACAGCAGTTCAGGGGACCGTTATGACCGTAGTTACTTCAGAGTCATCCAACATGGCGTTTTTATAAGTGAAAACAAAACCCCACCCTATCTGGGGCTGGAGAGATGGCTCAGTGGCTAAGCTCGCATATGTCTCTTGCAGAGGACCATAGCTCAGTGCCAAGCATCCATGTCAGGTGGCTTACAACCACCTGCAGCCCCAGCTCCGGGGAATTCAGTGCCATCTAGCTGTCATGGACACCTTGTGTTCATGTTCACACTCCCCAAGGCCCCGTACATGTAACAACAACAACAACAACAACAACAACAACAGCAGCTTCCTGTAACCCCTGAGGCCTGCTGAGATTGGAGACATGTGGGTGATGGGAATGGACACAGGGGAAGGGTGTGTGTGCGTGTTCTTCCGTTCAGCGAGCAGCATTTAGAAACTTCTGGAGCTCCTTGAAGAAGTATGTCAGTTGAATTGGAAACAGATAACATGTGGGCCCAAATCTGAAAGTAGAGAGTGGTCTCAGTGGAAAATCTCCCTCTCTGATGCTCATTTCCTGGTTTTTACCTACCAGCCCCCAACCCCCTAGACACACAGCCATGGTTACTAATTTCTTGTGCAAACATTCAATGAGTGTTTTAATGGTGCAAATACAGTTCTGTGTGTATTATTTACTCCTGTCTTTGACAGAATAGTGGAGTACTATGTACACTTCGCTGTACCTTGCTTTGTTCACATATAGATTAGAGGATTGCTCCGTATCTGAAGATGTCTTAAATGGCTGCGCAAAATCCCATTGTGTGGATGTAACATGGTATGTCATATTTAATGATGTCCCCTGCTATTGGGTTTTTGGTCCGTTACTTATACAACATTACTACAAATGGTGTTGACATCATTATATATAACTAATTTACCAGACTCATTACTATGTAATCTTTAGCAAATGTTTCAATACTTCCGATGAGGCGGCTACTGTGAGATGCTACAGTTTTAATGTTTAGCAAAATCTAAAGGCCCTGATGTCATATGGTCTTATGGTCCTAATTGGCAACTGACATAACCCAAAGACCACACTGATCAAAATGCCATAATCAAAAGATCATTTCATACTTTTAAATGGAAATAATTGGTCCAACTTAAGAAATTAAGCAACTAAGGGTCCTTACCTAGACTTAAAGGGGAAGAAAACCTTCTTAGATGAACTGATACGTGAGATAAAATCTAGCATGCAAAGTGGCATATCCAAGTTAACATGGGTGCCAGGAGGTCAGAGCTAAGGGTGTGGGGGAGGAAGATGAGGCCTGAGTTCTGGCAGGAGCTGACCATGCCTGGCTTGAAAGGCCCCAGAAGGATCTTTGTTCCACTCCCAGGGAAATCTTTGATCCTTTGAAGGGAAGGGTAATGGGAAAGCAAATTAACAAAAGTGGGACCTGGGGTTGGCGGAGCTGGAGCGATTCCCTGTGATACAGTTGAGAGAGACTCCGCCTTACAGGAAGTGGATCAATGCTAGACTAGGGTAGAAACAGTGGCAATGAGGGAAGCAATCGAATCTGAGAGGTACTTGGGATTAAATTCTCATCCTGTCCTGAGGGGGCTCCAAGACTGCTTGTGGACACCTGCAATGTGCCCTTTAAGGAATATTTCTTCCTTTGGAGGATGACTCAGATTCTAAGGGTCTGATCCGTGCCCACAGACCCCACTGATGGGAAATGCATTATGGCAGACAAAGCAAATTGGTGATAGGGTGGATTGTGAAACCTGGAACAAGGCTGTGCCTTCAAATCCTTCCGCAAAGTTCCACCACCAACCAGGGATCGAATACTCAAATACATAAGCCCACGGGGCTACTTTCATTCAAACCACCACAGTACCCAGCAGGGAGTTCTTATTGGTGAAGTGTAAAGTACAGAGGCATGGCTAAGTTCCACAGAGTCACTAGTCCCTAAGACAGAACAGCTGCAGGGCACACAGCTTTGTAGCCCGCCCTCCCTCCTTCCTTCCCTCCCTCCCTCCCTCCCTCCCTCCCTCCTTCCCTCCCTCTTTTTGTCTTTCAATGTAGTATAGGCTTTTTTTTTTAACCCTTTCACAGAAAATTTGGAAATATCTTGAGGCCAGAGAGATGGCTCAGCAGTTTAGAGCCCCTGCAGCTCTTCCAAAGGATCAGAGCGCTCACACTGGACAGCTCCCAGCTGCCTGTAACTCCAGTTCCAGGGGCTCCTAACATGCTCATCTGGCTTCCAAGGCATCTGAATGCTTGTACACACACACACCCACACACACACACACACACACACGGGGTGGGGGGGTAGAGGGAGAGAAAGAGAGGCAGAGACACAGATGTTGTAAATAAAAAGTACTTAATAAAGTTTATCATTAAATTAGCCTATAATTATTACAGCAGTATTATCAAACCTGCTATCATAGTCAATAAAAGAAACAGACAGCTGCTGTATTTTAAAATATGCCTTATTTTACCCGAGGCTGGGCAGATATTAACCCCCTAAACTGCCTCCCATTCTCTCCAGCCACACCCCAGGCCATCCGCTGTAATCATTTCTATCTGGGCTACTTCCCATCCGTAATCCCAGAATGCTTGCCTGTGCTGTTCACTGGGACCACGTCTTTCCATGTGGAACTTGAGAGCTCCTCCTCCTGGCCCACGTGGCTCTTTACCTATTTCATGGTGATGCTTTCTGGTACCTGTCTCCTTGCCCTGATCCTTCTGTCCCTTCTGAACTGTGGCTCCGCCCCTCCCTTCTGCCCTGCCCAGGTATAGGCCTTTTATTCTGCCAATCAGGAATAATTTCTTAGGCAAGGTTACAAATGTCATTTTTGGGTAGTTGAGTGTTTGCTCATAAAAGACAGCAAGCCGACCTCAGGGAGCAACACAGTTAACAATCAAATACAAAACACTAGACCATGCTGTTACACAGAGACAGAGATAAAATTTTATGTGTATTTTGTCTTACTACATTAAATCTACAGATCAGTTTAGAAAGAATTAACGAACTAACAATGCTAAATGTTCCAGTCTGTGAACCACATATATTATCTTTGTTTGTTGAAAGTGTGATTTCTTAATTGATGCTTTGTAATTGTCAGCATATATAGTCTATAGGTATTTGAGTTATACCTCTGGATTTTATATTTGATACTATTGTCTCAGGTACTGTATTAGTTATTTTCTCACTGTTATGAGCAAATATCTGACCAAAAGCAACTAAAGGGGGAGTGTAAGGTTTAATTTGCCTTCAAATTTGAAGAGATCCAGTCCCTAATGGCAGGGAAGGTGTGGTGGTGGTGGTGGTGGTGGTGGTGGTGGTGGTGGTGTGTGTGTGTGTGTGTGTGTTGGTGGTGGTGTGGTCTGTGTGTGATGTGTAGTGTATTTGTGTGTGTGTGGTGTGTCTGTGGTGTGTGTGTGTGTGTGTGTGTGTGTGTGTGTGTGTGTGGTATGTTTGTGTGGTATGTAGTGTATGTGTGTGTGTGTGTGCATGCACATGTACATGTATGTGTGTGTGCATGCGTGTGGTGGCTGGTTACATCTTCTGGCAGTCAGCAGAAACAGGATAGGAAGCCTTCTGGAGTATAAGTTTCAAGGCCTGTCCACCAAGACCCAATATTTCAGGCTAGCCCTCTCAGACGTCTTACAACCTCTCAAAAATACCACCCCCATCCGGTAACCAAATGTTCAAGCACATTTCACGTACAAACCATAATATGGGCAAGTTTTGTTTTATTTTCAGACAATTTTGCTGTGCAGTCCAGGCTGGCTCCAACCCACGGTCCTGCTTCATCCTCCCATGTGCTGGGGTTACAGGTGTGCACCATCGCATCAGGCATAGGCACCTTAGAAGAAAAATATGCATGCATGTGTGTGTCTGTATACACATGATCATGTGTGTATATGTACATGTGCCATATACATGTGCACATGATCATGTGTGTGGCCCACATGTGGACAACCTTGAGTGTCAGTCCTCACCTTGTCTTGTCTGAGATGGGGGTCTTTCGTAGTTTACCATTGTTTATACTAGTCAAGCTCCCAAGCTCCCAGAGGTGTTCCTGTTTCCACCTTTCAACTCACTGTAGGAGCACAGGGAAGGCAAGTTCACGTCACCATGCTTTGCTTGGTGTGGATTCTGGCATCTGTAGCAAGTGCCTTGCTCACCTAGCAGCCCAACGGATACCATTTTAAACTTCTATTGCTAACTTATAGTTTTGTGTATCAATCTTATAACTGACAACTCATTGTGTATCAATCTTATAACTGACAACTCATTGAATACACCCAGTTCTAAGAGATTTTGTAGATTCCTTGTTTGTGTGTACATATGCACAAGCTGGGAGAGAGAGCTGAGGCTTGGAGCTTCCTTACTATCATTGGGCCCTTGTTTTTAACTGTCACTTATCTAAGGCAACTGGTCTGAAGGTTTATTTCCTGGTAATTAAGGAAGAATATCAGAGTAGCATCCTCTCACAAAATGGTTAGAAAGTATTCCCTCCTCTTTCATCTTCTGGGTGGGATTGTGTAGCAATGGCAAGTTCCCCCTCACTAGTCCATTCATCTGCTTGGCTGTAGCAAAGTACTGGTGCCTGAGTGGGTTAAGCAAGAGAACTTTATTCCTCACATTCTAGAGTTTAGAAGTTCAAAACCAAGGGTCAAATGCAGGAGGAACAAAAAAATTTGAAATTATAATAGATGATATCTCCCTGTCTTTTCTTTCCTCCAGACCCTCTCATATGTCTCTCCTTGTTCTCCTTCAAATGAATGGCTTCTTCACCCATTAATTGTCATTGCACGGACACATGTATATGCATGTATATCCCTAAATATGATCTGTGCGTCCGTGTAAAGGTACTTGTATGTATGTTTCCAGGGTGACTAGTTGGTATTGGATAGCCAGTGATGTGCTCGTCTCTGGAGCAGGTATTTCTCTGCCTCTCAGCAGTCCCAGGTTGTCTGTAGTTCTTGGGTTGAGGCCTCATGGGCTTCCCCATCCACTTCAGTATGTCTGTTGTTCTGTTCTGCTCAAATTTGGCCAGTCAGGTTTGTGTAACTTCATGGATGTAGCTTCTGAGGTTCCTAGGGGGACAGTCTCCCAGCAAACTTGTCTTTGGAATGAACTTTTATTCCTCCTCTATGAAGACCCATCAGTTTATCTCATGTTTGGGATGATTTTTTGTTTGTTTGTTTTGTTCTTTCTCCACCCACTTCTCTTTCTGGTGTCTTTGTGTGCATGCATGCGTGTGCCATGTACATGCATGTATGTCCATCCTTTAGAGCACCTGGAGGTCGAGGAGGATACTGGGTGTCATCTTCTACCACTTTCTACTTTATTCCCTTGTGACAAGCTCTCTCATTGAACCTGATGCCAACTTGGCAGCCAGCAAGCCCCAGGGATCCCAGTGGTGGGGCTAGATGCTTGTGTGGCCACACACAGATGTTCATGTGAGTAAGTGCTACAGATTCACAGTCAGGTCCTTGTGTTTGCACAGCAGACACTCTGACTCATGGACCAAGCTGTCCATCCCTATAAAAACCATTGAAACCATGTATGAGTTTGTAACATGACATGCAGAAAGAATTAGGTCAGATTTGGGCAGATCCACAGATCACATTACTTAAGAAATTATTTAATATCAGTGTCAATTTCATCTGGAAAGGCTTAAGTATTGGGAAACCCTCAAACTTTCAGTAGCAGTATTCTTAAAATTCTGAGTTTCCCTGGACAGCCCAAATGTTATTAGTGGAGGCAATAAATACAGTCATTGTTTTCTTTTAAGTGGCAGGCTGGCTTTATTCATTCTTTAAGGAAATGTCTTTCAATTGAGAAAATATAATATGTCACTCATTCTTTCAAGTAAAAATAGTGTTTCATGAAAGAAAGCCTCTACCTGGGTTTGAAGCTTCATCATGTGAGAAGCATCAGGGCTGTGAGTCCTGCTTCTTCACGCAGAATGCCAAAAATGTGTGGTCAGGTCTTTAGAAAAATTAATAACTTGTACTCTTTCATCAAGGACTTGAAGTAAAACTGGTTCGTTTGCCTGCTATCACAGGGTGGTGAAAAATACAAAGCCCTTTAGTGGAATTTGGTGTGACTGCCTTGATTTGACTAGGTGGGGAATACTTGGACTCACCAGTGTGCAGAAGCCAATATGGTCGGGGTTGGAGTTAAGTGTGGTTAAGGGTGCAACTGCTCTTGACGACCATGTTTGCTTTCCAGCACCCATGTCTGGCTCACAGTCACTTGTAGCTCCAGCTGCAGGAGACCCGATGCCCTTTTCTAGGGGCCTTAAGTACCTGTACTTGTACATGTGGCATGTACACACACAACACACACACACACACACACACACACACTCACACTCAAACAATAAAAATAAATCTTCAAAAGCCAACATGGTAAAAAAGACAAATGATATGTTGCTATCCTTTAAAACTATATATTTTTTTTCTAAAACACAAAGAAATCTGAACACCTTTCAACAATCTTGTGCTTAGGATGTTTTTATTTTCTCTATTTTTTTTTTAACCTGACACGATATTTGGCTTTTTGAGACAGGATCTCACTCTGTAACCCAGACTGACTTGGAACTCACTATGTAGCCCAGGGTGGCCTCAGACTTGTAGCCGCCCTTTTGCCTCAGCCTCCTGAGTGCAGACATTACAGGACTGAGCCACCATGCCAAGCTCAGAAAAACGGTATTGATCTCATGGGTCACCTAGAAATGATGACGGGGTTCCAGAGAACTCTGCAAACTTTGAGAACTGCCACCCAGCCTAGGTGGTGGAGAGTGGCAAAAGAGAAGGCAGTGGCTTGAGCTGAATGCCCAGGAGTCAGCAGTAGTTAATGGTCTAAGTGGTTTTCAACCTTCCTAATGCTGTGACTCTCTAATACAGATCCTCTTGTTGTGGTGACCCCCAACCATACAATTATTTCATTGCTACTTCATAACTGTAATTTTGCTATCGTTATGAGCCATAATGTAAGTATCTGATATGCAGGATCTTTGATTTGTTACCCCTGGGAAAAGGTCATTTGATCCCTGAAGGGGCTGTGGCCCACAGGTTGAGAACCACTGGAAGCAAACAGTGTGGCCTCAGTATGGGTCTCACAGTTTCACAAGATCTGGGATAAACACTGGACTTGAAATGACTTCAGCAGCTGGTCTTAGAGCTCTCAGAACAGTGGGAAATAATAAGTAAGGCTGAGTATGGTGGGGGAGGGGTAAGATGCTGAGATCTGATGGACCACTATAAATAGTGGAGGGCTTATGCAAATCGATTTACCTCAATGGATCATCTATGCCTAGCTCAGAGCTGATAAAAATTTAATATGCATTTTATTCATTGATATTAGATACTTCTCAACCCTGGAAGATAAAGGGGTTTGTTCCCTCATGGGTCTATGCACACTGAACGTGGACTGTATTCTCCATTCACAGTTGGGTCAGCTGAGGCCTGGGAGTGAGGGCAGGGGAGGGATGTAGGTAGTCAGTGATGGGGTAGGACATGGCATGGGTTTCTTGATGCTAGGGTTGTTCTAGTTTCCCTTCTGTTGTGATAAAAACACCCTAAAGTAACTCAGGGCAGGAAAGGGTTTATTTGATATAGACTTCCAGGTCATGTTTTCTCATTGAGGGAAGTCAGGGCAGGAACTTGAAGCAGAGACCATGAGTGAATGCTGCTTGCTGCCTACATGCTCCTGCCCAACCTGCTTTCTTAGCTTAGGGCCACTTGCCGAGGGGGTGGTGCCATCCATACTGGTCTGGGTCCTCCTCTGTCGTTTAACGACAGAGACAGTCCCTCACAGACATGCCCACAGGCCAGTCTGATCTGGGCAGTTCCTCATTTCAGACTCCTTTCCCAGGTAACTGGGCTGTGTCAGATTGATAGATAAAGCTAATTACAACAGGCATGATGCTGTTCCTGTACTGGGTCTCTCAAAATACAAAAGCTTTGATCTTGTGACATAACTGGTCTATGACATAACTATGCCTGTGACCTACCTGCTTTCTTTCCCGTGACTCTCTGGTCTAGCTTTATCCTCTACAGTGTATACCCCCATTGTTTGTGTCTCATATCACAAAATGACTTGTGAATGTATTGGTCTATTCGTTGACAGGATGTAAAATACCCTTTATTTACCATTATGTTCCTTGGATCCAACATGTTTCCAGGCCCCTAGTAGTAACTACATTTAAACGACAGGATTGACATGTGACATCAATTAATGATCTCTATCTGTATGCTTCCTGGAGGCAAGAAATGCTTGAGACAGTCTGAGGAGGGACAGATGATTCCTTGAGTGTTCCCGCAAGTTCTCAGGAGAGGGCTTGTAGGATGACCTGGAACATACTGTTGCAGATATGCCTAGAATAGAGCACGTCTGAGAGCCATGGCCAAGGTGCTGCTCACTAGCTTTTCGGTGGAGAGTCTTCACCTATTTCCAGAAGGTTATGTATTTACCCAGGTATAGCTGAGCGTGTGAAATGAGTAGGATGATGTGGTCTTTCTTGCCCGTTTGTTTGTTTTTCCATACATTCACATTTGTTCATATAAACCTTTATTTTGTTATATTATATATACACCAAACTCCCATCAAAAATCAGTCTAGGAGTACAAAAGGAACCAGAGAAATCAGCTCTCTGCCTCCTGGTGCTTGTTTAGTAGAAGTGGTGTGAGGAAAAGACAGTTGATAAATTAGTAAGTTCGGGAGATACCAGATGTTAATAAACGTTTGGCTGAAATTTAAGAGGGTAACATGGTAGAGAAGAGCTGGGAATTAACTGAGATCAAGGAAATGGCATTGTGCCTGAAATCTGAGGGCGTGACAAGATGGTAGAACAAGTAAAGGTGCCTGCTGTCAAGCCTTGATTCCTAGAACCCGCGCAGGAGAAGAGAACCCACTCCCACAAGTTGTCTTCTGACCATCACACAGGCTGTGGTATATATCCATCCATCCACACACAAATACATTAAAAAAACCACTTAAAAACTGAAATGAGTGACCAGTCACATAATAATTAGGCATAAAAGAAACCCAGATAGAAGAAAAAGCCATGGCAGTTGCTACCAGGATGAAAAGAGCTTGGCACTGTTAGTTTTTTTCATCACCATGACAGATGGTAGAGAGGAAGAGTGAGACAAAGAAATGGTTTCTTGGGTCCCCTGGTTGCAGAAGTGTCAGTCAGAGATCACTGGGTTCCTTGCTGCGCAGTCAGCATGGTGGAGCATGCGGTAGGGCCAAGCAGCTCACTTTATGGATGACAGGAAGAAGAGGGACAGAGGCCTGGAACAAGACACGTGTCTCCAGGGATTCTACCTCCTTCATCTATAGCAGCAAGCGCTCTTGGCCACTGAGCCGTTTCTCCAGCTTCTCCTTTGCTCTCCTGACTTATCTTTCACCCTAGTCCAGTCTTAGTCTTTGCTCCCACTTAGTAAGATATTTAGGTATTCCTGTAGGGCCTCAGCTACCCCTAGGGTACTGGCCAGTGCCACGTTTTATGCTACAAAGTATTATACTTTTCGGGAGTACGATCTTAATAATTTGTTCTGTTGACAGTAAGGTTTTAGGGCAGCAATTTGTATCCAGAGTAGGCTTTGCAGTAGAGTTGTGGTTTCTAATTTTGACTTATCACTAACTATGATTTGAGATATTACTTGATTGCCCTGGACTCAGTTTTCAGTCTGTAAAATGGGTCTAGTATAAGTAACCATTTAAACAGTTTGAGATCAAATGCTTCTCAGTTTATGATGTGGTTCCATTACAGTTAATCCATCAAGTTGAAAATATCTTAAATCACAATGTGTTTAGGGGCTGGAAAGGTGACTTAGTAGTTAAGAGCGCATGCTGCCCTTGCAGAGGAGTGGGGTTTGCTTACTGGCCACCCACACTGGCAGTTCACAACTGTCTGTAACTCCAGTTCTCAGGGAATCTGATAGCTCTGATTTCCATGGGCACCAGCACTGAAATAAATCTTTAAAAATACCTAACCAACCATCTCAGTTAGGGTTTCTATTGTTGTGATAAAACACTATGACCAAAAGCAGCTTGGAGTGGAAAGGGTTTATTTCATGACACTGAAGGAAGTCAGGGCAGGAACCTAGGGGCAGGAACTGAAGCAGAAGCCACGGATGGATGCTGCTGTACTAGATTGCTCCTTACGACCTGCTCAGCCTGCTTTCTCCTCTCTTCCCCTTCCCTTTCCCCTTCCTTCCTTCCTTCCTTCCTTTCTTTCTTTCTCTTTTGGTTTTTTGAGACAGGGTTTCTCGGTGTAGACTTGGCCGTCCTGGACTCACTTTGTAGACCAGGCTGGCCTTGAACTCACAGCGATCCACCTGCCTCTGTCTCCCGAGTGCTGGGATTAAAGGCTTCAGCCTTTACTTTCGTATATCATTCAGGATTACTTGCCTTAGGATGGTACCATCCACAGTGAGCTGGGCCCTCCTCTGTCAATCAACAATTGGGAAAATGCCCTATAGACTTGTCTACAGGTCAATCCTGTGGAGGCATTTTTTAAATTAAGATTTATTTTCCTAGAAGACCCTAACTTATGTCAGGTTGACATAAAAACTAGCCAGCATAGTTTAGTCATAGTTCACTATGGCATGTACACTGTCCCCCTCCTTGTGATCATGTGACTGGCTGAGATCTACAGCTGGCTGCCACCTGTGGCTGGCACTGTAAGGAGAGCTGATCAGACAGTGTGACACTAGCCTGGAAATGGATCAAAATTCCAAGTATGGTTCTACTAAATTCACATCACCTGTGTACCATTGTAAAGTCAAAAGTCATAATAAACTGAGCTGTCATCAAGGGCTGTCTGTACCAGTTATGTGTGAAACACTAGGTTATAGTTCTGACAGGATGGCTTATGGATGTTAAGGCTACCCCTCAAGGCAGCCAGGCCTTTATCCCACCCATGAGGAAATTTGAGTACTTCCCTACAACCATCGCCACTGTGTGGGTATTTAGAAGACACAGTAGAGAAATTAGAGCCTAGTCTCTGATTCAGGTAGAAACAATCCTTCCGCACAGACAGAGGGAACAGAGGGCTGGTCTTGCAGAGCCTTGTGAGATGGGAAGGCTTTGGAGGAGAGAAGATGAATCAGGACAGAAGGGAGCAGGGATGAAGGCAGGGAGGACAGGAGAGCAGCCTGCTGGGTGGGGAGCACAATCCAGGTGAGCAGGCTTACATGGGGGAGGAGCTAGTTAACACTAGGAGGGGGGTGGGTTCCAGCATGCAGGGGTGAGGCTGTCTTCCCTCTTCACCCCCGCCCCCTGCAGCTGTGGTGCTGGTGATGGGACCCAGGGCCTCAGGCATATTAGGCTTTACCACTGAGCCTCATCCCTAACCCACTTGTGGCCCTGACTCTCCTTTTTCCCTCCTTGGCCTTCAGTGTTTTATTGAAATACAGTTAGGACTTCTTTTTTTTTTTTCCCCCCCAGTTAGGACTTCTAAGTGCTGACTAATGCTATTACTAAATTGCAGAGTCACAGGCAGTTGCCAAGACAGGTTCTGGGGATTCTCTCATGCATGCTCCCCTGTTACTGTCATGTGTCATGGTAATACGACATCAAACCCAGTAATGACATTGATTAGATCCACAGAGCTTATCCAGATGTTCCTAGTTAAACAAGGGTGGTGTGTGCATGCATGCATGTGTATGTGTGTGTGTGTGTATGTGTGTGTGTGTGCATGTGTATGAGATATTGTCACATGTGTACCACCACCACCACAATCAAAATATAGCTTTCCAAATTCGGCTCTCCAGACTTCCGTCTTCAGGTGGCACATGGGTTTAACCACTGAGCCACCTTGCCAGCTCAAGGTCCTGATTTTATCCTTTCTTTTTCCGATTCCCCGTCCTCCTTGGAGGCCCTATGAGCTGACACCATTCTGATTTCCCAGCATACACTGGTGTTTTATCATAGGCCTGCAGGGACATTTCTGGGGCTGCTGGATCACACTGGTCACAAATGCTGCTTGTGAACCTGGGGCTCAGGGAGATAGCCTTCTGTCCCCCCGGGCAGTCTTGGCTCTGGCTGGCCAGATTGTCTGGGATGCTGCCAGGCCTCAGATGCATTGGCCAGGTCTCAGATGCATTGGCTGTGTCTCATCTTGCTTTTAGTGAAATCAGCTGTGACACCCACATAGAGCCGTGCATCCCCCTGGGGGGGCTAAACAAAGCCTAGATGTTGTTTGCAGGCATGGTCCAGGAATTCATGGCCCCAGAGGTGACTTGGGACTCCTGAGGCCTGTCTGTCATTTTTGCACAGACGTGGGATGAAGACTGCCAGGGACAGAGTCCAACCCCATTATACAACATCACAAAAAGATTTTGTGAAGAGATCCAGAGGAGGTCAGGGAAAGCAGGAAGGTGGGACGCCCCATAATGGCTTACTCCCTAGCTATACGTGTTAGCATGGGGCCTATCTGTGTTGACTGTAAGCCATATCCACACAGCCTGGCATGTGGTTTTGAAAGTGTACAGCTGGTTTTGTTGTTGTTGTTTGTTTGTTTTTGGTGGTAGCTTTGTAGTCAAGTAAAAGTCACGTTGAAAGCCAGTGGGCAGATGGCTCGGTAGGTAAAGTGTTTACCTCACAAGCTGGTGAATCAGAGTTTGAACTCCAAGAACCACATAAGAGAAGGCCAGTTTAGGGGCTGGAGAGATGGCTCAGAGGTTAAGAGCACTGTCTGTTCTTCCAGAGGTCCTGAGTTTAATTCCCAGCAACCAGATGGTGGCTGACAACCATCTATAGTGAGATGTAGTGCCCTCTTCTGGTGCACAAACATACATGCAGACAAAAACACTGTGTATATAATAAATAAATAAATCTTTTAAAGAGAGAGAGAGAGAGAGAGAGAGAGAGAGAGAGAGAGAGAGAGAGAGAGAGAGAAAGAGGGGGGGGAGAGAGAGAGGGGAGGCCAGTTCTGTTGATACGAATACGAACTTGAAAGGCAAGTGCAGAGGAGGCAGGACGCGATTCCTTGGGGCACACTGGCTGGCTAGCCCAACCTCCCTTGAGAGCTCCAGGTCAGTGGGAGACCTTGTCTAAAACAACAAAAACCCAAGGGGTATGGCACCTGAATGAGGCCAGCCTACATTGCCCTTTGGCCTCCAAACACATACATACACACACATGAACATGAATTCATATGCACATATCTATATGCAGGTAACAAAGAAATGAAACTGAAACTGTGCTCATCCAAAATACGTCTGAAATGATGAAAGATGAGACTGGGACTGCAGATGTGCTCAGAGCTGGTTTTTGTCTGCTCTGGGAAAAGGCCTTCCTTCCATGTCCTGGCCCTCAGGCTAGAGCGAGGGTGTGAGAGAAGGATGTTTCCTACTCTCCAGGGACAAGGCTGTAGTATGCCCAGAGAGCAAGTATCATGTGACTTTTCGATTTCTTCTCCTCGTCTCTCCCTCTTTCCATTTATTCTTCCCCTCTGTGCAGACCCCAGGTTGCTTGCTCCAGCTCTCAGCTTCTTTCTTTTCCTGGCTTTCTCTTTTTTTCTTCATTAGTATCTTTGACTCCCCTATATTTGGGGGCTGTGGTGGTTTGAATAGAAAAGGTCCCCATAGGCTCATAGATGTGAATGCTTGTTCGTTGGGGAGTGGCACTACTTGACAGGGATTAGAATATATGGGTTTATTGGAGAAGGTGTGGTCTTGTTGGAGTAGGCGTGGTCTTGTTGGAGTAGGCGTGGTCTTGTTGGAGTAGGTGTGGCCTTGGTGGAGTAGGTGTGGCCTTGTTAGCGGAAGTGTGTCACTGGGGGTGGGCTTCGGGGTTTTCAAATGCACAAGTCAGGCCCAGTGTCTCCTCTGCCAGCTGCCTGTGGATCTGGATGTAGAACTTTGAAACTGTTTCCAGCATCATGTCTGCCTGCACACTGCCATGCCTCCCACCATGATGACAGTGCGCTAAGCCTCTGAAAATGTAAGCCAGCAACAATGAAGTTTGGTTTTTTTGTTTTTTAAATAAGAGTTGCTGTGTTCATGGTGTCTCTTCACAGCAATAGAACACTGACTAAGACACTCCTACCCCCGCGGGCCCTGTAGTTTCTTTCTGCTCCTTCACTATCTCATCCTCACTGTCACATTACCCCAAGGCTCTGCCGCACAACTGTTTGTATGGAATAGATCAGGGTATGGCTAAAGGGCAGTAGTAAGAATTCATTACAGCCCAGCACATATTTACATTTAAAAAGCCCTGGCCCGTTAACCTTGAAATGAGAGTGGGCTGTGCATCCTAGGCAGGAGCTGGCGAATGGCTTTTGTCTGGATGATGTATTGGGCTCCTTAAACCACATGGTCGACGCCATCAGGACCCCACTATGCACAAGGCCAGGCCTGAGCTTGTTCCTCTGCGCTGTGCCTCCAGAAGATTAAACCCTTGTTTATTTCAGCCATGGCCCCGATGAGAATTTATCTCAAGTGGCTAATGAACAAGACTTATCTTTTTACATCCAATTCCATTGATGAACAATAGGCACTTAACGCGTCTCTGTTTATGATGAAATATTAACACTGCTGAAGGAGGTGGCAGGGCATTGTCCAGTGCTAAAAATCCACTTGTGCAATCTTGCTGGTGAGGCCCCAGGGGAACCTGGGTTTTATGTTAGAAGAAACACTAATTAATTGAAGCCCTCCATGGAGGAGGTCACTTCTTTAGCTTCTAGACGATCTATGTTGTAAATGAGTTCTCTCTTGGCCCAGCATACAGCACTTTCTGGAGGGGCCTGCTGACAAAAGTCATTTTAGATGCTCTACTTGCCAGCATTGCCGTCTGTGCTGAGGTCCAGGGGTGGAGGTTTGCCCTCTTCCTTTAAGATCTGGCAAAATGGCCAGGTGCAGTGGCACACACCTATAATCCCAGCACACGGGAAGGCAGCCTGTTCTACAAAGTGAGTCTAGGACAGCCAAGCCTACACAGAGAAACTCTGTCTTGAAACAGACAAACAAAGCAAAGATCTGGTAAAATAGACCTGATGTCCCAAGCTGGAGTCCCATGATGCACATGATAGAAAGAGAGAACAGGTTCAAACTGGTTGTCATCTGACCTCTACATGCATGCTGTGACATGTGTGTACTGCCGCATATGTATACATGCATGCATGCACACACATGTGCACACAAAATAAAAATAATGAGCTTTATGGTGTCAGTGAACATCCGGGACACCCCAGCAACATTCAGAAGTGACAGATCCTTATTTTCTCAGTGTGGATGACATCTTGAGTTTTGGAGGGGGACAGACCCGCCTGGTATCTTAGCTCTGTTCATTATGAACTCTGCTCATGGCCTTCAGCTTTAACTTAAGCTGCAGGCTACAAGCATTGGCTCTTTTCTGAGTTTTGAGACCTAAGTGAGATTTCCATACAGAGACTGGCACAGACAATGACACACAGAGGAGCAAGTGGCTCATGGGAGAAAGAGGCCTCTCAGGTCTGCTGAGTACCAGAAGGCCTGCCTGGCGGCCTTATGTACTCACTTGCCTGCCATTGCACGGTGGGTTAGAGCTTGCTTTTGGCATAATTTGGACTTCTAAGTGGATGCCTCTTCAAAGTGTGGACTCCTGATGGTGGTAGGCATGGGGGTGGGGTGGGGGCACTTAAAAGCCTGTCATGCTGTGCAGGTCAGAGCACGGGGGGCGGGGGATGGGGGGTGGGGTGGGGGATGGGGAGGTGGGGGGTGGAGGGGTATGGGGATGGGGGGGTGATGGCTGCTGTAGAGAAGCTTTGGGGTAGAGAAGCTGACTGTGAGCCCACACCTGTAATCACACTCTGTGACTAGGCTTGGGAGCCGATGCTATATTTAGTTGGCAGAGTGCTTGGCTAGCCCGGCCAAGATTCTGTGTTTGAGCCCCAGATCTGCATAAACTGAGGATAGTGGAACATGACCAGCCACTTGGGAGGTGTAGAAGTTCAAGGTCATCCTTGGCTACATGGCAATTGGAGGCTAGCCTGGGCTACATGTGAAAAAAAGAAAGAAAGAAAGATAGATAGATTAGATTTCGGACTGAGGTGGGGGTGGAGGTTAAAATGGCTCAGTCACTGTTGATCACAGGACCTGGTGAGGATCCCAGAACCCATGTCAAAAGGCTGATGTGGCTGTGTGCAGCTGTAATCCCCCTGCTGAGGACGTGGAGACAGGAGGGTCCCTGAAGCTCACTGACCAGCCAGTTTAGCCAACCTTCATGGAGAGGGAAACTACTCTACTCTTTTCTTCTTCCTCCTCCTCTTTCTTTCTTTCTTTCTTTCTTCTTCTTCTTCTTCTTCTTCTTCTTCTTCTTCTTCTTCTTCTTCTTCTTCTTCCTCCTCCTCCTCCTCCTCCTCCTCCTCCTCCTCCTTCAACGTTCTCTCTCTCTCTCTCTCTCTCTCTCTCTCTCTCTCTCTCTCTCTCTCTCAGTCTAACAAGACAACACTGAAGATCAATTAAGGAAAATATTGGACATTGACCTCTACAGTCCCCATGCACTTGCACACACTCACAAGCACTCATGCACACACACCAAACTAAAAAAAAATTTTTTTTGTTTATTACAGCACAACAAAATGGAATAGAGATTCAGAAACTCCCACACACCTCCTGTCTTCACATATGTCCAGCCTCCCTGAGTGTCACCATCCTCACCAGGGTGGGATATTGGTGTAAGGATGTGTTTACCTACACTTACACATGCCCTTGTCACTCAGGCTCCATGGCTTACATTAGGGTCTTTGATGGTGTTATGCTTTGTGCAGGGCAAATACAGAATGGCGTGTAGCCACCATTCGTGTGTCTTATTTTCATCAATGATTCAACTGCACAATACACAGCACTACGTACAGGACCACGTGTCTGTTGTCATCTATTGATGATGTAAGGCTATGAATGAAAGCAGGCCCAGGGACCACGTGTAGAAAACACAGCCCAGGAGATGCTATCCCTGCTGACTGTGGAGTTTTGCTTTGATAACGTTCCTTGTGATTGTAGGTTGTGTCTTAGAATTCTGGACCTCCTCATGCCCCATAAAAGCAGCATCTGATGCCAGCTGACACCCTCCTCTATGACTCCAGTGATCTTTGTAAAGTATTTTATTATGTTTAATGTGTGTGTGTGTGTGTGTGTGTGTGTGTGTGTGTGTATGTGCATGTACTCCATGGTATGTGTGTGGAAATTAGGACAACTTGTGAGATTCAGTTCTCTCCTTTCACAATGTGGATTCTGGATCAAACTCTGGTCCTTGGGCTTGGCAGCAAGTTCCTTTACCTGCAAAACCATCTTGCTTGGCCTGACCCCTGTGCCCTCTTGTTTCCCATGAGCCTTGCATATTGTAAGCGCTCACTCAGTAAATGCTCTGAGAATGAGTGGGTGGATTCTCAATCCCCACACAGCTCCTGAAATCTGTGTTGGTTCATTCTTGCTGTTCTTAACGGTTGCCTGCCCACAAGCTGGCCTTCCCCGTGTCTGATGCTGCCGCCTCCCCCACCCACCTACTCCAGGGCAGATACTGCAGAAGCCAGATTCCCAGAGGTACAGAGGTTGCTTCTTAGCCATACCTGGGCTGCTGTTCTGAGCTCCAGCTGTGAGCAGGACAAACTGGCATTATCCACATTTTTGGTTCAGATCCAAGGAGTCAGAGAAGTTAGAGGCAAAACACAGAAACATACCTGTGCTGGGGTTGGCCACTCCTGAAGACAATATAAGGGACTGTAGAAGAGGGGACCTGGGGAGCCTGAGCTGTGGCCTGACTCCTTGCCTGGCTAGTTCCAACTCATTGCAACTAGGAGAAACTAGATCTCACGCCTACAAATTGGGAGTGGGACTAACTTATTCTTGCTAACATGACCGAAGGGTGGTAAGAGGTACGTGCATTGAGCCCTTTCTGTAAAAATTACTAGTTAATTGCACACCGTAGACACTCCTGGGGCAAGCTTCCATGGCAATATGTGGGCAGGGCTTCCCACATCAGGAAAACCTAACAGGACTTGTCCACTTGGTTTCTGGCCATAGACACTAGATCCTTCTGTAGGCTTCCCCATCAGTGGGGAGGAGAACTTGCAAGGTCTGAGACCATAGGAGGACTGGCTGCAGTAGATTGTCTACCCTCCTGGAGCTGGAAAATCAGCAAGAGAGGTTGTGCTGGTGGATTTATTCCTGTGAATCCCCTTTTCTAGAGGACGTCTGGAACCCATCACGCTAAATCAACACCTGGCAGGTAGAGGCAGGGCGTAGCAGAACTCCAGAATGTGGTTTCTGTCTGTTCAGAGCTTGGGCTTGGGGCAAGCCTGGAGATGAACCTTGTTTATGAGAGAATAGTGCATAGACCTGAAGTGTGTTTTTGGGGAGGTGTGTGGTGCATAGTGAGGGCACCTTCCATAAATCCTCTGAGATGGAAAGAGGTTTCGAAAGCCCTGTAGGGGGATGTTTATTAGAGGGAGTGGCCCCTGGTAATTATTGTTGGCTAGGAGCTTGGGAAGAAAGGGTATGTTACCATCCAAACACATAAATAAACATAGGACATACACATACATACATACATACCTACATACACATACATACATACACACACACACACACAGATACACACACACACAGAAACAGACACTGGGACTTCATGGAATGGTGTGTGAATTTGGGGGATCAAACTAAGGTCATTAGGCTTGCCCACCAGTAGAATTTCCACCGAGCCAGCTCACCTGCCCAGTCTTTCTATTTTGTGATTGACTTTTATCATTCACCACAATGTCTGCAGGACCCATCCATGCATAATGGGTGACACGATTTCCTTTTGTAAAGGCTGATTATTAGCTGTGTTTTCTTTACCCACTGGTGGGCATTTGTGGTTATTCTAGCTTCTACTCTACCATGCCATCTTCTTCTTCCATACCTTGCCCTGGATCAGCTGCCCAGGAAGAGGAAGGGATGTGATGGAGCTGGATTCGCCCAACCCTTGCTTACCCACCCACCCACCTTGATGCCAATGTGTTGAATGGGGCACACGCCGGACTGAAGTTAGGTGTCACTTTCTAAGAACAGTCCCACTGTTTCAGAACCTTAATCAGTGGACACCTGGGACCAGGAGAGTGGGAGCAAAGCGTTATATCTTACATATCCTCAGGCTGCCATGAAGAGCATCTGCAAATCACTATTTTCATTCCTTTTCTAGATTGAGGGGGTCTATCCACTCCTTTGGGACAAACTCGATTCTCTCATCCTTTCTCTCTCTGTAAGAGGATGAGTGTCATTCTAGCCTGGGGGTACAACCTAGCTGCGTCTTCCTGGATCTGAGCTCAGCTCCTTTCTCCACTGTGACTCATAACTTGCACTCCATCAGCCCTCTGAGCCACACCCTCAGTTTCCCAGTACCTCATGTTCCCTCCGGGGGAAGAATTCCCTTTCCGCTCCACCATTCCACCCAACCAACCCCTGCCTTTGGATGGGCGATGATGACACGAGGCTGAATTTAGGTGGAGAAAACAACCACATGTATCATTTCCAAATTCCACCTCAGCTCCATCCCCCTCTGCTCCTGGAGATAACGGGCGGTGGTGAAAACACTCCCTAAGAGGAAAAACAGGAGGGGAGGGATGTGGGCAGCCCCTGCCAGCAGGGCAGTGGAAACCTCCGGCCTGGACTGAGCTGACCTGTGCTCTGCCCTGTGAGTTATGCCTCACTTGGGACATGCCAACCAGCTGGACTGGCCTCAGAGAGAGCCCGTCTCACAAATGGAAACTCCAGGCAGGAAGCCTGTGACTTTGGTCCTGTGTTCTTAATAGGATAAGCTTTGAAAATACAAATTTTTAAAACATTTCTTTATTTATTTTGGGGGTGGGCATGGGGTCACGTGTCATGATGGTAGAGGTCATTCTACCATGTGGATCCTGGGGACTAAACCCAAGTCATCAGGCTGGGTGGTAAACACCTTTACCTGAGCCATATTGTTGGCCTGGGATGAGTTCTCCATTGTGGTGGATTAGCTATTTTGGGGGTGCTGTGCCCATTATCCATTACCTACCACCACTAAGGGGGCTATTAATCACACTTGGTCATCTTTCTGAAATGCTGGCTAGCTTCCGGGGTTCTTTGATTTTCTTCTCTTCTTCTGTCCTACCGCAGAGGCCGTAACTGTCGTTTACCCACTTGTAGTCACAAAGACTCTGCTGTAGTGCTGTTTGCTCCGTGTCGCACAACTTGGGGGTGGAGCTAGGGTAAAATAAGAGGCCTTGGGGATATGAGAACTTGGTCAAGGTTCTCTGGAAGCCCAACCCGACTAGAATTGGGAAACATGAATAGTGAGCAAAGGGGAACGTATTCCTTGTTATTAATATGGAGAAAATAATAGCCGCTGCCCCCCCCCCCCCAGGTGATGCTGGGAACCACCCCTGCCCTACTCAGATAGGAGGCCTCCATATTGGAAGAGCATAGTTGAGAGTCTCACGTTCTCTGAACACGCAGGACCTGTACCCTTGGCATTACTACAGCAGCTGTTCAGGGCTAAGGTCAGTATGTTGACTGGTCTGTTTTTTTTTTTTTTAATTTTTATTTTGTTTTTTTGTTTTCTGTTGCTCAGATCTTTTTCCATTGGGTGACCTTTCTGGACAGCTGCCTCCTCTTCCATTCACCCTTGTCACTTAACCATATGGCTTGGACTGCTATTGTGCCAGTACCAAGACACATGGACACATGACTAGGGGCAGTTCTCTGCTAGGATAGCAATTTTGTCTCTTGCATGTTCCCTGTGTCTCTTTTCTCCTTTATATTTTCCGTCTTCACCTCTCCCTTCCTTGTCTCTGTGGGAACTCTTTGGTTAGACAGCATTGTATGTGTCCGTTTCTTCTGTTGCCTGTGCTGTTGGAGCTATGCCAAACCAGTTATGGCCTGGACCAGTGTTGAAAATTCCCAGTGTGTTTCTGAGAATAGGGTTTTGTTTGTTTTTACCATTTTTCCACCCTTGTTTTATAGCGCTAGGCCTTGCACATGCTAGGTGGGCACTGTACTACTGAGTTACATCCGAAGCCCACAATTTCAGGTCTATGTTTAAGGCTGCAATGCATTTTGAGTTGCATTTAATTTTAAAATGGTATGGTGATCTAATTTTAGTTTTTTTCATGTGCACAAAGTTTTTACTTGTGTGTGTGTGTGTGTGTGTGTGTGTGTGTGTGTGTATGCATGCATGTATGTATGTATGTATGTATGTATGAGCATAGGTGCGTTTGTGATGCAGGGTATGGCCCCGACTTCTGCCTTTACGCGAGATCTCTTGGTGCTTGCCACTGTGCAGCCAGGTTAGCTCCCGAGGCTGTGCGCTTCCAAAGAGTCTCCTATCCCTGCCTCCCATCTTGCCCAGAGGAGCACTTGGATTATGGATGCGTGCTACGATGGCCAGTCTGATGTGGGTTCTAGGTCCTCCTGCTTCTGCCGTGCTTCTGTGGCAAGTGGTTTACTATCACCACCTCTCTAAGATGCACCTTATTTAATGATGTGGTTAGAAAGAAAGTTCTGCATGCATCTGTCATGGGCATTTGCTTCGGGTCCCTCTGGCTGTGCTGCTTGTCCATAGCTGAGGGGGGACGGTTGTGCTGTCACTTCTCTTTCTTCACATCCCTAAACATTTGCTTTATACATTCAGAGGCTTAACATGTTGAGTACATGTCTTTTTTCTTTGTTTCCTTTTTTAAAACAATTATTGAAAATAGATTCTCTTCTCTCTTTTTAAATATTTTATTAATTTATTCATATTACATCTCAATTGTTATCCCATCCCTTGTATCCTCCTATTTTTTTCCTCCCTCTCTCCTGCTTTCCCCTTACTCCCCTCCCCTATGACTATGACTGAGGGGGACCTCCTCCCCCTGTATATGCTCATAGGGTATCAAGTCTTATCTTGGTGACCTGTTATCCTTCCTCTGAGTGCCACCAGACCTCCCCATCAAGGGGACATCATCAAATATGGGGCACCAGAGTTGGTGTGAAAGTCAGTCCCCACTCTCCACTCAACTGTGGAGAATGCCTGTCCGTTGGCTAGATCTGGGTACGGGTTTGAAGTTTACTGCATGTATTGTTCTTGGCTGGTGCCATAGTTTGAGCAGGACCCCTGGGCCCAGATCCGCCCATCATAATGTTCTTCTTGTAGGTTTCTAGGACCCTCTAGATCCTTCTATTTCCCCATTCTCCCATGCGTTTCTCACCTAAAGTCCCAATATGATGTCCTCCCCTCTGACCCACTTTCCTGGTAAGTGAAGACTTTCATGGGACATGCCCATTGAGGTAGTGAGTATATACCATTTGGCTCTTTCTGCTTCTGGGTGAACTCACTCATTATGATCATTTCTAGTTCAGTCCATTTGTCCACAAATTACGGGAATTCCTTGTTTTTAATAGCTGAGTAGCATTCCATAGTGTAAATGTACCACAGTTTCTTTATCCCTTCTTACAGATTCCCTCCACCCCTTCCAGCTCCCCCCGCATCTCCCCCCCCCCCAGACCCATTCCCTCTCTGTTTCCCTTCAGAAAAGAGCAGGCCTCCAAGAGACGACAGCCAAAAGAACAAAACAAGATCTAATAAAACAAGGCAAAAGCCCTCATATTGAAGCTGCACAGGGCAACACAATAGGAGGAAAAGAGTCCCAGGAGCAGGCAAATGAGTCAGAGGCATATCTTTTCTCTTGATATTACTCAGAAATATCTTGAAATTACTCAGAGAGACCATCAGAAATCTCCCATCACCATCATTGTTACCGAGCAGTCTACTTCCAAGCGCTGGTTATTAATGTCTGCATTATCCAGTGCGCTTCCTGGCACGCTGCTGGGGTTTTAAATAGCGTAGACTCCAACTTCATCTTTATTTTTTTCTTTTGGGTTATCAATGAATTACTTTTTTAGATTCAGAATATTTTGTATTTTTTTCATACAATATATTTTGATCATGTTATTTCCTTCCACAACTCCTGCTAAATAAGTTTCTAACTCCCTACCCACTTTATGTTCTTTCTCTCTCTTTCAAAACAAACAAAACCAAAAAAAAAAAAACCAAAAAAAAAAAAAACACCCCACAAAAATGAAAATTAAAACAAGCAAAAGACCAATAAGACAAAATTAGGAAAAAAGTCTACAAAAATACCGCTGAGTTTGTTTTGTGTTGGCTAACTGCTCCTGCGATAATTTAGAACAGCTAGGAGTGAGTGATCACGTGAGAAAAGCATGTGGCCTGCCCCAGCAGTTCCAGGCTTAGCTGGTCAGGCCTGAGAGACCATCAGTTGCTGCCCACTTGGCTTGGTGGTGTGCCCTGTGGTCTTTTGTCTTCAAGCTAGTGCGCCTCGTGTTTGTAAAAGGGATGTAGCAGTTCCAGCATCAACTCTATGCTTAGTGATACCTGGAAAAGGAAGACATTATCTCTTCTTTGTGGCTTTTATGAGGAACAACAAATGAAAACCGCCTCCCCTCCCAACAACCTCTCTTTTATAAGCAGTGACTTTTCTAAAAAAAAAAAAAAATCTTATTAGTCAGAAATATCACCTCTTCCACCCTAAAGAACCTTTGAATGATCCCGGTGTGGTGGCACATGACTTTAATCCCAGCACTCGGGAGGCAGAGGCGGGCGGATCGCTGTGAGTTCAAGGCCAGCCTGGTCTACAAAGCGAGTCCAGAACAGCCAAGGCTAACACAGAGAGACCCTGTCTCGAAAATCAAACACAAAACAAAACAAATGCACAAACAAACAAAAAGAACCTTTGAATGTAAAAACCCCTGCTTTTCTTAGACCAGTAAGGACCCATCTGCAAGGATGAGCCATTTGCAAGTAACAGCCTTGAGAAAGAGGGTAGAGCTAAATCAGGCTCAACAGGAGAGGAGCCGGATTTAAGTCACCAACATAATAAGCCCCATGGGACTATTTGATGGGCAGATGACATAAAGCATAAGCTAATGAGTTAGCTTACATAACCCTTAAACAGTACTTAAGACTGGGGAAGTGCTATGCAAGTGCGTTTGCTGTTATGAACCATTACGATGATGATGAGATGATGATGATGATGATGATGATGATGATGATGATGATGATTAAAGGATGGGTGTGGTAAGTCTCAGTAGCTACTTGATTGGACACAGGAACAAGAAAGATGGATATTAAAGGTTATCAAAGGAGAATATTTGGATGGTACCTGGAACTCAGGCAGGGAGGATGGAGTGAGCAACTGGCCTGTGTTTGGACATCCTACCTTCATGAGAGGCACTCAGAGAACTCTCTTAAGGAGAGAGGAAATGGGGCTGCCCAGTGAAATCCAGGGGTGTAGCTTTTGCCCGGCATGCTCAAGTTCCTAGATATGTCAAAGGAAAGGTTGCAAAGGTGGCTCAGTTGGTAAAGTGATTAAGTGATTGCCTTGCAAGCACAAGGGCTGGGACCGAACCCATGTCAAAAATCTGAGCAAGGTGGCATGCATCTGTATTTCCAACTTTGGGAAAGGTTAAGGCCAGCCAGCCTTAGCCTGTGTGGCAAGTTCCAGGTTTGTGAAAGACCCCAAAAGGTGGGTGACGCTTGAGGAGGACACCTATAGTTGTCCTCTGGCTTCCATAACATGTGTGTCCATGTGTGTGCCTGTGTACACAGAAAGGAAGGAGAAAGGATGGCCACCCAGGGGCCTCTGCTTCTTCATAGCTATTTTCTTCCACTAGCTAAAGGCAGTGGCTGGGTGGATGCAGGGGTCATTTTTAAAGCAGGTAAGGTCTTTTAACTAGATGTGGAGTTCAGAGTCCATGACGTAGGGCTAGGAAAGGAGGGGGTGGGAAACAGCGCGCTGCATACAGGTATTCCCATTTTCCATCTGTCTTCCTTGCACTGAGCACATAAAGCGCTTGCCGGAAGCCGCACAAGAGTGGTAGCAGTCCCAGCCATAAAAGGAAGAGATGAAAACTGGCTTTTAAAAAGCTGTTAGCTTTAACTAAAAATAACCTTCCCAGTCTGTGTCTGATATTCAAGGAAACCTGTGCATTGTAAATCCTGAATGAAATTTGAGTGCCCCCCTCCCATGAGGTCTGACTGTGAGTATTCCTGTTGTATCTGAGTGTGCGTGTGTGTTTCATATATATATATATATATACGGACTTCAGTTTTTTTTGTTCTGGCCACTTCATGTTGCACTTTAGCAGTAGCATTCATGCCCTGAAAGAAAAAAAAAAAAAAAGGGAAATGCAATTCTAAGCTTAAAGCCGTTTCACAGGAATGCATCAGCCAGAGGCACTTCTGGGGATTCCTGGTTTCTATGTATTAAGATTTACTTTAGCAGGAGGCTGCACATTTGAGGTGGAATTTGTTATATCAACCCCCCCCACCCCCCATTGGGGGAAACCAAGGAAGGAATGGAGAAATACTGACATTCTCACCCTGCAGTGAGAACAGCATCCTGTTCATTCTTCTTAAAGATCTGTTTTCTGAGCCAGGTGTGGTAGCGCATGTCTTTAATCGCAGCATTCGGGAGGCAGAGGCAGGTGGATCACTGTGAGTTCGAGGCCAGCCTGGTCTACAAAAGCGAGTCCAGGAGAGCCAAGGCTACACAGAGAAACCCTGTCTTGAAAAACCTTAAAAAAAAAAAAAAATCTGTTTTCTGTGTGGGTGTCCATGTGCATGCAGGAGGCCATGGGTGGGGCGGTGGCCAGATCCCCTAGAATTGGAGTTCCAAGAAGTTGGAAGTCGCTCACTATACCTAATGTGGGTGCTCGGACCTGAAGTGGGGTGGGGTGGGGCGGGAGGGGTGGGGTGGGAAGGGAGTGGATGGGGGTGTGTGGGGTGGGGGGAAGAGGGGGAGGGGAAAGGGGGAAGAATGGGAGGGAGGAAGGGGAGGGGTCCTTTGCAAGAGCAGCAGGTGCTCTCAATCTCTGAGCCAGCTCTAGAGCCTCTTGCTTTTTTCTTTTGTTGCTGCTGAAGTTTGACTGCATCTTCTCAGAGGGTGATATTCTGTTATTTGCAATCTCCCCTATAAAACTCAGGGTGTACCAATCTCTCTGTTTGGTACTTGGCATAGACGTGTCTAAATACCGATCTCTCTGTCTGAGGTTTAGACTTCCTCCCACTCCTACCCTTTGGGAAAAGGTTCAAAGAGAGGGCTTCCTGACATTTCCAGAGTTCTCTTTGAAGCTCAGACAGCAGCAGGCTATTTGGAAGCTTCATGAAGCAGTGGTTGGTTATCACAAACTTGCATCAGCTAAGGGAGGGATGCGGTGGGTGGGAGAGCCCATTTCATCTGATTATCTTGGCATGGGTGTTCCTTGCTGATCCCACCAACCACACCTAGCCCTCAGGTAAGCCGGAGCTCTGTTGACTTTCTCTTGCTTGCAAAGCCTCCCTTTGGACACCAATCTAACAGGTCTCCCTGTCCCCACTTATCCAGGTTGAAGAGACATAGAGACAGGATCCATTTGTACAGTGGTCGATGGCTCCAGGGAATAAGGCAAAGAAAAAAAGAAACACTCAAAAGTGCTTATGCAAAATGTTTTAAAGATGCATGGTGACCATTTCTATAAATCCTTGGGTACCATTACACTGCAGCTAGAATACATTAATATGGATACAGTTGTTTTCTTCTCCACTTTAAGGCTATTCATATCCCATTTTTACTTGGTTTTAGACGAAATGACTGGCCTTGGGCAATGAGCTGGTCCACCTGCTTTTTCCTTCCTTGACACAGACTTGGGAAGTGCCCATTTGGTAGCAGGCAATGGTGCCTTGGGATATGAGATTTTCTCATGATCCCTGTGGCATGCATGGTGTTAGCATTCTAACCTCACTTAGGAAACTAAAGCTTGGCAGTGGGTAGGTGGGTGGGTGGGTGGTAGGGTTGAGCAATGTGTCCACACCCCCAAGATTAGGCTGGATCTGGGCTGGTGTCTGTGAGGCTCTAATTTCACTTGTGTACAGAGCTTGCAACAGTTGTGTATAAAGCTATTTCTATACATAAGTCCTCTGTAAGCCCCTCCAAGGATGTTCAGATTGCTAAGGGAGTCTTTCCAGGCATCTTGTGCGTTGTTAGGCACATTTCTTCTAACCCTTGCCTCCTTTCTCACTCGTTGGAATAGATATTACATTAAGAATACCAGCCCAGGCTGCAAGGGAAGGGAAGTCCAAGGTTACTGTGATGCTCTGTGTTTACAGAGCTCTTTATGATCCCTGGCCATGACCCTGTCTTCAAGAATGGTGGAACATTTGGTAATTAGTAGCAAGTCAACTATAAGTCAGGCACTGTGCTGAGGAATAGTAAGGTTATTTTACTTATTACTTATAGTATTCCCACTGCTTAAAGATTTCACTTTGCATTTCTTTGCATGTACCGTGGCACCGATGCGAAGGTCAGAAGACAACTTAAGTTTCAGGAGTTGATTCTCTCCTTCCACTGTGGCTTCTTGGGATTGAACTCAGGCTGCCAGGCTTGCACAGCAAGCACTTTTACCTGCCTACCCATTTTCCCAGCCCACATTCCTACTCTAATGTTTTGTGAAAGAATGAAGGGTGAGGCTGGAGAGATGGCTCAGTGGTTAAGAGCACTGGCTGCTCTTCTAGAGGCCCTGAGTTCAATTCCCAGAAACTACATGATAGCTCACAATCCTCTGTAATGGGATCCAATGCCTTCTTCTGTTGTTCAGACATATATGCAAAGCACTTGTATACATAAAATATATAAGCAAAGAGTGTAGGGCAAGATGTGAGGGATGCCTTTCTTTGACCTAGTGATGAAGGGCTGTAGCAATCCAGTGGCCATGGTCTCAGTCTAAGATTTAATTCTTGCCCTCACTTAGGACCATGGGCTACTTTTTCCCCATCTTGTGTTTTTTGCAATAGTACCCTGACCTTTCTTGGATCATCTTTTCTCAAATGGTACCTTGACTTTCTTAGATCATCCTTTGTCGTTGGGTTAATTGCAGCCCTGGAATCCAGGCCTGGCCAGTTAGACTTTCTCATACTCCCTGGCCATGGTGTGTGGGGTTCTAAAGTAGTAGAGACCTGAGCCAAGAACTGAGGCAAAAATTAGCTCTGGTCCCATAGGGGTTTGCTCTAGGCAAAAGAAATACTAATTCAATTTTGGCATACAGGTTAACCTTAGATGGACCATATTCTTCTCTTAAAGGTAGCGAGGGGTCTCCTTTACGAGCACAAGATCTCTCTCTGTCTCTGTCTGTCTCTGTCTCTGTCTGTCTCTCTCTCTGTATCTCTCTGTGTGTCACTGTCTCTCTGTCTCTGTCTCTCTCTCTCCCCCTTAACGTGGCTTCTAGTATCACAAAGATGACTCCATCCTACACAATTTCTATCTTAGAAAACAAACTTGTATGGCAAGTAGGCTCTGTGTATCACCTTCCCATGTGGGGTTGGGAGAGGGTCTTTAATGTTTGTTAGAACCATATTCCTGGTCCATAGAAGTGGTTGGGAAGAAAATCTATGTTTAGTTGCCTTAGCAACCATCCAGTATATTTTTAAGGTATTAGTGATGGGATAGGAAAACCATTTGTTTGTTTGTTTGTTTATGACTGTGGGGTTGGTAGTTTGGGAAAAGTACAAGACAGTGTTCCCAAGCCTCTGAAGCATGGGTGAAACGAATGCATCTGGGATGTGGTTAGAAACACAAATGTGAGGGCTCACTTTGAACTTGCCTACTTCTTACATCCAACAACCTATCCTATCACAGTGGTAAGCTAGGAAGTGACCTATCTTCACCTTGGCCTTGAAGGTCTGTCCTCTGAGAATGGAGAGTGTGTTCGTTGATTTTCCCATTTCTGTGACAGAGGACCTGACATAGCTTAAGGGGTTGAATTGATTACTTTGTTTTATGGCTTCAGAGGGTTCAGTCCAGGCTCACTTGGCCCTAACCTTATTACAGCTGTGGGAGCACGTGGCCACAGATAGCTCTTCACTTCATGGAGGACAGGAAGCAGAGGACATAACAGGAAGGGACCAGGATCAAGATCCCTCATGCACCTTCCCACTCACAACATGGCCACCTTCTTCAAGTTGGTCCACATACTAAAGTTTCCAGAACTTCCATCGCTGTCAGAGGGAGCGGGAGCACAAGCATTTAATAAGTGAGACCAAGCAGGACATATCATATTAAAACCTAACAGACCAGAATCTGAGTGGTACTCAGTTAGAATTCCAGTACTTGGCATACAGAGACGAGAGGATCAGGGGGTCAAGGCCAGTCTCAGTTCCATAGTGAATCTGAGGCCAGACTGGACAATGTAAGACCCCATCCCGAACTAGCAAACAAACAAACTGGAAATGTGATAAGCATGAAGAGAAAGGTGTTGGTAAAAGGGAATGAGGGAACTCGGATAGGGAAAGGTGTCCTAGACTTATCCAATGTTTCCTCTCTAGATGATATGACATCAAAACATTCTCAGCTAGAGGTAGATGGATTCTTAATCTGGTTAGTAACTAGTTCTGTAAGCTTTGGTGAACAAATGCACTGTACCTTGGTGAAATGTGATTAGATTAGATACCTTGTTTATGTCTGTAAATAAGGTCACACGCTATACTGTGTTCCAGGATGGACCGTAGGTATGTCGTATATGCCGTACAACAGGCTGTAGAGAAGGATAGCTCCTTCAGCCTTGCCTAAAACTCCTCTAGTGTTGACACCGCAATGAATTTGCCTAATATTGCATTTCTCAGAATGTAGCCATTCTTTTGTTAAATGGTGTCAGGAACAATTATATTTGAATGTGAAGCTGTCCTGATTTCATTCCTTTATACAGTTAGCCATTTAATCTTTATGAGGACTAATTTAAGACAGAGAATATCATAGCAACTGAAAGGGGAACATTGGGTCAAACCCAGTTGCCTCCCTACCAGCTCGCATTCCAGCTGGTTGCCTCTAGCTACGTGTGGCGTTTTTTTGCTGGTTTTGATTGTTTGTTTTGTTGTTTTTGTTTGTTTCTGCTTTTTGGGTTTGGGCCTCATCTCATTTATTTTCATTTAAATTTTGCCGTGCTGGTGTTGAACCCAGGGATTCATGTTCCTCTACAGGCCATGCCCCAAGCCTGCGCTCCCCAAAGCTGCCCATGCCACTTATTTATGTTCGGCCATAACACGCATGGCCACTTGGCTGAAGGCAGGTCCGTATTCTTGATAGCCCTGTCCTTGGTGCATCTCTCTCTTAGGATTGCCCTGAGAAGCAGAGGAAGGCTCACGAGGGACCGTGAGCAGTGTTGGACTTTTCGGTTATTTAGCTAAGCAGTAGTCCTCCTTGGGAGCGAGATCCACTCACAAACCAGATGCTTCCCAGCTATCCCTATAGCTTAAGAGCAGGAGGTTGAGGGCTGTAGCCGTAGCACAGTGGTACAGCACTTGCCTCACATGTGTGATGCTCTAGGTTCAATTCCCAGTACGGGCAGAAAAAGGCAGTAAGAGCAAGGGCTGGGATGTTTTACATGGTGCTAGCTGGCTGATCAGAGTTCTAGTAACTTAAGGCATCAAGACCCAGGGTTCAAGAAGGAAAAAAAACAAAAAACAAAAAACCAAAAAAACCCTGACAATGATGTAGTCCCTACCTGTGATACATAAATTTATTCTTTTTTCCCCCATGAGCCACATCTATCTATGGAATCTCTCATGCCTGTAAGGCCCTAGTCAAGACTACTAGGATAGCCTAGTGAACAAAAGTTGGGCCCTGAAGCCAGACTGAATGGATTCCCATGCTGGGTCTGGGAATCTCTGTGGCACGAGACAACTGGCTCTAATCCTGGATTCAGATAGCTGAGGCAGAAGAATTTTGAATTCAAGGCCAGCCTTTGCTACATTGCAACTCTCTGTCTCCAGAACAGCCAAGCACAATATTATTATAAACCTGCAAGCCAGTTTCCTTCTAACTCGTCATTCATGAGGCAATTAATCATTTATCCATAAAGCTATCTTAATAATATACTTAGTTGTGTTCTGAGGGTTTTTGTTTTTTTGTTTTTTGTTTTGCCAATCTCAAAAGAAAACAAATCACCAGTTTGGGCTCTTGTTCACAATGGCGTTATAGTTTAAGTATGTAAGATACCACCATAGGGATAAGGCTAAGTGATGTGCTACGTTGTAGAGTAGGATACTAATGCGAGACATGGAACCCTATGGATTTTTAGCATCCAGTGGCAGATGTCTAGAGAATGTTTGTTGTAGAGGTACAGGCAGATGATAAATAATGTTCCAGCACAGGCATAAACTTGAGGAAGAGTATCATACATTCTGTTTATTGGAGACTCGATTCTAAAGTCTATTTACCAAACACTTGACAAACCCCCTTCACAAGCTAAACAATCCTCCTAACACCTGGAACTCTGCATCTTTTTAACCTTACATCAGGCGCAGCAGAAACTGGGCAGGAGGCAGGGCGCACTTTTCTTTTAGAAACTCTGGAGATGAGAGTCAGAATTTCTGGTTGACAAAAATAAGATCTGAAGTAGAAATCAGAGGGAATCTACATAAGAGATGTGGTCTCTAGCTTTGGTTTTCTGTTGTGCTTTCTAGGTCAGTGTGTGTGTGTGTGTGTGTGTGTGTGTGTGTGTGTGTGTGTGTGTGTGTGTTTTCTGTTCTCTCTTATCCTCCTGGCTAGGAGGGTGGTGGTGGGCTGAATGTTAGTGGGGAGTGATATCAATACACAGAGTACTGGAAAGTGGAGCTTTGTGGCAGTGTAAGATGAGTAAGTTGATCCAGCCCAAGATGTGTGTGTGCTGCGGGAAAAAGAGGCTGACAGAAGGAAAGAGGGATAATCCCTGCAACCATGACAGGGAATTTGAGAGCCTTGAGGCCATGGCGATGTGTAATACTTATTAAAAGAAAAACTGTACACAAATCGAACAAGTTGATTTGAGCAAGGAACGATTCATGATTAGGGCAGTGTTCCGGACCAGGTCAACAGCTCTCTCTGCAGCAATGTGAGCAGTGAGCTTTAATGGAACAGGATTGGCTCCTGTTAGGCATTTGGCTTATTTGGACATCATGTGATTGGTTGGCTGGCTGTGATTGGCTAAAACTAGCCTATTTGTCATTAAGTTTTCACCCTGTCAAAGTCTATAGTTTGTTACTGAAGAACTTAAAAGGCAGTGACTAGTGAAATTTGTGTGAGATTGGCAGATGTTGCCAATCAGAGCGTCTCCATCTCCACCCTAATGGACTCGCTTGACTTCAGTACAGATTCCACAAGTCATGATAATAAGCCAGCTGAAGGTTCTGATGTCTCCTCTTGAGTTTTCTAACAACATTTGGTACACAGTGAATGCCTCGAGCCACTTGAGAAGGTATGATGCAGCTGGGAGATTACTTCAAGGGCTCTTAGCAGGGCCCTGTTATTAAAATCCTTCACACACAATGACCTCCTTCCCCTCTCATTTACTGAGAAAGAGTTGCCGGCACATATGACTAGCTGATAAATCTTGACTAAATAAAAATATATCCTAAGTGGGCACTACAAGCAATCTCTTTGGGATGCTTTGTGTGTTAGGAGCCACCACTAAGGCAGCCTAACTAGTATCTAGTATCTACCTAGTATTCACTATCAATTACTGCATCATTGGAGGCCACAGACAGCAGAGACTAAAGATAGTGAATGCTAGCCGGGCGTGGTGGCACACGTCTTTAATCCCAGCACTCAGGAGGCAGAGGCAGGCAGATCGCTGTGAGTTCAAGGCCAGCCTGGTCTACAAAGTGAGTCCAGGACAGCCAAGGCTAACACAGAGAGACCCTATCTCGAAAAAACAAAAAACAAAACAACAACAAAAAAAAGATAGTGAATGCTGAACTACTTTTTCTGTTGGTTTTCTTCATCAGTTTGGAGCACAATTTAACTGTACAGCCTAGAAGACTATATAAAAAAAAACTCAGATGAGGAAACTGAATTGCACTTGGATGATCAGTGAAATAAGTGGCAGGCCTTCTTGCATTTTTCTTATTATGACCCTTGATATATAGATACATAAAAGTGAGCACAAGTCACATATCTTCTTTACCTATTACCTATACTTTTTTTCTTTTTAAAACAATTATTTAATCTCAACACTTTAATGCCAACACTTAGGAGGATTTGGAGGTAGGCAGATCTCTAGGTTCTGTGCAAGTCAGGACTATATAGTGAGACCCTGTTTCAAAACAAACAACCCACCAAATGACCAATTTTGGGGGATATGTGTAGATTTTTACCATTTGTTAAAGATGAAAGTAACTTTTCATACTAATAAGACATTTGTACTTGATAGATGTGTAGCATCTTTGATGATTTTCAGGGTTGATCAATATTTTGATTTTATAACCATCAATGCCAAGAATGGCACTTTATATAAGATGTGAATTGCAAAAATGGCAGAAGTGTGCCTGGGGCCATTTCGGAACTCAGGGAACTTTTTCCTAACTTGGAGCCAAAATTCAGTTAGCAGTTTGTGTTTGTGAAACTCAAGTTTTTAAGCTTATACAGCCTAAAACAAATCAAACTACAGATAAATTACTTTGATCTTCATATATTAAGGAAAACATTAGTCTTTATTTCCTGTAATCAAACCATAATGCTTGTAGAAGAATAGAGGACTTTATACATTAAAGACACTAAGTTAAATTAGTCCTAAAACTGTAGCCATCTCACATCTGAGATGAGGTGTTTTAGCGGTGTTCATTCCCACTGTGACAACACGCACAGTGCCATTTGTGCAAGGCTGTAGCAGTCAGACAGTGCGTTAGGGTCCTGTACCGTCAGAAACCCCCTCTGATTCACTGTGTTTTCAGAAGCCTCTCAACAAAGTTTCCACACTTCCCTCATTCAGTTACATGCCAACATATGTGTCATGTCCCATAGTTAGGATGTAAGCTTATGGGCTCCCTTGTTAGCCTCAGTGGGGGAGGATGTGCTTAGTCCTGCTGCAACTTGATGGGCTAGGATGGGTTGGTACCTATGGGGAGGGGGAACAGGAGGGAGATGTGGTGGTGGGACCAGGAGGAGAGGAGGGAGGGGGCTGCGATCAGGCTGTAAATTGATTAAATAAATAAACTAAACAGAAGAAAAAAGATTTATGCTTAACATAACTTCTAAGGAAACCTAACTGAATGCTAGATGTGAAATAGTAGCCATGCATTATTTTGCCATGCATAAAAATACAGCACAGTGGGAAAGGACCGGCCAAGTGCTTCAGGTGAGCGATCCTGTTGATGTGGGATGGCATCTTTCTGGGCAATCTCCCTCCTCCTCAGCTTGACCATGAGGCCTCCAATGGAGGCGCACTTCAGAGAATCTGGACAAGGCTTTCTTGAGAGATGACACTCATCCATCAGTGACTTGAAGCCTTTCTGAAGCTCTGTACCAGTGGCAGGAACGGGAACGGGCCCTTCTGAGCCCCGGTGCAAGGGCCATCTTTCTCTGGTTTCTAAGCGACCCAACATCCAGGTTCAATGTCTCGAAAAGACTGGGTTGTCACGAGTTGGTGACCCTTCATGAATCTAGGCTTAAATACTGCACTTTATGCCATGCTAAGTGCCAATTTTCTGCTCTATATCAGGTGCATAGTGTTGACTATAAAACGGGTTTAGCATCAGCTGGCCTCGCATAGCATGTGCTGAAGTATTTATTGCACTGCTATCGTTCACTGGATGGAGTTCTGAAAGCCAATCTTCAAGTTCTCAGTGGCTTGTACTTCTAATAGTCCCACCTACAGATGTCACATGTGTGCTGTCAGAAAAGCACAGGTGTAACAGATAGCACTTAAAATTGCATTGGCCAAGAACCCATCATAATGCAAGCGAACTGGGAAATCTCATTATTTGCACGACAGTATTTGAAGACAATAATGTCCTGGCTAGCTTTCTGTCAATTTGGTACAAGCTCGAGCCATTTGGGAAGAGGGGCCCTCAACTGAGAAAATGTCTCCACCAGAAAGGCTTATGGGCAAGCCTGGGATATGTTTTCTTTTCTTTTCTTTTTTTTTTTTTTTTTTTTTTTGGTTTTTCGAGACAGGGTCTCTCTGTGTTAGCCTTGGCTGTCCTGGACTCACTTTGTAGACCAGGCTGGCCTCGAACTCACAGCGATCCACCCGCCTCTGCCTCCCGAGTGCTGGGATTAAAGGCGTGCGCCACCACGCCCGGCTCAGGGGTATGTTTTCTTGATGGATGTAGGAGGGCCCCCGCTCACCAGCAGCAGTGCTTCCTCCTGGGCTGGTAGTCCTGGGTGTTAGAAAAAAGCAACAGTGAGCAAGCTAGTAAGCTAAGTCCCTCTGCTCTGCATCCATTCCTGCTACAAGCTGTATGCTGAAACAAACGCTTTCCTTCCCTAGTTGCTTTTGGTCATGGTGTTTGTCAAAGAAATTGAAACCCTAATTAAGACAATAATTAAACCATGAGTGTTAGGGTTAGCATTATCCTAGGAATTTTATGCAGCCTGCAGACGATATCAATAACATGCTCATATGGCTTAACGTTCGGTAAACTTACTATTAGTGTTTGATGAGGACAATTAATTTAGCTTCCTTGTTTTGTTTTTGGAGACAGTCTGATGTACCCCAGCCTAGCCCCCAACTCTGCTAGCCAGGGATAAACTTGAACTCCTGATTCTCCTGCTCCCACCTCCCAAGAGCTAAGGCCATAGGCACGTGCCACTTATAAAAAGAGAGAGAGAGAACACAATCTTTTAAATATTCTAGAGGACCACTGGGAAAATGTCAAAGCTAATAATGAGGTCAAAAGGTCTTAATTTAGAATTTGACTTGGGGAAGTTAAATGCTTTAAGACATTTGATTAAAATAGGGTCACTGTGAGACAATGCTTACTTAATCTGAATGATAAAGCTCATAGGGAAATACACTAAGCTATTTAGTTGTATAAAAAGCTTAGATCTTTAGTCGAGAGAGCTCAGTTTCCTTAATCAATGGAAGATCTGATAATTTATAGTTTCATAATCTGTCTCTTTGGCCAATTACTTCACAGAGAAACCCTGTTACTTCTTTGAAAGTCTTCTCGGCAGGAAGCAAGGCATAGGAGAAACAGCTCACTTCACATGTTTACTTACTATTTAGCATATTTCTTACATATGGAAAGTGAACTGGGCTGCACTGAGAGGCAAGGCTGGCTCCGTGAGGTTGGCGACCAGGCAGTCATGCAATAAGTTCAGAGTTGAGGTCTGGGCTCTGATATGTCAGATGTTGCCTCTAACTTACCCTGCTTTCCCTCCTTTGACTGGGGGGGGGGGGCTGTCTTAAGCCCCTAGGCAGCGTCTGTGTACCAACCCCTTCATCTCCTAGATTTCAATGGGCAACATCTCAGCTCTTCCACGGTCTGAGCTTTACTTAGGGTAACTCTCACAGGATCGTGAAACTGACTTCCTTCACGATCCTTCCATTGTAGTCTCCTGCAGCAGCCACACTGCATCTCCCAATGATGCAGTCAGATTCCCAGGAGAAAAGGAAAGACCCTTCCAACTCACCCTTTCCCAGATGACTTTTCTTTTTGAGGATTGGAGGAGGGGGGGCATTGACTCCATAGCTGAAATAGTCCAGTGAATTGTCTTCCCGAAGTAAAATATCCACTGTCAGAATTCTGTGCCTTCTTGGAAAAATCAGCCTGTCTCACATATTTAGATCTACTGTTAACACAGGAGTCAGATTAGAAATGGTAAAGGCCCTGGAGTGGCCAGCCGTGCCGCCTCTAACCCCCTTGATGAATAAATACTTAACAAGTTTTATGTGTGGGAAAAATTTAGACCCAGTCAAGAAACCAGTATTTCTAATAAGTACTTGTTACAAAATCAGGATCTTGCTATGTGGCTAAGGCTCCTTTGCACTCACAGCAGGTATCTGTGTGTACCTGTGTCTTCCCTCTAGAGCTGGGATTAAAGGCATGCATCAGCAGGCTGGGCTGTTTTGTTTTTTGTTTTTTTGTTTTTTGGGTTTTTTTTTCCTAGAAAAGATTGACTAGGCTTTGATTTCATCACCCTTTGCGAGGTTATGAAGACTTTATCAGAATCACTGTGCCAGTTTTATATTTGGTCCCTATGGGAGTGAGACTAGCCTTCTCAGAGGATCGACTTCATCATCCACACAGGTCAGCTGGCATCTAGGCAAAGTGAGCCCACCTCTACCAACCATTCAACACAAACAATACCCGTTACAAAGCATGGGGCATTCTTCTCACGTTGCTTTAAGTTGGACTGAAGTTGGAGCACAGGAGCAAGTGTTTACCTAGCTCAAAACAGGGACTTCTTTTCCCTCAGAATGAAGAATATGGGATGTAGACATGTCTAACGGATAGGGAGAGATGTCGAAGTTTCTACCTGGGAGCCTCTTTACACACACACACACACACACACACACACACACACACACACACACTAAGAATCAAGGTCTCCTTGTGAGACTGAAGAAAGATGGTCGTAGGGAGGTGGGGTATTAAAGGACAGACACCACTGCTGCAAGGAATGGGACAGAGAATTGACTTGAGATAAACAGAGGGATGGTTGGGCAGAGGTGACATTAGAAATGATGACTGCGTCCTGGCAGCAGTGAACACCTGAGTGGTAGGACAAAAGATGGATCTCTAGTTAGATGTGGGCTAGTGTATTGACAGGACAAGAAGGCAAGAAGATAAGGTACTTGGAAATACATTATTATTGATTCATTTTTCCAAACAATAAAAGGCATTTTGGCTGGACACAGAAGGAGGTGAAGGCATGAGCATGTGGATAATTCCAGGGAAAGCCTATCAGGAGATAAATGCAGCAGCAAAAGTGATGGATGAGTGATCTGGAAAGGTGGAATATTTAATAGCTTTTATGTTCAAACACTGTGATGGATGCACATATAAACTTAGCTAACTCTCATGATAATGTTGAAATAAGACTCACACCTGTGGGCATATAACAACCAAGTAAACCTGTCCATGGTTCTCCCGCTAGTCCATGATAGGCCCTGGACTGTTGTAACTAGGTGTTCTGGCATCAGAACCCGAGCTCTTCATTCTGCTCCACACTGCCTCTGGGAGGGCATGGGAAGAATGGACGAGGCGATTGATTGCCTGCAGCAATTAATACTTAATCAATACTGGTGCTAGCTGAAGAAAGGACCTATAGCACAGTGTGGATGAAGGTCACTGGAGACTTCTGGCACATCACCCATACAGTTGCTGTATCAATGTCAGCAGGATGAGAAGGCTAGGGAGAAAAGCATGGGGCCTGGGTGACAAGGCTAGGGAGAAAAACATGGGGCCTGGGTGACAAGGCTAGGGAGAAAAACATGGGGCCTGGGTGGCAAGGCTAGGGAGAAAAACATGGGGCCTGGGTGGCAAGAACATTTATAGAAGTGGGGTACTAATCAGAAGGCCAGTACACAACAGAATGAAGGAGTGTAGCTGATCACGCTAGCAGATGGACTAGTCCCCAAAGCTCAAGCTTATGTGGGTGGACAAGGAATTAAGTAACAATGGTGTTGTCGGAGAATGTTAACTCTTTCTTCAGGCCCTGAGTCCCACTGGGTTGAAAAGAGCCAGATTTGGAGATGTTTAGAGACTTACTTTGTATACTGGAAAGTTCCAGGAATTTGGGAAGACTGGGAAAAATATGAAGACACCAGACAATATTTGAGTGGGAGGGAAGAGAATGGATGGGCAAGAGGCCGAACAAACATGTAGGTAAGGACCAAGGACGGTAGACTGTTGAAGGCACAGCTTACCTGGAGCCCTGGAGGCAAAGTTGCAAGGAAATCAGAAATCAGATTGCCCCAATCCAAGGGGGCAAAGGTGGTCTTCCATTTGGGCAAGGACAGTAAGCCTGCTCCCCCTTAGCATGGCAGCTGCCCATTAGATGGGTACCAGGTTCTATCCCCCAGCATATTTGACCTTTCACATTTTCTACCCTGGAGCTTTTCAGGGAGCTTTTCTGTTAAAACTATGTGCCCCCTTTTCATAATACTATAGATTATGTGCTGTCTACTTTTATGTCAGCTTGACACAATCTAATGTCAACTGAGAAGAGGGAGTCTCAATTGAGAAAATGCCTCCTAAGACTGTGTAAGCATCTTCTTATGTCTACAAAACACATTAAATGCATCTTTGACTTATGAGTTTAATTGGGATGTAACCCACAGTTGCTTAGAAGTTACAATTCTATTCAAACAACAAACAAAAGACCGAGGGAAAAATGTTTAAATTCAAGAACTCTTCTGAAATCAGGCAGAGAAGGTCACAGGCCAAACTATTGGATCCCAAATTAGAGCAATAAGCTGGATTCAATATTCATAATTCACCAGAGCACACATGTCTACATCCCAGCATTAGGGTCAGAATGACTGCACTCTGGTTGGCAAAGTGCCATGGGTTCCGAACACACAAATCTAAGATTCAAACTGGCATTTTCCCACCAGTGATGTTTGCCTTTAGGTCTCTATAATGGATATTGAACTAAAGATCCCCATGTTTCTGACATAGGGAATACAGAAATATATCATTTTATGTTCTTAGAGGTATATACTGTATGTTGAGCATGTTCCCTCTTGCTCTGTTTTGCTGGAAAGTGTGTGTGTGTGTGTGTGTAGATACGGAAGTCAGAGAAGGGTGTCTAGCCCCCTGGGTTTGGAGTTACAGTTATGAGTCGTACAATTGGGTGCTTAGAATCAAACCTGAGTCCTCTTGGAGAGCAGAAGAAATTTAAAAAAAAACTTTGTATTGGTTCTTTGTAAATTTCACATTATGCACCCCAGTCCCACTCATCTCACCTTCTTCTTGTATCTGCCCTCCATCCCTACAACCTCCCCGACACAGAGAAAAAAAAAATATCATCGTAGGAGCTGTAGTGTGTCTCAGTGCGTCCCACGGTATACCCTTTTGTCCACACAGTTTGCTTGCAAGTGTTCATTGCAATGAGTAGTTGCCCTGCTATGGAGGCCTCTGGCTTCTGCCACTCTGTCAACATTAGAACCTCATTGGGATTCCTCTAGGATATCCTGCTGCTTGCCCTGTGTCATGGAGATCCTGCAGTTTTGGATTTGTGAGACTGGCCCCGTCGTGCACTCTAGCAGTTCATAGCTGGGGTAGATGTTGGGGCGGGCCAACTCAAAGGTCTGGATCTGGGCCTGAGAGGTATCTAAGATGGTCAGCCTGCAGGCTTTCCTGCTCTCATGCCCTCAGGGCCTGATCACTCACAAACTCCACAACCAGGGCCATCTCTACACTGCTGCCCAGGGGAGGTGCAGGGTCTGCTCTCCCTAGTAGCAAGAACTTCTTAACTATTCAGCCGTCTATCTCTCCAGCCCAAATGCAATATTTTGAAATAGACAAGACTGTTTTTGATTGGAAGAAACTTTTTAACCAGAGCCTAACCAACCCCAGAGAAAGGAATATTCTATGTGGAATAATAAGAATACCTAACTCTATCTCAAACTGTTCCGGTCCATCGAAGGGGAAGGTGACACTAAGCAGTTTGTGTGAAGATCACATGGCCTCTAAAAGACTAAGGCCCAACATTGCTTCGCAAAGTGTTATCTGAATACTATATTCATTATTAAGGCCTAGGTAGCAATACAGTTTTTTTTTTTTTTTTTACCAGTGCCAACCTTTCAACAAAAACCTGCCTAGCATAACAAAAGTGAAAAAAATACAGATTTAAAAGGTCAACACATATCGCAATGAGAATCTGATATGGTAGGAATGTTGGCTTTAGAACAGGAATTTTTAATAACTGTAATTAATATGCTTCAATGAAAAAAATGAGATGATATATAAGAATAATGACTAATGTAAACAGGCAGAAACATTAAAGAATCTGAAATAAATTGCAAAGACCAAGGTAGGCATGGTGTGTCCAGCTATAGTCCCAGGGTGAGGGAGGCTGAGGTAGTGGTGTGAGCGCCAGGCCAGCGAGAGGTACAGAGTGAAACCTGTCTCAGTATGTTAGAGATGAAGAGAAGCAACAGAAATAAAGGGATGCCTTTTATGGATTCATTTGGTAGACTGGCCATAAGTAAGGAAAGACGACAATAGATTAGAAAGACTGAGGTTGTGGAGGAAGCACAACACCCACGAGGGGTGTGTGACACAAGCAGGGGGACACCAGAAGGAACGGGCTGAGAGAAGGAATACAGAGAAATATTTGAAACAATTACCACAGAGAATTTCCCAAGTTCAGCACCAAACCACAGACACCGGAAGTGTGGCCAACATCAGACGGGATGAATGCCAGAGCACCACACCTGGGCAAACTATATTCAAATTTTAGAAAGTCAAATAAATTATCGTAAAGCTAGCCAGACTTACTCTCTCCCCACAAAAGAATGTTACCTTTTCGATACAGGAACAAGGGAGATGAGGGTGGGGCAAGGTGTTTAAGAGATGAAGAAAACAACCAAATGAGAATTCTCTACCTTGTGGAATTATCCTTTAAAAATGAAGGATTTCTCACAATGCACAGGGAAGAAACTTGTATCTTGATGAAGAAAAGACACATACTAGAAAATAGTGGCAGTAAAATAAAAGGTTTGGTCCTATCCTTAATGTACTCACTCAGTGTGTGTGTGTGTATGTGTGTGTGTGTGTGTGTGTGTGTATGCACTCGTGTGTGTGTGTGTGTGTATGTGTGTGTGTGTGTGTCTATGCACTATGTATAGTGAAATTAATAATGGCAATAATACAAGAGATAGGCATGAGGACTATTTTGTTTTGATGTCCTCACATCTGTGAACCATTATAATGCTATCAGAATATGAACTTATGATTTCATTTTCTTTCTTAGCATGTAAATTATATGACTTGCTCAGGCTAAGCTCACAAAACAGTCTGGACGAGCAGGCAAAACGGGACAAGGAGTGGAAGTACCACACAGGAGCTGACCTGGTGGCGGATGTCTTTAATCCCAGCCCTCGGGTCTGTTTGGGTTTCTATTGCATGGAAGGGGCACCACGACCACGGCAACTCTTGTAAAGGAAAGCATTTAGCTGGGGCTGGCCTGCAGTTCAGAGGTTTAGCCATGGTCATCATGGCAGGAAGCATGGTGGCGTGCGGGAAGGAGCTGAGAGTTCTACATCTGGATTTGTAGGTGGCAGGCGCGCCGGGGGCGGGGGGGGGGGGTGGGGGGGAAGGGAGGGAGAGAGGGAGAGAGGGAGAGAGGGGCAGGCAGACAGAGACTGACTAAGACTGGACCTGAGCTTCTTCAACTTCAAGGGCCATCCCCACACTTCCTCTAACAAGGCCACACCCACTACAAAGGCCACACCCACTACAACAAGGCCACACCTCCCAGTCCCAGTCAAGTAGCACCACTACCTAATGAGCAAGCACTCAAATCCATGAGCCTACGGGAGCCATTCCTACTCAAACCACCATAGCTCCCAAGTAGTCCAGTAAGTAAATAGGTAAACGAACCAGGCAGTTAGTTATTAAAATAATACATATAAAATGTTCATTGTCCTTGTCCTTCAAAAATATAAATATAAATCAAAACTAGGTGAGATTTCATTTAATCCAAGTCAGGATGATTGATGACCACCTCAGAAAGTCATCAAGAAAGCAACAGCAGATGTTCACCAGTAGGTGGGAGTTCTGCGTGATAGGGAAGAAACGTTACACATTGCTAGTACAAATGTAAACTGGTGTAACTACCCTATGATCTACCTATGTAGTTCCTACATATCTGAAAGGACCCAAACAGCATGCAGCACATACATATTTATTGTAGCAGTTTCCCACAGTAGCCACGTTTTGGGATCACCTGATGAATACCATCGAAGGATGAATGAAGAAAATATGGCAAAGTATATACACACACACAGCAGTCATTGTGTAATTTCTAGGAAAATGGATGGAATAGCAGAACACCACGTTAAATGAACTCAGCCAGGCTCATAAGCACAAACAACACGTTTCATCTCATATGTGGAATCTACCCTTTAAAAAGGTAAGAAAAAATCAGAAGGCATAATGAATCATGGCATAACAGAAAACAGGACAAAAGCTCATGGTATCAGGTTAAAATGAGACCTATTATTTTACAGCATGAATATACCCTAAAAAAAAAAAAAAAATAAAGGGCTAGCTTATGCAATAAGAAAAGCAAATAAGCCAGCACGGTGGTGCATGTCTATAATCCCAGCACTCAGGGAGGCAGAGGCAGGAGGATCTCTGTAAGTTCTCTCTTTACCCTTGATTGACGTAGGTGGGCTGCCATTTTCTTCACCACTGGTTGATGTGGTGGGCTGCCAGGAGGGTTGGCCTGGGCTATTTAAGAAAGGTAGCTGAAGGGAGCCGGGGAACACGCCAGTAAGCAGTGCCCCTCCCCAGGGTCTGCTTCAGTTCCTGTCTCCAGGTCCCTGCCCTGACTTCCCTCAGTGCTGTAACCTGCAAACCAAATAGACCCTTGCTACCCCAAGTTGCTTTGCAGTCGTGAAGTTTATCACAGCAACAGAAAGCAGACCAGAACATCTCTCTAATGCACACTTTTAAGGATATCAAGAGCTGCAATTCAGAAAAGGGGCTGGGAAGGACTTAACAGAAAACTCCCGAGAAAAAGCATTTACACTTGCTTGCTTCTTCCATTGCGTATTCTTTGTGGCTTTGTCTCCCATGCCTTGACCCTTGTAACCTTTTCCTTTCCACAGCGTTGGCTTTCTGAGTTCTCTGAAAGATCAGAGTCTGAATCTGTTATCAAGGGCTCCCAGTTCTGTAGCCATCTGACTAGGCTTCTGTGTCCTCAGCCACAGCTGTCACGAGTATCTTCTCAAACCTGCAGTGTGTTTACGTTCAGTTTTATTTGGACAGTGTTGCTATGCCGTCTACTTGGCTGCGTCTTACCACACTGAAGTCCTACGAGTACACACCTGCATTCCTTGACGTCTTCCATATGCTCTAACATGCCTCCAGGTTAGAAGACAGTTAGATAAGTTATTTATGACTGCAATGTTTACCTCTTGGAAACCTGGCCGGGGCTCTGCCGTCCCTCCTCCGTTGTGGTTAGCTTTGTGGATCATGCCCTGCAGTCTGAGATGGATAAAGCTTACATATCTTGTTGGTGCTTTTTAAATGTAGATTGAATTTCACTTGAAATTGAATTGAAAAAGAAAAAAAAAAAAAAGGTTTCCGCTCCAGATGAATACTAACAGGCCCCGTGGTTCAAGTTGGCCCAAACAGGTTCTACCTACTCATTAGGAAATGAGATGCAATTCCTCCAAAGTGTTTTTTTTTTTTTTAATCCCTTTGGAGTGTTTCTGAAACAAAGAGTGTGTATTAGAAAATTCGGTCCTAAGCTTCCAGTTTATTGTTCTTTACCTACGTGGAGGTCGTAATCATCTGTGGAGAGACCCTTTCTGAGTCAAAAAGACCCAGCTTGTCTTAAGCAGTCAGTTGCACTTCTCAGGGGCTGAGGCATGAGTGCAAACCGTGGCCTGGCATCAATCATGACTTCAGGAAACTGCACAGGACCTGCTTCATCATGACAGGGCTCCACATGTGTGGAGTCATCCACGTGTCAGAAGTACAATGCCCAGCCTGGACTGGACACGGGCGGGCTTTTTTTTTTTTTTTGACCATGTTTATGATTCCCTAAACAATACCACCGTTTACATAGCACTTACTTTGTGCCATTGTATCATTAGTGATGCAGAAATGGACACATGAGGATGTACATAGGTTATATGCAAACACTCCAACGGTTTACATACGGGATTTGAACAGCTGCAGACTTAGGCATCTATAGGGAATTGGTTTAGAGACATGGGATGCCCAAGGGTGACTGCACTAAAACATCTGTGTAACAACTGTATGAGTATTAGCTAGTACTGAGGGATTATTGATTTGAACGTGGTAGCAGTATGGTGGTGATGCCTTAAAAATGTATTACCTAGAGATGCACAGTAAAGTGTTTACAGATGCTAGCTTAGATCTCCTTGGGAAGACCGTAGAAAACAATAAGCCAGTGGTTAGAGAAAGCAGGAAATACAAATAGCAGGGGCTACGAGGACTTCATTTCACTAGCTTGCAAGTTTTTGTAAAGAGTCTACATGGGCCAACACGAGACCTCGAGGGGTGACGGCACTTGCCACTGAGCCTGGGGCCCATGTGGTAGAAAGACAGAACCAACTTCCGAGTGTCGTCTGATGTCCACATGTGCACCAAGGGCACATGCACACATGTTAAGCAAACAAATATATGATAGACTGATTTTCTCTGTCAAAATAGGAAATGGGACTGAGAAAATCTCATATCCGCTAATATGAACAATTGAATTTTGTGGCTTCTTTGCTTCTAAAAATCTTTAAACAGCCAGTTTGTTTGTTTGTTTGTTTGTTTTTACCAGATAGGCATTGTTTGGGTGTGGTGATCATTTTGTCCATCGTGCCATATTCGTGCTAGTCTCTGAAAGTCTTCTCCACCAGCGGCACAGCTCTTAGACCCATGATGACTACATGTTCTTGCCCAGGAGGAGCTGTAGTGTGACGTGTAGTACGTAGTGTGTGTAGTGTGGGTGCTGCAGTATGAGAGCCTGTGCTTCTGCAACATTCAGAAGAAGAAGGTGGGGAGTTGGGGGGATCCATAGATGGGCAGTGGCTCGGGAGCTGACAAATGGATGTGACCCCAGGCCCCTCCTGGAGTCTGCACTTGGTTGCTCTGCTTAGGCTAGTCTCAGAGTCACCAGGGTTTTGATAGTCTTAGGCTAAGTGAAGTGTGACAGATTGACTGCCATGGCAACACAGTTATAAATTCTGTCTTGGGGGGGTGAGCTTTCTAGGATTTCTCCTGCAACCCACGGGCATAGCATTTCCCAAAACATAACAGAAGAACATGGCAAGTTCATCGCTGCTCAAAAGTGGTGATGGCCTACCAGCACCAAGCACTGTGGGGATTAAGCCATGCCAATGGGCAGGGTCAAAACAGACTGGGGAATGTGCAATGTCCCTTTCTTTATCTCCTTTACAAATTTCTAGGGAATTCAAAGCCTAAAGAACTCAGGGCTTCACCTAGACTCTTGCGTATGTTATGCTAATGGTACCAGCGCTTGCTACAGAAAGGGGTGGGGGTGGGGGAGGCATGGTGAGTCTAAGCATTAAAACCCAGCATCTTTCAATGCACAAAACTGAGTGTACAAATGCTGAACCCTGGCGGTTCATGAATTCTCTCTCCCAGTATTACTACCAAGTGCATCCATTGCATGGAGCAGGGGGCTGGGGGATTGCTGAATTGACATACCTTTGCCAACTTTTGTGGAGATACACAGGGCAGGGGAGGTGATGTTTATCCAAAGACTGTATGCTTGGAGTAGCATCACTGACTTGAAAAGCATTAACTAAGTTCATTGAGGCAGATACTGAAGATTGTCACCACACAGTTTCTGCCTCCACAGAACTATTCACAGCACATGGAGGTGACAACAAGGTGTCAGTGGCCACAGTGCACATCCCAAAGGGAACCCCATTTGCTGCCTAAAGCAAAATATAACACGGGCGGTGTTCACTTTTTCTCCTCTGGATCAATGCAAGAAAGGAAGTTCTAGGGAGTGAGGGAAGGCTAGAGGTAGTGTATGACCTGTCATCAAGGGATCTAGAGTGGCTATGTGAAGGTGGCATCACGCTGGCCTTAGAGAGGGGACCATTTGGCTGCTGGGTGTGAGGAAGATTTGCATGCAGGGTAGAAGAATCCAAATAAAGATGTAGAAATGTGCTCGAATGTGATAGTTGTTCAGTGTGGCTGTAATCTAGCTGCTTGAGACAAAGTGGTAACGCCAAAGCGACAGAGCAAAGTGAGGAACATCTCCAGTTCCCTCTGAAGGCATCTGACAGAGACAGGACATAATGTGAATTGTACTGGCCCGTGCTCCCCAAGCAGGGAACATCACTGAGACACTTTCTCCTTCCAGAAAATTAGACTTACAGATGGAAAGCCCACGGGGAGTCTGGGGAAGGTTATCCCTCTTTGGTTTTGTCTACCCAGTTGCTTTCCGGTGCTGTGAGGCTTTCAGAGCATACAGATGGCCTGCTTGCTTCCCCCTGACCAACTTTTAAAAATAAGTGATTTATTCTTCAAGTCCAAGTCCAACAAGGGATTGCCTTTTCTTTTCTTTTCTTTTTTTTTTTCTCACAAAGTGGAGACGGAAGGGAAAGGATGTTGTAAGTTTGTAAACTGAATTACTTAGCAAATCATGGAGTGAGAGACTGTTTTCCCGAGTCCCGAAAGCCCCAGGCTCCCTTTCCAGTCTCTAAATTGGCATTTGAGTGAGCATCTCCTGCTCATTCCAAACTACGAGACATGACAGCGAAGTCAGCACTTTGTGCCAGATTCAGCCACAGGGAAGAGGTCAGACAGTGAAGCTCATTAGGATTCAGACAGCAGCGAGCCTGGCTCCGACTTTGTACCACATCCTGGGATAACTTAAACATTCCGGTTTCCCACCAAATTGCTTACAGGGGGTGGGGAAGGCTTGGAGAGAAAAGGAAGTGAGGAAGTGAGGAAGAGAGGATGTGGCAGGAAGAGCCTCAGGACAGCACAGCTTCTAGAATGCAGAGCAGTGGTTTTGCAAACCATATGCATGCTTAGGTGTATGCGCATTTGTGCGTGTGCATGTGCATTTGTGCGTGTGCATGTGCATTTGTGTGTGTGCATGTGGGTCGGGGTAAATGTGGAGGTCACAGAACAATGTCCAGTATTGGTTTTCAAGCACCTTCCACCTTTTGTTTGAAACAGGGTCTCTCATTGGCCCTGGATGTTGTTAACTATGACTGCCAGATACCCATCTATCCGCCTTCTAACTTGCCTGACTCTTTTACATGGGTTCTGGGGACCTGAACTCAGATTCCTCGTGCTTGTGAGACCCATGGTTGAGTCTCACCATCACGCTAACAATTATTGGCCACACCCTTTCCTACGAACAGAATAGGCTCTGGGAGTCAGCTGCCTGAGAACACACAGCGAGGACACACAGCGAGGACACAAAGTGAGTTGTAACCATGGCATGGGGTTCCTGACACTACGGAATCAAAGGTGGGAGAAGGCTTGCTGGCCAGAATAGGTGGCACCTCATGGTCCTGCTGGTGAGGAAGATCTCACCCAAGACTCAAGGAATGCCAGACACCTGGGAGAACTGAGACAACTTGGGGGCCTATGCTTGTTCCATGGACAGAGGCCAAACTGAACTCTGACAGCCCAGCACTTTTATGAGAAAGCAATGTACTGTCCGGAAGAGAGTCAGTCTGTGAGGAAGGAGAAGCTGGGGCAGGTGCTAGGAGTCGTTAGTGCAGGATGAGCACACGCAGGAAGTACAAGTTAAGGCCTGGGAGCTGGGTGGCCGCTATGGCTTTGTGACAGCATAAGTGTCCTGAGTGCCATTCATTTGTACACTTAAGCATGGTTAAAAACCAGTATACTTTCTGGCCATGCTTATTTTACCCCAGTAAACAAAACCGATGTAGGTTTGCAAGATGGAAAGAGTGCCAGAGGGTTGGATGTCCAGGCAGGGTGAATGTATTTAACGCTACACGCTTAAGATAAACTTGATCATAAAAAGCAGCAATAACAAAAAGATAAACCCAGGCTTTTCCACTAGTCAGTGGAGCCTGGCTGTGGGTAGGCCTTCCTGGTTCAAGTTCAGAGGAATCTGGGGCTAGAGCTGACCATTGCAGTAGACACCCTTAGGCGACCTCGGGGGCAAAAACACAATACAGAGGCAGCTCAGCCCTGAGGGACGTACAAAGTTTAGAGTCAAACGGTCACCCTTCGTCAGACCACAGTGGAATGTGATGTTCATTAACTCCGAGTTTTTAAAAGCTCCGGCTGATGGCCTTCCACACTTGTGTTGCCTCCTTAATTCATTTTAAATTGAATGCCCAGACTGCTTGCAAGCGGGATTATAGAAGCAGATGAGAAGGCAGTCATCTGGAAGGGCGGTTTTCAGGTTTCTGTTGGGAGAGTAAAACCACCACACGCCTGCCTAAGAGCGCGATGTGTAGTTTTGTGAGTGTTTTTCTTGAGAGTAGCTGGGAGGGGGAGCTGGTTCCCAAGGAGAATGTTTGTGTGCACTGCTGAGAGCCAGGGAGTGCTGAGGCCACTAGCATTGTGCCCCACACCCCCAAGTCTCTGGTTTATAAATGCCCTTGGCTTATTTTATAATCCTGAGTGTTCTCAGTCAGTCAACCTACCGTGCAGCCTACAGGCGTGAGCACACAACCTTTTACAACAGGTGGCCTGCAGGCTCGAGCTCCATTTCCCATCACAGGACCCTGCTACGTAAGTGCTAGCCACTCTCAGAGCTTTATCTGACTAACGTATAAAATAAGGAAAAATGGCCCAAACTACAATATGGATTGGATGTCAAAATTTAATAAAAAAATATCACCCAAACTTCATGCCTGAGGAATAGTTTATGTTCAATACATTCTATCTCTTTACACCAGAAGAAAGACCCAAGTTGGCCTTGGACCAATAGCTTTGTTTGGTTTTTGGTTTTTCGAGACAGGGTTTCTCTGTGTAGCCTTGGCTGTCCTGGACTCACTTTGTAGACCAGGCTGGCTTCGAACTCACAGAGTTCTGCCTCCCAAGCCATAGTGGCCACCCGGCTCCCAGGCCTTAACTTGTACTTCCTGTGTGTGCTCATCCTGCACTAATGACTCCCAGCACCTGCCCAGCTTCTCCTTCCTCACAGCCTGCCTTGCCTCTGCCTCTGCCTCCCAAGGGCTGGGATTAAAGACATGTGCCACCAGGCCTGGCTTGTTTGTTTGTTTTAAAGATAACTTCTCTCTCTGTCTGTCTCCCCCACCCCACCCCCGTGTGAGTGTGTGTGTGTGTGTGTGTGTGTGTGTGTGTGTGTGTGTGTGTGTGTGTAAAAGTGCCCATGGAATCCAGAAGAGGTTGTCAGAGGCTACAGGTAGTTGCGAGCTGCCTGAGGTAGCACTGGGATCTGAGCTCAGATCCTTTGCAAGAAGAGTATACACTCCTAAACACCAATTCGTCTAGGCGTCAGTTCTCAGTAACTATTGATACATTCTCCTACCTCTCCAGCCAGCTCTGGCTTTGGACCATGAGCATTTGGTGTCCCGAAGCCTCAGCTCGCTTAGCAAATGCTCCTTTATCACTTGGTAGGACATACTGTTTGGGACCCATCTGCACTGCTGGATAGAACTGTGACTTGTGGTTAAGAAGCCTTGACCTTATTTGGGACCAGGCACTCGCTAGTCCATTCCTGGCCAAGCCTCCTAATTACTTGAGCATGGCTTTTTAACAAAAAGGGCAACTACAAAATCTTTCATTCCTGCTGGGTAAGGACTTAGTCACAGCACTTGCCCTCTGATCTGGAGGCCATATCATGCTAGTGCACTGGCACAGTAGTTCCTTCTGAGGTCCTGGTCCCCTCCCCAGAGAGAGCCACATTAAAAGGATCCCTCTGGACACCCACTCCCGCCACAAAACAGTTATGTATTTTTGTTCTTATGAATGGCATATCACATGAATGATTCTGATAGGTTGGTGAGGGCTTTTTTTTCCGCACGGTAATACATATCGGAGAAATTTCCTCCCTCATCTTTCAAACTGCACATGTACTATTCAGGCTGGTAAGTATGAGTTATCTGTCCCCATATTGGTGAGAATTAAAGTTTTCACATTGAAGTTTTTACTTTTCCAATTTGCAGGGCTCTTCCTTGATTATCCCCTTTATAAGCATCTGTGCATAATTTTTAAAATATTTAACCCACAGAAACACATACATTATTTAAGCACCAGAGGGAGGGGACGAACTGTCATTAGTGGAAGGTATGATCTTAGACAGCCCTAATTAGGGGGAGGAGCTCATTTACATTTTTATGGTCATCATCACCAACCTGAGGCTGAGCTGATGGTGCAGGCTGGACAGCTGGCCTTCTCAAGTTAGGTGCGGTGTCCTCATCTGTTACCCCAAAGGCCTCTTGAAGAGGCTCTCTGTCCTTGTCACTGAGACCACACACTTCCCTTGGGGGTTTACTGACCCCTTCTTCGACTTCAAGATCCGTGAGGTATGACAGTCTTTCCTTGGCAGCCTTCTAGTCCTTGAAAGACCCATCTAACTTGTACTTTCTGGAGTTTGTCACCTTTCCCAGGTTTGGAAAGTTGGTGGGACTTAGCCTCTCATGGCCTCACAACTTGAGGGCCTTTAAAGTAAGGAAACTTATCGTTGCCATGTCCCTCGCACAGGCTTGACTTTGAATACTTTGCTCTCCTTGGCCACTCCTGGCAGCACTGATACATTAGATAGAGCTTCATCAATGACAGATCGGATGGTCATGTATGTCGTCATTTCTGCATAAACAGAGACCATCTTTTTTGTTTTGTTTTTGTTTGTTTGAGACAGGGTTTCTCTGTGTAGCCTTGGCTGTCCTGGACTCACTTTGTAAACCAGGCTGGCCTCGAACTTACAGCGATTCGCCTGCCTCTGCCTCTCGAGTGCTGGGATTAAAGGCATGTGCCACCACACCTGGCCACAGAGACCATCTTAATTTGGGTCACAAAGGCAGTCTCCACCACATCAAACCCCCTGCCTGGTAGGTTGGCATAATTCTGGACCTCAATATTTGGCAGTGTTGACCGAGGAAAGATGGTGACATACATTGCGATGAACCGCTTTGTCACTTGCTGAGTCGCTGGCCACTATGGTATCCATGCAGAAATGACATATAACATGCGTGGTGATCCTGTGCACAGGATCTCTCATGGGGCACACTTGCCAGCAGATGATGTCTTCTCTCCTGCGTGTTCAAATCTAATGAAGGGGGAGAAACACAGATTCTCCTATTTCATAGAGGTCGGGAAGACTGCAAGGAGGCAGCAGGCAGGTAGAGAGATGTTTCCTCTGTGTGTCTTACTGTTGATGAGAGGAATTGTTCAGAGATTGGTAATGACTATGTCAACTGTCTCGTCATGTGGTGGGAAGACTACGCCATCTCTCTTCAGTGTACCAGTAGGGCACATTTTGGCCTTGAGTCCCTGTGCACCAAGCAACCAAGCCTCAAGTAGTCATAGTGGGAGTGCACTGGAAAGCTTAAGTTGGTCTTAATCGGCATATGCCTTGAGTGCCACTTGCCAGAAGTCCTATACGTTCTATATAGATAATGAAAGAGTGTTGGAACGCCAAACACCATGCCTTTAGTCCCTAACTGGTGATAAGAGAAAGGCTGAATCAAGAGTATATTTGGGAAGAAAATATAATCAGGGAGACTGACTGGAGGGAGCATATACTTTGAGTTAAATTTTCAGGCATAACTTTGTACTAGTCAAATATTAGTCTGTGGTTTTTCATACATTCGAAGTATGTGCGGAACCATATAAGTTTCATATTATATTTTAAGATCTTTATAGAATCCTTCTGTATTTAAAGTTTTTTTGGCAAAGAAAGTTTTTTTGGGGGAAAAATCCCTATCACATGCTATATTATATAACTAATAAAAGCCACATGGTGTTGGCAGATGAACTCACAGCTAAACAGGACAAAGCAGGTCCAATCGGGCCTTAGTAGGAATACTAAAGTGAGAATCCCAAAGAAGGAGGCAATGTAAGAGGGCAGGGAAGGGATGAGTGTTGAACAAAACAAAAGCAAATAACTGATTTTCTATTTACTTATATATGCACTCCATACCCTGTACCCAGATAAACGGGAAAATTGAAGAAACACATACATTAAAAATATCAAACCTTTTGTCTGCTGGAAACACTTTGGTAACATGAAGCAAAATTAGGGAAAAATGCCCTTTATTTCAAGTAATTTCACTTTATATACTAATTTTACTTTTTAATTGGATTGATCAGCTTTTGGATTTTTAAAGACAAGGTCTCGATATGTAGCTCAGACCTGCCTGAAACTCAGAGATCCACCTGCCTTTGCCTTCCAAGTGCTGGGATTGAAGGCCTGTGCTGCCATGTCTAAACTTAAATATCAATTTTAAAGAAATAATTCTCATAAAGAAAAATGTAGCAGGTTAAATTTCTTAACACCACTTAAATCAATAGAGAATGCAGAAACAACTTGAGAAGCTACCGTAGAGAATATCGTTGTGTAAATAAAGAAATAATGTTAAAACAGTTGTGGCCATTTGGCTACTCAACTATTGGGTTGTAATGTTTTCATGAAAACAAAACAAAACAAACAAACACCTTCCAAAAGCAAAATTGCCAACCCCACAATAAGACCCTGTTGTGCTTTTAGAAATACATACCAGGGCCTAGGGAGATGGCTCAGTGTATAAAAGTGCTTGTCACCCAAGCCTAACAAGCTGAGTTTAGATTGATTCTAAGACCCATGTAAAAGCACATGGGTCAGGTAGCCTAGTGTGTACAGTGCTGGGACAAACAGGAGAGACTCTGCCTCAAACAAGATGCAAGGGGAGGACCAATACCCAGACACATGGTAGGCACCCCCCCCCCAACACACACAGGGGAGGGAGGTGAATGATTTAAAAACAAGACAGGACAATATAAATTCATCCCTCTGATAGAAACATCAGTCTGAACAACTATTCATGTATAAAATGTAACTCATAAGAGCTAAGGAAACCGAACAACATAACAGTACCTACATGGAGTCAGACATGGGGGCTCATGTCTTTAATTATAGCATCTGGGAAGCTGAAGAAAGATGATTGCCATGAATAGGAGGCCAGCATGGATTATTATTTGAGCCACTGTCTCAAGAAAACAAAAAGCAGACAAAACAAAGAATATTTGGGTATGGTATACAAATAGGGGACGCCCTGAATAGGGTAGAAAGTTTGTTTTTAGACTCTCCACAGCACTTCCTCTCCAGCCTGGGGCATACACAGCGGGACAGCTTTCTACTTGGAGGAAAAATAAAGGAAATGAGTGCTAACTTTGCCTTGGGCCCTGATAGGCCTTCTCCCCCAACAAAAGCCAGTGCCATGAAAAGCCTTACAGCCTCAGACTCCTGGTCTCATCCCCAGGCCCAGTACCACCATTGTGTTTCCCGTAGGTATCACCTGCAAATCCATCCTCCAGGTCTGTCTGCTGTCCAGCCAGTACTTGTGACCCTGCCTCAAGTTCCACATCAGCCCTGATGTTCAGCCCACACAACCCAGGCTTCAGGCCTGCTCTGGTCTAGTCCGACACTTGAGAACACTGTGAGGGACCTTGCTTACTGCCAAATCCAGCATACCCAGGCTCATCCAAACTGTTATGATTCAAATGTGAAATGACTCCCTCAGGCTTGCGTTTGAATACCGGGTCTTCAGCTGGTGGCATTGTTTTAGGAACATTTTGGATGTGGGGCCTACCTGGTGGATCCAGAGTCATATCTCAAGAATCATAGGCCATACTTCCCGTCCTGTCTGCTGTTGTGCTATACATCCACCCCCTAACTCCTGTCACTCCAGGCATAAGACAGTTCTGTTTCTGCCTTTCCTGCCATGATGGACTGTGCTCTCTCCAAACTGTGAGACAAAATAAATACTTCATCCCCAGAGTTGCTTGTCTCAGGTTTTCTGCTACAGCAATAAGTAAAATAACTAACATACTCGTATATCCCATTGCTGGGCCGACCCTTAAGTATTCAGGCACTAGCCAGCCAAGCCTTTCTGGATGTAGATGCAGTACACCCACAGTCCACGTCTACTTCATAGATGCAAGTGCCAGACACTCCAGCAGGCCCACTGGTTGGTTCCTCTGGATGTAAGCTCCAAGTCTATCCCTGAAGACTCGGGCTCTGTGACCATTTCCATGGTTAGAGGACACAGGCCCACCTCTCTGGACTTGTGTTCCGGCTATGTCCAGCACATCTAGAAACCAGGCTTCTATCTCAGCACAACACTGGCCTCTGCAGACCGAGGCTTCACGCTCCCACAGTGGCAGTTTAGCTTGTGTAGACTTAGGCTTCAGGTCAGTTTCCAACTGGCTCATCCTAGTAGATCCAGACATGACCGGTGTCTCAGTTAGGGTTTCCATTGCTGTGAAGAGACACCATGACCAAGAAAGACAGTTCTTATAAGAGAAAGCATTTAATTGGGGCTGGCTTACAGTTTCAGAGATTTAGTACATGAAACATGGCAGCATTCAGGCAGACATGGTGCTAGAGAAAGAGGCTGAGAGTTCCACATCAAGATCCACAGGCAGCAGCATAAGACTAGACTCCATACTGCACAGTGTGTGTGTGTGTGTGTGTGTGTGTGTGTGTGTGTGTATAACCTTAAAGTCCACCTCTACAGTGACACACTTCCTCCAAGAAGGCCATATCTCTTACATGTGCCACTCGTTATGGGGTTAGACCTATTCAAACCACTACAGCCAGCTTTCCCAGAATCTCTGTACTGGCTACTAATGAAAGGCTTTGCCAGATTTAAAAAAAAAAAAAAAAAAGACAGTCTTCAAAGACTAGAATGTGCTCCTACTTCCCGAACTGTGTAAATACCGTATATGACTACAAGAATCAAGAAAGATCAGGAAACATGAAATTACCAAGGGACAATAGAAAATTGATTCTAAAAAAACCGAGGTATATTAATTACATGACAAAGAATTCCAAGTAATTATCTTAAGGAAGCTCAGCAAACTTCAGCAAACCATTCAGTGAGTCAGGAAAATAATTAATGACTAAAGTAATGATGAATTAAAAAAAAATTCTAGAGCTGAGAAATGTGAATGGAATGAGCAATGCAATAGAACAGAGCACAGCAGAATTGATCGAGGAGGAGAAAGAACCAATAAACTCAAATCAGATGAGAAAAATATTGATAAGGAATGGAGAAATCTTTAGAACTTTTGGGAACGCATTCAGAGGAACAAAAATCTAACTATAGTAATTCAAAGAAGACAGGAAAGATCATAAAGCTTATTTTATAAAAATAAAAATGTCAAATCTAGACATCAATATTGAATAGGTATGGCCCCCATAGACTCCTGTGTTTTAATGCTTGGCCCATGGGGGAGTGGCACTATTAGGTGGTGGCCTTGTTGGAGGAGGTGTGTTGCTGTGGGAGCTAGCTTTGATGGCTCCTATGCTCAAACTGTGCCCAGTGTGGCACATAGTCCCCTTCCGCTGCCTGCGGATCAACATGTAGACATTTCAGCTTCTTCTCCAGCCCCATGTCTGCCTGCACACTGCTGTGATGATAATGGGGACTAACCCTCTCCAACTGTAAGCTAGCCCCAGTAAAATGTTTTCCTTTCCTATATAAGAGCTGCCATGGTCATGGGGTCTTTTCATAGTAATAAAACTCTAAGAAAAATATAAATATGTTCAGACATAAGAGGGTCAATGATTTCCAATCATAGTCCAAATGAGACTATATCAAGATATTTTATAATCAAACTGTCAAAAATTAGAGACAAAGGTGAAGTTACTAAAGTAGCAACAAGAATGAAGCCACCTCCCTCACGGGGAGCTACAATCAGGGAACAGCAAGTTTTCCCTACAGGAGCTTTGCAGGGTGAGAGGGTGGAATGACACGCACTGAGTGCTGAAGGGAGGAGCTACAGACATGGACTATGATACCCAGCAACACTATCTTTCAGAAATGAAGGTGGGTGATGGCTCTCCAGCACAAATGAAGCTAAGGAGATCATCATCACCCTAGAAAAAAATGTTAAAGGAATTTCTTCAAGCTAATGGAGCAGGCCCATATAAACAAAGCATGAAGCACATTAATGTTAGATGACCACACCGTCAAACTGAGAAAACGCTAATAGTGTTGTGATATGCAAATTATGTAAAATGTATCCTTAGCATGCAAGAGACAAGAAACCCTTAAAAATAATTGCTAGAATAATGTCTTAAATAAGTCATGATGTAAAAATATTTAAATTGTAACATTAGAACAAGACAGCTGGGTATGGTGGCATATACCTACAATGTCTGTGTATGAAAGCAGGAGGAAGTTCAAGGCCAGCCTGGCCTCCTCAGGGAGTTTGAGTCCACCCTGGCCTGCCATGAGACAGACCCTGTCTCAAAGTGGAAAAAAATATGTGTGGGGAACAGTCAAACTGTAATTTTAAAAAAATGTATGCAAATTGTGTGTGTGTGTGTGTGTGTGTGTGTGTGTGTGTGTAGTCTATGCAGGTGCATTTGTGTGGTCATGGGTGTGTAGGCCAAGGGACACCTCTGATGTCATCCTCAGGAATATCATTCACCAATTTTGACATAGGGTCGTTCATTAGCCTAGAGCCCAAACCTGCCTGGCTAGTGAGTCCCAGGGCTCCTCCTGTCTTGGCCCGGCATGGTGATTTGATCTAGGGATCAAATTCAGGTCCTCCTACTTTGGAGGCAAGCACAATCCTGATTAAACTGCCTCCCATTACCAAACTGTAGGCTGGGGTTGTTTATGAGATAGAGCCTCTCAACATAGCCTCAACATAGCTGTCCTGGAGCTCACAGAGATCTGCCTGCCTCTGCCTCCCAAAGTGCTGGGATTAAAGGTGTGCACCACCATGCTGGCTCCCCAAACTGTAGTTTTAGGAACATGATTAATGATTGGTTTAAAGTAGCCTATTGCAACTATAAAATGGTTTATGTAAGCCTAGGTAACCAGAAAGCCCAAACCTATAGTAGATATACAAACTATAGCAGGGGATTTTAAAACAAAACAAAAGAAAACAACAAAAAATATTAGCCAAAGCCTATCAGAAGGCAGCCAGCAAAGGAGAAAGGAAAAGACCACACATCCAGAAGATCACAAATTAGCTCTATCAATAATTATCTAGCATGAATATAGTGAGATTAAATTCTGTGATCAAGGGACACACAGATCAAGGGACAGAATGGATTAAAAAAAAAAAAAGACTTAGAAAGACCACAAACTATATGTGATCTATAGGAGACTCACTTCACCTTTTAGAACATATATGGGCTAAAAGTGAAGGAATGGAAGTAGCTGTTGTATGCAAATAGAAATTGAAAAATGAGGGAGGGTAGTTAAATAGATTAAGTTAAAGAAAACTATAATAAGACAAAGTCAGCCATTAAATAATGACAAAGGGGTCAATTAATTAAGAGGATATACAGTATGTCTTAATTGTTAATTGATGTGGGAAGGCCCAGCCCACTGTGGGCAGCACCACTTCCCAGGCATGGATCCTGAACTGTATAAGAGGACAGAGGAAGCGAGATAACAGTCCTGAACACATTCTGTTCTCACTGCTCCCAGCTGTGAATAGGATGTGACTAGCCGCTGTGAGCTCCTGCCACTGTGATTTCTCTGCTGTGAAAGGCTGTAACCTGGAACTATAAGCCAAGCACAGTGCCCTTTCTCCTAAATTGCTTTCTGTTAAGAAGTATTTTATCACATCAGCAGAAATGAAACTAGAACATCCCCAACAGAAAGTCATCAAGGAAACAGACTCAAACTTAATTTTAGACCAAACAAATATATAGAACATTCTATCTAAGAGAAACTAAATACACACATCTTCTCAAGTCCCCATGGCACATTCTGTGGGACTGATAAGCTAGGCAAAATGTTTAACTATTCTGGAAGAGTAAAATAATACCAAGTATTTTGTTTCTGGCCACAAAGGTATGGTCTGGTAGTAATTTGCAACCAATTGTAACCATGTAGAATCAAATAGAAATAATGCTCTTGAATTTGCAAAATGTCCAAGAAGAAATTGACCATGGTTAAGGATTTATGCCAGGGCTACGAGCATGGTTTAACATATATCAATCCATAAATGAGATGTAGCACGTTAACAGAGTGAAGGGGAAAGATCATGTGGTCATTTCAGTAAGTACTGAAAAGAATTTGACAAGATCTAGTATCTCTTCATGATAAAATTTTTCAATAAAATCAGGCAAAGGAAGAACATACCCCAACACTCAAAAAGGGCCACAAAAAACTCTTAAGGAAATGGAATCAGCCTAGATGTCCATCAACAAATAATGAAGAGTGAAAAATGTGGTAATATAGATACAATGAACTCTATTTTGTCGTACAGAAAAATGAAACTGCAATTTACAGAAAAGTGGATGGAACTAGAAAACATAGTGAGTTAACAAAGGCTCAGAAAGACAAACACCGCATGCTTCTCTCTCATATATGGGGATTGTAGCTTCTAATTTTTACATATATACATTTATGTGGGAGTGGAGAGTCAGCCAAAACAAGAATGTATTGATATAAGAAAACCTACTACTTTGCACGCTACGTTACATGGAAAGTGTGTGTGTGTGTGTGTGTGTGTGTGTGTGTGTGTGTGTGTGTTGTAAAATACCCACAGCCAACACCAAACACTCATTGGTGAAATGATCAAAGCTTTTTCTTCAAGACCAGAGGTGAGAAAAAAAAAATCATTCTCCCCACTTCTACTCAGCATAGAACTGAAGTCACAGCAGGAACAGTTGGCAAAAGAAGAAATAAAAGCCATTGGAAAGGAAGACATTAAGTTGTCTGTGTTTGCAATGACACTTTCGATATACAAAGTCCTGGAGACACCACAAACAAGTCTATTTGATCTAATAAGTGAATTAGTGAAGCTGGAGGGTATATGTAAGTCAGTATTGTCTCTGTGCACCAACAACTTACTGAAAATAGGCCAAGACAAAATAAGCCAAAACAATCCCATTTACAGAAGCTTCAAGAAATAATAAAATTCTTAGGAATAAATTTAACCAAAGAGGTAAAAATCTCTACAATGAAAACTATCCCCAGCACTGATGAAAGGAAATAAAGATGGCACAGGCAAAGAGAGATCCCGTGTTCATGAAGTAGAAGAAAACACTGTTAAAATGTTCCCACTGCCTGGGATGACCTGCACATTCAAGCCTATCCTTAGCAAAATTCCAGTAATTGTTTCCCCAGGAATGGAGATTCCATACCAAGGGAATAAGGCAGAGGGAGGTAAGAGCCAGGGCACCTCACTCATTCTCAAAAAATATGTTCTCATCATGGCTAGTCAGCAGAGAAATTCTAATTAAAACCACCATGATCGTATCACTTTGCACCTCTTAGAATGGTTATAATTTTAAAAGGTAAAAAAGATATGTTTATGAGTCACTTTCTCATTACTATGACCAAATACCCAACAGGAAGCAAATTAGGGGAGGAAGAGTTTATTTTGGCTCACAGTTTGGTGGCTCACAGTTTGGTGGCTCACAGTCCACCTTGGTGGAGAAGGAATGGTGGTTGGGAATAACAGGAGTGAGAGCCTGCTTGCTCACATCTGGACGGATCAGGAAGCAGAGAACTGGGAACGCTCTCCCTCATCTGGCTTGCCCCTTTGTTTTAAGGCTGGGCCTCCATCCCATGAGATGGTGCTACTCTTATTCAGGGTCGGGTGAGGGCTTCCTTCCTCAATGACTACTCTCTGGACACGCTACCACAGATAAGGTCACAAGTGTGTTTCCTAGAGAATTCTAAACCCAGTCAAGCTGACAATGAGGATGAACTGCTGCAGTAAGTGTTGGTGGTGGAAGAGCCCTTGTAGCTATAAATTAGTACTGTGGTTGTAGGAAAATGTGTGGAGGTCCTCAGGGGGAAAAAAAAAGATAGATAAAAGAAAGAAAAAATCAAGACCACCACAGGCTTCAGCAATCTTCTTACTGAATGTCTGAAGTGAAATGCGTGTGGGTGCCAAGGACAAGGAATAAATGTACTGATGAGGATTTGCACTCCGTGTGCCCTGCTACGTTAGTTACAGTCGCCAAGCTATAAAATCAACCCGAGTGCCGAAGGACAGGGTATAAAGTGAAGTAACACAGGCACGTGACCTTACTTATATGAAAAACCTAAAAAGAATGATCTCACCAGGCGTAAAGGCACGAACCCTGAATTCCAGCACGTAGGGGGCAGAGGTGCACGGATCTCTGTGAGTTCAAGCCAGCATGATTTACCTAGTAAGTTCCAGGATAGCTAGAGCTACGTAGAGAGACCCTGACTCAAAATAAGTAGGTAGATGATACACAGACAGACAGACAGACAGACAGATAGATGATTGATAGATAGTGATCTCATTAGAGCAGAGAATAGAATGCTGAGTACTAAAGGCTGAGGGTGAGGAAGATGGATTTCTGATCAACGGATAGAAATTTCAGCTACATAGGACGAACACATTCAGTGGTTCTATTGAACACCATATGATATGCCTAATCACAACATATTGTTTATATATTGTGTATGTTTTATAAACATATTATATTAAATGTATATTGTATATTTGGAAGTTGGTACAAGTGGGCCTGGAACCAGAAGTTAAGAGTGAGAACCACCACAGCTCTTCCAGAGGACCTTGGTTTGCTTCCCAGCACCCACACCGGGCGGCTCACAACCACCCGTAACTCTAGCTCCAAGGCAGTCTGATGCCTCTGGCCTCCGTGGGCACCTGCACACATGGTCACATACCCGCACATGTACACATAGTTTAAAACAACCAGAAGCAACCTTTTATAAAAAAGGAAAAAAAAAAAAAAGAGTGCTGCAAAAATTTATGTTGTCATTGCTAAAATTAAATATGTGAGATCATGCATGTTAATTAACTCGGTTTAGCCATTCTAGAATATGTACATATTTCAAAGAATCACAAATGTTTATGATTTTGTATGGTAATAAAAATTCCTGATTTTTCTCAGTGCTGGGGATCAAACCCAGAGCCTTGTGTATGTGGGGCAAGTCATTCATCACTGAGCTATACCCCTGCACCGTTAAAAAATGCTAATATGTTTATCATCAGATTTTTAAAAATCACACTAAAAAAGAAAGAAACTTGTCTTTTAATGATGAGACTATTTCTTTTCTCTGTTTTTCAGTTCTTTGATAATTGTTTTCTTTGATAAGAAAGTTAGATCAGCAGGCTGTTAAAGAGGTATGCAGGAGTAACTTGGAATTTTTACACAAGGGAAGGTTAATTAAGGCATTTAAAAACTTACATTTTAACTTTTCTCTGACAGACAGTAACCACTTTTCATATTTTTGTACATCACAGGATCTGGCCAAAGCTGTGCTCTGGGTAACGTCTCTAATCTAATGCTTTCCACATGGAAATTCTGCCCTGTTATTAAAGCTTTCCAGTTTACAAAGACTGGATCCAACACATGCCAGGAAAGACAACCCTTGAACTGGCAGCGGTATTTATCACTGTCCCTTGGAGTTTGTCATCTGTTATTTATAACTTTTCCAATCACATTCTTGCCAAATGAATTATCAACTGAGATTTCGTCCTGGGGCATAAAACTGCACTGAGCCTGGCAGTGTGTTAAAATAACCACAGTCAACATTTAGCCACCTTAGGGCTTCTCCGTGCATCTGTGCTTTCCTCCCCTGACCCCTCCAACAGTCTCAGATTTAAGAAAGGTGGGGAGGCTGGGTAATAACTCCATCAGTAAATTGCTTGTCATGCAGGCACGAGGACCCACGTTTAACCCTAGCACTCTAAAAACCAGGCATGGGTGCACACTCTAATCCTGGCACTGGGAAGCTGAAGCCGGCAGTGGGGGTGGGGATCCCTGAGGCTTGCTGGCAGCCCTCTAACTGAACCAGTGCGCTCCAGTCAGGGAGAGAGCCTGTCACGCATATAAGGTGAAGAGCGATCTTGACTTCTAATAGCTATATGCCCACACATGAGTAAATGCATGCATCTACTAGAGAGGGGGGAGGAGAGGGAGGATAAAAGGAGGGAGGGGGAGGGAGGGCTCCTATCACATTCCCCAGTAAGGTGGGAGGCATCTTGGGGTTTTCAGGCAGCCCTGAGGAGGCCAGCAAGAGGGAGGAGAAGGGAGAGAAGAATGAGGGGGAGGGGAGTGGGGAAACGAGAAGGAAAGGAGGGGAGGGGAGGGGAGAAAGAAGGAAAGAGGAAAGGAAGGAACACTTAGGAAGTGAGCAAGTGTCCAAGCCACATCTAAAGCAAAGTCTTACAAATTCCACTCCCACGTCTTTCCAACCTAAGGAGCCACAGTTCTTTGCCTCCTTCAGCCCCAGCATCACCTCTCTCAATGCAGACGCATAAAAGACTCTCCCAGACTCTCAGCTGAGTCTGGCCCTGGATGTGGCCATGTGGACAAAGTGACCATTCTTCAAGAAGGCTCTCAGCGCGCACATCCTCCCATCACATTCCCCAGCAGGGTGTGTGGCAGGAGCTCCCGGGGTTTCCAGCTAGCCGGGAGGATGCCAGCAAGGAGGAAAAGCAGGGTCGGCAGCCTCTCTTGGCCGGAGAGCTGGAGACTGAGTGTCAGGTCAAAGCGGGGTCAGGTCATTTGCACCAGTGGCATGGAGCAGGAGCAGAGTGGGCCTGCCCTGGGATTCCCCTCCTCAGTGGAGCTAGTGCACCAGACACTTGGTCTGCAGTCCAGCCAGACGCTCTCCATAGCCATGTTGCTACGCCCTGGCATCAGAAGGGTCTGCCTTGAGTGTTTCCCAGCACAAGGGTCAGAGTATGAGCGTTATTTTGGGCATCAGCAGTGGTCCAAGAGGTTGAGCTTAAAGACCTCACTGGTGGCTTAGTGTAGCTTATTCATCCAGGGTCAGTACACCGAGGATCAGGGCAGGAATGAACAAAGACCCTCTTACCCCAGTGGCAGCAAGGTCATCTGCTGTGAGGTATTAGAACACAGACACACACAGACACACACCAGGATCAACCATTAGATCTTCACAAACCTGAGATTCCAGGACCATGGGTGTCACCATTGCCCCCCCCCCATCCCTCTCCTCCCCAAGGGTGCATCATGTGAGCCTGTCTGTTGTATAGAGCGCCCTCTGGTGCTGCTGTGGGAAGGAGCATTAGCCGCCATGAGTGGCCGAGGGAGGATTCTGAGATTTCAGGAGGCAACAAGAGTTGGAAAATGTCTTTCTGAAACTCACTGAGAAAGCTACAAATGCCCAAGGCCATCATCTAGATAGCTCACAGCAAAGAGATTCACACCCCATCTACTGTGATGCTGAATTTTTGGAGTGGATTTCTGGAAAGCAACAAAAAATATAAAACCCCCTTCTCAGTTCAGGTGGGAGCTTTCTCCTCACTCCCAGGGGGAAATCAGCACCAAGAGCTGAGCAGCCTTCCTCCCAAGAATGTGTGATGTCAGCATTTCCTTCCCGTGGTGGGTCTAGGCAAGCAGCTGGGACAGCATTCCATGGCCCAGTGCTTCCCAGTCCTTTTCATGTCACAGACAACAGAAGCTGCGTACACACCTACCTCCCTGGGGACCACGGAGAAGGCTGCTTATTCTTGTGAACAGAGCTACAGCTAGCGAGTATTATATCAAAGAAGAAGGCGCAGGATACATCATTCCTGAACTATATTTGACCATGCAGCCACTCGAGGAGAGGCGAATTCTGTGGACCCCGTTTTTTGGGAAACCCTTTGTAGTGGATTTGTATTAACAAAGACACTGCTCTAATGTCCTCGTAACTACCATAGCTAGTAAGCCTGCGCCTCTTCTGGCGGAGAACCCACCACAGCAGCCCAGCCTCTCCTGTTCATAGCAATTCAGCTTCCAAACCCTGGCGGTCTAAGAGTTAGTTGCTCCCCCTCTTTGGTCCCAGGGACCCCTGCAGCCCAGCTCATGGCAAGGCTGGCCAAAGACCCTATCTTCCGTAGCATGGTCCTAAATGGCTTGCTTTCGTTTGCTATGGTAAACACTATAACCAACAACAACCAAATGGAGGAAAGGATTTATTTCTGCTCATTCTTCCAGATTATAGCCTCTCCATGAGGGAAATTGGGGCAGGAATTCAAGCAGGGACCATGGAGGAATGCTGCTTAGTGGCTCACTTACTCACTTGCTTACTAGCTTTCTTATACAGACCGAGCTCTAGGGGATGCCTAAGGATGGTGCCTCCCACAGTGGGCTTGACCCTCCCACATCAATCAAGATAATTCCAGAGGCCATGTTCCTCAGTGGGAGGTTTCTTTGGAAGACCTGATGTTATGCAGAAGCTAATTAGACCACTGAGTCATATGAAATCCATTATCTTTCCCCTCAACTACTCTGTTCTCAGTTCCAACATGTTCTGCTTCTGTAGGCTTTGAGATGAGGGTGTACAATATAGCCAAGCCAAGTGAGACAGGTTGGGATCAGAAAAGGGAAATTTAGTAATTTCAGGAATCCTAAAAGTCAACTCCAAATATAGTCAGAAGAAGTCAAAATTAAATTTACTCTTGGGAACCAGGGACTCACAGGGATGATTGTGGGCCCCTTATAACATTTGAGAGACCATTTTCTTGGTTGCTCACGTTCAACCCATTGAACTAGTTTCTGTTTCAACTTACAACTTTTCCTTTTATTATTCATTAAGGACTTACTAAGTGCTAGGCACTGAATACAAAGTCTTATACTCAGGGGGGTCCAAGGTCTGGGACAGAGTCAGAGGTTACTGCACTCTGCCTGGAGCAATCAGGAAGGCTTCATGGAGGTGGTGGCTCTGGAAGATGATTTTTGAGAGTTCATAGAATGTTATCAATTGTACAAAGATGGGAAGAAGGGTTGATCGAGATTTTCTAAGCAGAAATACTTGTGCAAAGATCTACATGTTTGAGTGACCCTACTGTGTCTGAGAAGAGCTTTCAATCAGTGAAGGTCAAGTTTACTCTCTGCTAGATGGTTGGTCAAATACTCAATATATTAGCTAATGTAATCTTCCAGGCAGTTCCATGGAGCAGGCTGTCTTGGTCAAGGTTGTGAAGGGACACCATGACCATGACACCTCTTACAATAGAAAACACTTAATTGGGGTTTGCTTATAGTTTCAGATGTGCAGTTCGTTATCATGGCAGAGAGCATGGCGGCACACAGACAGAAGTGGCTGAGAGTTCTACATCTTGGTCCACAGGGAGCAGGGAGAGACACTGGGGCTGGCTTGAGCTTTTGAAGCTCCAAAGCCCACCTCCAGTGACATACTTCCTCCCACAAGGCCACACCCACCTTCCTAATCCCTCTCAAGTAGGCCATTTCCCAATGACTACACATTTAAATATATGAGCCCTTGGGGGGGGGGGAAGACCTGGGGAGGGCTCAGACAAGCCAAGTGGGGAGCCTAGAGCTCTTTAGACAGCATTGTCCAATGGGAGAGAACTCTCCAACTCTCTCTCATGACCTTCTACGCACAGCCTGTCTGGAGCATATGCTTTTGATCCTACTGGGCTCCTGGTGCAGAGAAAACAATGCATTTGACTTTGGGTGGAGCAAAGACCCATTGTCAAGTCATAGGCATCTCAGGCTGTCCCTCCAGAGAGGCCTCATAAGAACTGCCCTGCATCTAAAATTCTGAATGTCAATCAATATCTATCCTATCTCGTCATTAGGAAAGATGTTTTCTTCAAGGCTGCCAAATACAAATAGCCAAAACACTAAGAATGTAACATTTATATAATTCCTGATTGTGTCATGGTTCTTATTGCTGTAGGTAGTTTATTGTATATATGTGTAATAATATAAATGTATATGTAAAAATAAAAAGCTATTTAATAATTTAAAAAAAGACAAGATGGAATTAACAGCCTTCTCTCTAGGATAACTTGGTTATCTTCAGACTAAATTAGGTCTGGAAGAACTTGCATATGAATGGTTTATCAAGCATGCCCACTCTTCTGTCCGTCCCCACACATGCACCTCGCTTGCACAGATATTCACTGCTTGCCCCTTCACTACAAAGCCCTCGCCAGATGTAACAGAAGTATAGCGGATACAAGCAACACGCTCTTGAACCTCCACCACTCCAAAAACACGAGCCAAACAAATCTTACAAATCTTTCTCACTTATAAATTACTGGCCTCAAATATTTTGTTGCAACAACAGAAAGTGTACTGAGGCGCATTAACTAAGAACAGCAAAAATAAATGGAATACACATAAATTTGAGTCATTCTTTTGTAAGCATAACTCTGTGTATAAAAAAATAAAAGTACCAATGCTGAAGAAGAAGAAGAAGAAGAAGAAGAAGAAGAAGAAGAAGAAGAACAACAACAACAACAACAACAACAACAACAACAACTGCCCCTGTTTGTCAGTTCCAAGGTTTGGGTGTTTCCCCAGTAGTTGCAGGGTTTGCGCAGCTTGGGGATGACTCTGTATTAATGTGACTGTCCTGCCTCTCTCCCTAAAGGATGTTAAATGATGCTGCAGCAAGGTGAAATTTCCAACTGATTTGCAGAAAGGCCAAAGAGAACTGTGGGTATTTGGGCTAAGGTCAGCTGAGGCCCTGAATCACAGATGGTGAAGCAATCTTGGCCTCTACTGTCTACTGTTCCTAGACCTTCTGCAGTTTAAAGTCATATAAAGTTTACTTCTCCATCTGGACTTTTGAAATTGGCCACAGTCCATTGGGATGGGGTGAAATGACCTCTGGACAAAGAGTACTGGTACCTTGGCTTGTGACTCACAGAAATCACACATCAGGCAGTGTTCCAGGGTGGTATGAACAAGGTTATCGGGTTGAGGTGTGGGCATACAGGGCCCCTGGGTGGGGGGCTCTGATTCAGATGTCCATCCCTCTAAACCTACCCAGTGGTTAACTCTCACATTTTCACCTCCATTTGTCTGGAGTGCTTCCTGAGGTCAGGTTTCAGGTGCCCCTGCTCCCTAGCCTTATGAAGAACCAGACAGTAATTAGATTAAGCCTGTGGACCGTAAGGTCTTCATAGCAACTACTCAGCTCTTTCATTGTAGCACAGTAAATGCCCTTGATAATAGGTAAACATACAATTGTAGTTGTATTCTAATAAAGCTTTATTCATATGGAGCCAGATTTTGTGATAGGCCATAGTTGGATTACCACTACTCCCCATTTTTGTTTTAATCCTCCCCTACTTCCTTCTCATTTTGAATCCCAAGAATAGGAATGAGGTGTCTAAAAGGCAAGCTATTTGTCTTTCCTGTTACTTTTGGACAGTCCTTTTGTTTTTTATACTTCAGAAAGTACACGTTGTCTTGTCCTTGTAGGTGGTTACTTAAATTGAAAGCAGCTGTGAAGCAAAGAGCTGTTGGGGAGCGTTTGTTATGCCCACTGCTATGGGCTGGTGATTTTTAGATGCACTGTTTGTGCTTAGTTACAAAGCTCACCTTACCGGTGTGCTGCATAGTGACTCAGGAAAACTCTCTACCCTCACGGTGCCCAGGCACAGAATGGCAAGTGCTCTTTTGCTGGAGAGAAAAAAGAGGTGAGGGGGAAGGAGGGAAGGAAAGGGGGGAGAAAGGAGGCGGAATGGAGAAGAAGTAGGGAAGGAGAGGAAAGAAGAGAAAGAGAGAGAGTTTAAGAAAGACGAACATGTTTGGAAATGGTGGGTGATCCCAGGCTGTACCCTGGGTACAGTTCCTTTACCTCACAAGATCTTTATGGTGAAACCTTCTCACAGAACCTGAGCTTCCCCGGAGAAATGGAAATCAGATAGGAAGATGCCCAACAGAGGTACAGACAGGGAACACTCTGTAAGTTTGTCCTGTGATGGAGTCAGGTGACAAAAATGCCTGCATTTTAAAGGATGTATCAGCACCAATCCCACCATCCTCTCCTCAGCCTGTGGTTATTTAGGAGGAAGGATCCATGGTTCCTGCCATGCTCCCAACACCCGTTTCTACTGAGATGCTCAACGAAGAACAATCCAGAACAATGCCTGTAAAATACTCATGATTTAATTCCAGGGGAAAAAATAGAATAGGCAATCTAATTTAGATTATTAGAATAGGCATGGTTTTGATCTTGTTTAAAATCTTTATGTGCTTACCCGGACCCAGAAACCCAACCCTAAGAATACATATAGTAAAATGTCAACAGTGGCTTTCTCTGTATGCAATCATGGTTAATTTAAACTCTTCATTTTGGGATTCCTTTGTGTGTGACAGTATCCATGTTTGTCAGGGACACATGTGCACATCTGTGCACATTCATGTGGGGGGCAGAGGTCAACATCAGGTGACTTTCTTAGTTCTCCATCTTAATGTATTTTGATTTTTTAAAACATACATTTCATATAATATGTGTCCTGCGCAGAGGTCAGAGGGCAACTTGTAGGAGTCATTTCTATCTTTCCACCATCGGGGTCCTGGGGATTAAACTCAGGTTGTTAGGCTCAACAGGTGCCTTTACCTGCTGGTCCATCTAGCTGGCCCCACACCCTTTTTAAGACAGGGCCTCTTAGCAGGACCTGAGGCTTGCCAATTAGTCTGGGAAAGCTGGCCAGCTAGACTTGGGGATGGTCCTGTCTCTACCTCTTGAACAACAGGGTTACAAGTGTGTACCTCTAAACCTAGGTTTTTACTTGGGGGTCTGGGGGACTGAACTCAGGTCCTTGTGTTTGGGTGGCGCCAACTCAACCAAGCCATCTGCCCAGTCTTGGTTCCTTATTTTTCTTTAAGAAGTTGATCTCTAATTGGCTCATTGCTTCTTTGGCTTTAGAAGGTGACATTCTAAAAGATAAGGAAGCACAGGTGTTGCAGTCTAGCTTAAGAGTCAGAAAGCAGGAGCTGGAGAGATGGCTCAGCGGTTAAGAGCACTATCTGCTCTTCCAGAGGTCCCGAGTTCAATTCCCAGCAACCAGGTGGTGACTCAACAACTGGGATCTGATACCCTCTTTTGGCATGCAGGTGTACACACGTGTGTGTGTGTGTGTGTGTGTGTGTGTGTGTGTGTGTGTGTGTGTATAATACACCTTTAAAAAATTTTAAATCTTAAAAAAAAAATCAGAAAGCAGCCTCCACCTCATGGCAGTTTGCCCATTTGCCCCATAGCAAGCATTCTTTCAGCCACATGAAAACCTCCAGATAAAACTCTGTCAGGGCAAAGTGGAGGCGCTTAGGCATCCAGCGAGAGGGGCATTTCCCTGGCTTAGCCTGCGGAGAGTGCAGGTGTTCTGCAAGGATGAGCTGGAGAACCCGTGGCGTTCAGGGCTCCTCTCCAAGAGCCTTGTTTTTGGTTCCTCTTCAAAGAGAATGGTTAGTACCTGCTCCAGCCTGGCCTCATCTTTCCCCTCTGCAGCTCAGATTACTGAAAAATACCTCAAAGCTAAATGAGCAAGTAGCATGTCTTGTCGGGTTTTAATTTTTTTTCCCAGAAAAATTTTAAGAGATTGAGTTCATCTGGAAAGTAGTCCCCAAACAGGAGTTTCTTAAACATGCCTTTGGAAAGCATAGTTCCCCGCTAGGAATTCTCACTTTTGGGAGGAACGGTGGTGGCTGGGATCCAGGAGGCCCACTTAAGGTTTCAGAGGCAGCAGCTTCATTATGCCATGGTACTGTCTCAATACACATGGTGTCTTAGTTGAAGAGGAGAGACCTGTGTGGTAGCAGCCTTGGATTATGGCTCTGCTCCGGGTGACACTGGACAAGTCCCTCGAGTCCTTTGATGTGTGTCTTTGATGAGTTCTCTGATGTCTATCAGGGAAGGAGAGGCCACGAGGGCCACAGGATGATGCATTTGCCCTCGTTTTGGAATTTATCATTTCTACTTTTACTACGCCACCACCCCAAGATAGCTTGGTGGTGCTCGGACTCATCTTGGCTCCCTCAGGCCATTACAAAGGTATTCTTGGCTGGCTGTGTTGTTTTAGGTAGGATCTATAGTCCTCCCACCCTGGAGTCCCAGAATAGGAAGTTCAGTGCCTAGGTCACCAGCAGCATTGCTGACCTAGGAAAAGCTTTGTCCATGGTCATTGCTCATGCCTCATAATCTGTTCAAATCCTCTTTGATGCGGTGGTCTAGCACATGCTAGTAGACCTGGGTCTCCTGTTTGGGTAGACATTGTTTATCTTCTTTTATTCTGTTCTTGAAGAATCTACCATAACTCACACACAGACCACAATATAAGGAATTTAAAAATACATAGGTCTTACTTACACATCTATGATAGGACGATGAGTTCCTCAAGGAGGTTCCCTGTGTGTGTGTGTGTGTGTGTGTGTGTGTGTGTGTGTGTGTGTGTGTGTTAGTGGGGTCATTTTGGCCAGAAGAAGGCAGTATTGCATACATGGTCTCCCTGAAGTATTAACATTCCAGGAGCCCAAAAACTATTAAATGACAATTTTGGAACACTGGCTCAATTTCTTTCTTTCTTTTTTCATATGTCCAAAATTGCTAGGCAACAATAACTCAAAAGCCAGTGTGAAGTTAGGTCTGCAAGAACTTGTGACCTGCCAAGAGCATTGAGACTCATTGTCCCTGGTACGATTACAGGAGACAGCATGGTACAGGTGGCAACAGGCAAGTGGGTGGCCTACGGAGGGCTTATGGGATTGCCAGACAGCTAGGCATGGTGGCACATGCTTAGACTACCAACACTCAGGACTGAGGCAGGAAAATCAAGAATCCAAAGCAAGCTTGGGCTACGTAGTAAATTTGAAGCCAGCTTGGGTTACATGAGGGAGAATGGCACCATAGTAGAAGAGAGATCATGGCACAGATTTGGAGATGGTAAGGAGCAAAATGTGTTGGCGGAAGAACCGGGAGCCAGCATACTTCGTGGTCGAGCTTGTGGTACACAAACTGTGAGCAAGGATGGAGATGTGCGAGTGGGTCTAACCACAAAGGTCCAGGCTTAAAACACTTCACTGTATTTTGGACTTCCTGGCCGACAAAATGAACTTTAATATGCACTGGGATATGAGTTTAAGAACTTTCTAGATAAAACCCATTAAATCTTCCAACCCCAAGATTAACCTTTTGCCATGTGTGAAGAAACTGTATGTGGCCAGTCAGGCTCCCCGAAAGGGAGACTGTGAGGAGAGAAGCATGCTGGGAGTATTTCCAGAGATGCTCCTGACATCACAGGCATAGCTGGAGACAGGAGGGCAGGAGATGATGCAGGACCAGTAGAAAGGTGAAACTATTTGTAACTTCAGCGTCACTGGGGCCCTGGGCCAGCTCATGGGACAATGTGATTGCCGAGATGTCCTTGTTCCAAGATAGAAAGAGGGGCCCCAGATATCCTACCTTCTGTGTCATGGCTAGTCTGTTAGGGGGTGGGGGTAGGGGTAAACCAAGGCAGGTTCTGGAAAATCAGCTGACGACTGTCTACTCATAACACTCCAAAGAGCTGGGCCCAAAGCCAGTGTGGCTGGTGCAGTGCCGAGTCCACTACACTGAGTTCAGGAAGCTTGCCCGATGTGAGAGTATTTAGAAGCAGAAAAGGCAGGGCGAGAGATTGGGGCAATTGGCCCGAAGACTATACATTCACTGTATTGCCGTACTGCAGGGCTGGGGCTAGGTGAACACTGTCTCCTCAGCATCTAAAGGACACCGTCCTGGGATCCTTCCTCAGGTACCAAGATCTGCAGAGGCTCGACCTCCTCATGTGTAATGTGAAGTGGTACAGTGTTCGCGTATAGCCACCTCTGGGTTGTGTAGAATACCCAACACAGCATGTGCAAATAGTGGCTGTACTCCACTTTAGTTTCTGAATTAACAGCAGGCAAATAGTCTGTTCATGCCCCAGTATAGACGCAGCCATCAGTTGTCTCCTGACAAAGTACACAGACGAAGCAAGGGGACATGTCGTAAGTGATGGCTGTTAGAGACAGTCTAAGGGTCTGAGAGATGGTGTCAGGCTACAGCTTGGGGAAACTTAAACCCCATTCATGTGGAATCAGGGTAATGTTTAGCCTGCAAATGCAAATTGTGCTTTTCAGGATTTTCTTTTTCTTTCCTTTCTTGTTTTAATACATGGTTTGTTGAATCTGATGAGGAGGAACCCACAGGCACAGAGCCAGCAGGTACGGAAGGCTCTGTTTCTAAGCAGAGGACAGTGCTGCTCAGGCCTTCGCTGATAGCAAAGCTCTTGATAATGGATAACAGGTGGGGGCGGATAGTGCACAGTGGTGAAAAGACCTCTTCTTAAAGAGTGGAACCTAGCTTGTAGCACACTTATGGTGTGCCCAGAGAAGGCTCAGCCTCCCCGCACTCCTGCTCCCTCTGTTCCTGTGACAACAGCTGTTGTCACCAGTTTCTCAGACAGAACATATGCATATGTAAGCATAGGTACACACGGAGATCAGGTTCTGTAGCCCTCATGTTGGAACGTCTATATCACCCTGCACTGTGCTTTCTATATTAACACCATGACTTACACCTTGCTTCAGCAACGGTCCTCTGGAGCCGAATTATTCTCTTAAAGACACACGATATAATGCTTTCCCATCCTATAATGATTTACCTTCCTTGTTCTTTTTCATGACACCGGAAGTCAACCGGAGTACCTTGTGCTTGTTAGACAAGCCTCTGCCGTTGAGCTGTACTCTCAGTCCTACTGTGATTTTTGAACAAGGTCTTTTTTGATAGACATTTTAAAGATGTTTTCAACCCTTAAAAACTTTCTTTTTCGTTTTACATTAAAAAAAATTTCTTTTGGAGGCAGTCTTTTTAGCCCAGTCTTGCCTGAAACTGATGGCAATCCTCCTGTCTCAGTCTCCTAAGTGCTGGGATCACAGGCTTGCATCCCTATGCCTAGCTCTCTTAAAGGAGATAATGGGCTATAGCTCTGGAGCCACGCACATGTTTAACATGCTCCCAGGCCATTGGGTTTAATCCTCAATGCTCACCCAACAAGGGAGTAAGTAGCAAGCAATGCTAGACTGTATTTGTTTACCTGGCGGTTTGCACATGTGAATGCATTTCTGTGAGATGAAGTCTCAGACTTACTAAGCCAAAGGATACACAGTTTTTATTTTGACAGAGTAAAGCTATTCTTTGTGAGGGTCTACACACTGTCCAGGAGAGTCCTGTTGCCCAGACTCTGACTGTATGTGAAGAGACAGCTGGGGATGCAGCTCGGAGGCAGAGCCCTTGCCTATATGCCTGAGGCCCTAGGTCTAAGCCTGAGGCCCTAGGTCTAATCCTTACTACCCGATACCATCCACCAATCTATAGAAAATAACCTGCCCTGGCTTTAAACCGCTTCTATCTTCCGAAGTCAGGTTAAGCGCCTGTTTGTATGATCAAGAGACAATTATGGCTCCTCCTCCCTCCCCCCCACCCGAACTACCCCATATCCCTGTGCATTTGCTTACTGAGTTATAGGAAGGAGTTCATTCCTTCCTGCTGCCAGTGACAAATGTTTAGAATACATTTTAAATGAAAAATCCTACAAGGAAGAGCAAAGTGGAAGTTCCGTTTGGACAGGTGGGAGATTCCCGGGTGGAGGGGGAAGGGCACGGTGAAGGCCAGTGCCCGCGTCATACCTTCGGAGACTCAGCTGCCTCTCCCTTTCTGTTGTTTCTGCCCTCAGCTCATGTGCTCCTCAGTGCAGAAGGCCCTGTTTGAGGAAGAAGACCATGTCAAGAAGCTGCAGCAGAAGGTGGCCACCCTGGAGAAGCGGAACAGGCAGCTCCGAGAGCGGGTGAAGAAAGTCAAGAGATCTCTGAGGCAGGCGCGGAAGAACAGCCGCCACCTGGAGCTGGTGAACCAAAAACTCAATGAGAAGCTGGCCGGCTCAGGGGCTCAGCAGCACATCAACGCCCTGGGCCTGGAGCCCGCGCGCGCCCCCTATCTGCACGGGTAGCAGGTGCAGGCGGATGCCGGCCTGTCTTACCTGTCCCTGTGGACAGAGAGAACAAACTTGGGTTCTATACATGCATTTATTTCAAACATTATAGGATATATCCGTTAGGCAGTTGGAAGAGTCTAACTGGGTAAAGTGGCAAGTCTTGCATTCTTTCCCATTGGGTGCTGGCCTTACTGACTACACAGCTTCAGACCCCATGTGCAGCGTGCCCTCTGTCTGTCCTGGTGCCAAGCAAATGCCTTAAAGCCTAGAGGCGATAGGACCCCCCAAATTCTGGGCCCTATTGGGTCTGGCCCTTAGCCTCTAGAGAATTCCTTCATTGGGAGAGAGAACATTCTAGACCCTCAGTATACACGAAGCTATCAAGGGAATGTGATATTTTTATTTCAGAAGAGAGTCAGTGTTGAGCCTTATCAACCAGAGCTGGTACAAACATGCATGCTGAAGAACCACTGTCCGAGAAGATTCTGGAATGTTCTACTACTCTTATGTTTTTAGAAGCAAGGTGCCCACATGTAAATATGCAGGGCACCCATGCGTCAGTCAGTATTTCTCCCTCACAGCTAAAGCATGTTAAGACTTAATGAGTCCATCACAGGTACAGGAACTGAGCAGGGAGCTGAGACAGCTGGTAATTGGTAAAGATAAATTATATCAGTTTTCCAACCCCAGCTCCCCAGGGCTGACAAGATTATCCACAGGCTGTTTTAATCTAAAGAGTAATTGCTTTAATGGACACACCACGTTTCATCACCCATATTTCCAAGTTGTAATTCAGGTCAGCTTGGTGGAGGTTTAACTTTGTGTTTGCCCAGCCTGCCATGCCTTTAAGTTCAAGGTCAGTGACCCTCAACACGGTGAGACGGCCTGCTCTGCAAATACATCGCCTTGCCTGGTGGGATTCAGGAAGAGGCATGCTCCCACACAGGCTCCTGAAGAGCTCCCTGCAGGCAGTCTAACCCAAGCACCTATGCAACCACCAACCCCCAGCCCTGGAAACACACTTCCGCTGTCTGCCCAGGCTCTGCACAAAAGGTCTGTGCATACCCTGACAGGAATCTTTGCATAACAGTGCACTTTCTTTTCATCGGTTCTTTAACAAAAAGCTTTCTTTGGGACGAAAACTTTAAGGCAGTTCATTAAGAGCGCCCTCACTGTCCTTACGGTGGCCAAGTTTGACCATGTCCCAGCTGTGTTAAATAGGAAGTCAGCTGAGGGCCCTTTCTTCTGATGATGGCGCTCCACACCTACTGCCCGTCCATGCTGTCCCACCAACAGAAAGAACTCTTTGGTTTTACAATGTCGACTGACCACCCAGAGCCCACCCCAGACACATGAGGCTGACAAAGCAGCCGTTACTGTCACCCTGCTTGCTGCCTTTCTGCTTGCAGGAAGTCCAGGCACCTCTATGAGCAGTACCTTGTATTGCATGCGGGTTGGAGGTATGCGGAGCAGCCTGTGCCCTTGGCGGGACTGGGCATGGTGGGAGCGTCTACTGTGGGGCCACTCTTCTTCCACTCTGTCCCCCGGCCCCTTTAGCAGGGTTGTTCATAATATGCTACATAGGTGTACCTTCTCACTAATTCTCCCTGGGAACATTTAATTAAAGCAGTTTCGTTACCTCCCAGGGAAATGGCAAGCTTGGAGGTGACAGAGCCAGGACTTGGAAAACTGCGGTAGCCACAGACGCATTATGTTCTGCTTTTCCAATAAACACGAGCAGCGATTCCAACAGCAGTGAACCAGTGAGTGTGTCTTTGGATCAGAGAGGCTTCATAATTCCCAGCTCTGGCCTGGCAAAGTCATTTCGAGCCTCTGGGGGAAGTGTCTGAAATGACCCTGGGGACACTGAGGAGACTGTTCAAGCCTGATCTCTCCTGCCATTCCCTGATGGATGTGGCCTGAGTCTCCCTCCCCTTGGGTTCCTCAGACACCTGTGCTCCCCGCTCTGCCGCTCAGAGGGGACAAGAGGTATCATTAATCACTGTCCTCAGACATGCACCGAATTCTTGCTGAAGGAGGCTTCCCCAGGCTCCATAATCTTCTGCCTTGTCATCTGGCCACAGCCCTTGCTACCCGTTAATCATACGAGTGAAATGCTCAATGCTCCACAACAGGCTGACTCCAACATCACTCAGAACACGACACACTATCTCCAGTGGGTCCTGGCACCTTCTGTGAAATGCAGGCTATCGGTCCATTTCTCTTCAAGGCACCAGAAGACAAAGCGATTTTTCCAAAAAATCACACAGTAAGCAAAACGCAGGCAGACTCATTTACTCTTTAAAGTCTCATAGACTTTTTAGATGACAGTCCCCAGGAATGTCCCACTGGCATGGCTGTGTGGGGACACAGCTGCTTTAGCCCACAGCATGTTGAATGTCAATGCCTTTGGTGGATTCCCATTCAGGATGGTGTCTATGCTTTAGTGCTGACTCCCTTTTAAAGCACCTGTTTTAAACACCGGGCTGTATTTCACAGTATGACTCCTGCCCGGTAGAAATTACCCTTGCATCTGGAGCACAAGACCTATTTAGCTTTGAAGAGACAGATTAAAACTCAAATTATAACAACTTTCAACCAAATGGCAGAATCAACAATTCATAGTCTGCAAGGTTTTTAAAAATTTTTTGTGTTTTTTTAAAAAATGTTTTATTTTTTTGTTTGTTTGTTTGTTTTGGTGTAAGATTATAGGTGTGCACCATCATACCAGGTAGGGAGGCAGAGGCAGGCCAGAGCTCTGTGAGTTCGAGGCCAGCCTGGTCTACAAAGTGAGTCCAGGACAGCCAAGGCTACACAGAGAAACCCTATCTCAGAAAACAAAACAAGACAACAAGGATTCAATTCTACCTTCACTTTTCTATGCATCTGCTCACCTGAGGAGTCATGCCTTCTCACCCTGAGATTAGCAGGAGGCCTGGGGCTCCCATTCAGCTGTGCAACACCGCCCTGATACTCTTTTATGCCCGCTTAGTACTTACACTTTTAATTATCAGCATCTGGCTCAATATGTGTCTCAGTAAGGAAGTTTATCAAACAAGAAGAGAAATGAAGGCGGGGTGACTACAATCAATCGTGGTGTGTGATACACACGTACATATTGCTACACATGTATACAAAAGTCTCAAGCCAATAATTTTGTACACAAGTATGACATAACCAACTTGGTTGGAAAGAGACCATTTGGTAGGGTTGCATAATATTATTTTTATTGATAACCATATGAATCTTTGGCCCTTTTAAAATTCACCATAAATCTTTCACTTCTTAAAAAATTCTAAACATACACCTTTTCTTCCTCATAGTGAAGTTAGCTCTTCCTCCAAAATTACAAAACAACAACAACAACAACACAACCCCCTACAACGTATCATTAATGTGCTCCCTCAATCCTCTCACTATCTAGGTTTGCTATGCCCTCTTCTCCCACCAACTAATATACATCAGACTGATCCCTATAGCTAACATCAATCGACCTAGAGCTGGCAATCAAAAGTCTGATTTTAGTCTCTGTTTTCAGGGAGTCACAGCACTTCAACTGATTCCAAGACCTATGGCAGTTTGCAGAGCCCCCTGAATAAACAGCGGTCAGGAGCCCTATTGACGCAAAGTCCTGTGATACCACAGCAACTGACTGTCAGTTTTCCTACGGTTGTATAAAGGGAGCTGCGGGTACAGCGGGTGTCAGTGTGTACAGAGCAAGGGAAACCCTGAGGCCACCATAAGGTTGTGGTACTGATGCTGAACTATGTCTGAGACAGAACTCAAAGGGATGCTCATGGATAAAGGGGTCAGATAGTTCCTAGTGTGGTGGTACAAGTCCACTTCATGGTAGGTCTCAGTGGTCTGTGAACCCATTTTGAGTGTACTTTTCCCAGCTCTTAAATAGGTAGTTAACACAAACACTCTTGTCTACATTGCCAAAATGTCCACATTGGTTTCCTGAGCCTTGGAGTTAGGGTCGTGTCAGCAAAGTTAAGAGGAAACCCTGGGTTTTCTATTATTTAGGAATACTAAAGTAGATAAATGATAAAACAAACCAGGAAGTCAATATCCTACCAAACAGAGAATAGAAACATTACATTACTAAGAAGCATTTGATGCAAATCCTAGAGTTGAAAAGTACAGTAGCTGAAAAGGAAAATATCACAGGAGGAATTTAATGACAGGTTGGAATGGAGTAAATAAAGATAAACCAACTGAGATCAGTTGTCCAGGCACAAATGGAGAAATTAAAAATTATGGGGAAAGTGAATAGGACCCAAGAGATTTAAAGGTACCATCAAGCAAACATGTGTACGCACGTGCACACACGCACAAACACACATGATGGGAGTCCCAGAAGGAAAACAGACAGTAAGTAGATAGATGGTTGCCAGGTGCTATAATGAATGGGGAGTGGGTTCAGCTTTCCTTTTGAAGAACAACAGTGTTCTGGAAGCTGTGGGCGTGGCCCTGTGGTAGGTAGTGTGCATAGAGTTCTAGGATCATCCCCAATGCTACAAAAGAGTTTTAGAATCAGTAATGGTGTTTGCACAACAGCATGAAAGTGAACCTAGACTTTATATAACTTAACAGTGGTTAAAATAGTTTTATATATTGACAGGTCTGGTTAAAATGGTGTTATATATTGACAAGCTGATGGCAAGTTTTGTGAGTACTCAGTTCAGTAGTAGCAAACATATTTACATCACTGTGTGCCTGTGTGAGAGAAGCCTTTCTTAATAGATTACACCAGTGGTATCTATTACTGCTTTCACCATGGCCCTAGGACGTTGGGGGACATTCCCAATCTCTATATATTTTATTGAGGGTGTATGTATGTATGTATGTATGTATGTATGTATGTATGTATGTATGTATGCATGCATATCCTCAATAAAAAAGTAACCCGCCCAGCTCCTCCTGCCTTCCCTACCTCTGTATATTTTTATTTTCCTTATTGCTGTTATTAAATACCTGACGAAAGCAACTTCAGGGAGAGAGCTGATTGTGGCTCACAGTTTGAGGGTGCAGCCCACCTTGGCAGGGAAGGTTTGGCCACAGGAGCCTGAGGCAGCTGGTCACAGTGCATCTACAGCTGGTCACAGTGCATCCACAGCTGGGAAGCAGAGAGTCATGGATGCTGGTGCTCAACACACTTTCCCCCTTTGACTTAGTTCAGACCCCTAGGCCATAGAATGCTGCCAACCACAGGTAGGGGCTGTCTCTCCACCTCAGGTAGACTAACATAAAAACTCCTTTACAGACCTAACCGGAGGTGTGTTTCAACCCTGGTTCTCACAGTCAAGACTAGCCAGCGCACTGTCAACATATTTCCTCACCCTAAGCCACACCTGCCAATTCACCCAGAACCCAAGGGCTTTGATTATACCATATATTTTCTCTCTTTCCTTTGGCCTCTCCTTGTCCATCACTGAAAGTCCCATTTGTGTTTCAAACTCAAGGACATGATTCTTAATCTCCATAGCAACAGTTACAGTTCTTTAAAGTTTTATAGTTTTGAAAAAGTACTGTTTGAGAAGGTTGAAATAGCCTAAGCCATTTGGAGAGTTTTGCTAAATGTAATTTTAAAAAATGTAATCGATACAATGCAAGTGGTTAAGATGGCAAGTCTTTTGAGTACCCAGTTCAGTGGTGGTAAACATATTTACACCGCTGTGCATGAAATATCACAGAAACTTTAATGGAAGAAGACTTTTTTGGCCCTCCCTCCACCAGAGGAATCTATCCCACTTCCTCCACAGTCCTGTGACATTTGAGGGACTTTCCCAATCTCTAGGACTGACTGCATTTCACTTCACCACTCTGTGAGTTCGCCCTGAGTAGGACTGTGGCTGATTCCCACTGAATCCTCAGCGGTCACCACAGCATGAGCTAAATAGCGAGGAGAAAAAGATGGTGGTGAAGGAGGCAACATGAGCTTCTGCACCTTAGAAGACCTAGAGAGACCCAGGGAAGGAACGGAGGATGGCTCCCTTCCCGTCTAGAGGACCCAGACCCTCTGAGTACCCAGGTTCTAAGCATAGAGAATTGCAAGCAGAGCAAGAACACAGTTCAAGGCCAGCCTGGTCTACAAAGTGACTCCAGGACAGCCAAGGATACACAGAGAAACCCTGTCTGGGGAAAATATATATTATAACATTGTTTCCTCTCTAAAAACCTAAGCATCACTCATCCTTGTGTCTGTCTTATTTCATGGGGGTTATTGCATGGAATCTAGGTCCTCCCACCTGCTGACTTTAAGAATAAGTCCTGCTCCAGAATAGTATACAACCTAAATTCAGCAACTCAATGGAGACTTATGTTGGCTTATGGTCTCAGAGCATTCAGTCCATGGTTGCTTGGCCCCATTCCCTTAGGCAGAACATCATGATGGCAGCAGTGGATGGAGGATGAAGTTCTTCATCACGTAACAGGTGGGAAGCAGAGTAAGATAAAGGGTCAGGGGTCCAGTATAACTTTCAAAGGCATGCCCTGTGGGACCTACTTCCTCCCGCCAACCGTTACTTCGTAAAAGGTCCACTACTGCTAGAACAGGGCCACCATCTTGGACTGAACATTCAACATATTCACCTGTGGGGACATTTTAAATTCAAATCCTAAGACTCCTCTACACAGCAGTTGAATAGCCACCACCAAACACCATACACTTCTGTGTATAAAGATTCAGTCTCCTTCTAGCTCCCAGCTTTCCCAAAGGCAAGGATCGTGCAAACATCCATAAATATGAACTACCAGCTCCCATAAGTCACCTCTTGGTTGCCTTGATGCTATTTCTCCCGGAGTGGGGATGGGGCTTCAAAATCCCATTTTCCTCCTTACACCCCAACCTTACTGTTTTCCCTGGACATCTCTAGGGCTGGTTGTCTTTGCCACCAGAGGCTTCACAAGGCAAAGGAGTAAAAGCCTCTTGGGTTTATCTGGGGGAGGGGGTGTTCTATTGGCTTTTAGGACAGGATCTTGGAAGAGGCCCCTGACAGGAAGTGGAATGAAGCTCTTTGCTTATCTGAATGTCTCGATGAATTCTGCATCCCATTAAGGGTTCATGCGCTGGCTGCGTCCTTTGTCCCTGCGAGATAGATCTCTAGTTGCCAGATGGCTGGGCATGAGCCACATGGCCTGGCGTTTTGTGTCTTCCTGTCCAATAAAACAGGAAAAATTTAAACCAGGCATGGAAACAGAGTTTTTCTTTTTTATTAAAAACACATCTTAATTGTGAAGCTGGGCACCCTGGGAGTGGATGTCAGCATTTCCAGACCTTTGAGCACAAGAGAAGGGGACAGAACTGCCACCAGGAAAGTGCCAGACAGTGATGTAATGTGATTCTAAATGAGGGGACCTCCACCCTGCCTGCCCATTGGGGACACCAAGTTGCAAGCTAAAGGTACCTTCCTACCCAACTTGGGGGCCTAGCTTCCACACGGAGAATCACACAATACCTTCTGCATGAGAATGATGAGCAAGGGCCAAGAAGTCACTGAGCTGAGTGAGGGTAACTGGGGCTATTTGTTTTTAGAACAAACACTTTGTTCTGGGAGATAATAATTTAGGGGGCCTCTTGGTAAGAAACCATCTGCGTAGGTGGAATAACCTTGAGTATTTCTAACATGATCTGAATATAAGTAGTTTAGACTGACATATTAGCTTACCAGATAATAAAGCAATGCATATTTACTGCTTTATCTCTACAGTTCAATGGCTAGGGGTGGCTCAGTGGTGTTCTCTGGAAAGGCCTGCCATTGGCTACAGTCAACATGAAGGTGTCGTGCGAAGGCTCAGTGGGGAAAGTTCCATTCCAAAGCTCCTGTGATTGCTGGCGGGTCTTCTCATCTGAATCTGAAATGCCCCCATTCCACATAGGCTCCTAGTTTGAACAGTTGGCCTCCAGCTGGTAGAAGAAGGTTCTGGAATCTTTGGGAAGTAGAGCTTTGCTGGAAGGAGTTGGTCACTGCAGGCAGGTCCTTGGAGACATGTCATCCCTGTTCCCTGCCTATCACTGCCTCTGCTTCCTCATCTTCCATGATGTGAGCCGAGATGCTGCATCAAGCCTCTCCCTGACCCCCACGATAGACTGAGCCCTCTGCGCCAGAATTCATCTTCCCTTCTTTACGTTGTTTATGCTGGAGATTTTGGTCGTGGCAACATAAAAATAACAAATGCATGTGATGTAGTTTCTTGAAGTGTGTTGAACCGAAGTCCCACTGGCTGAATAGCTGCCCTCACACGCTTGCCAGATGGGCCTCTCAGACATCAAACGTGCATGCTTACAGGGCAATAGAGAGCATGCACAAACAAGGCAAGAAAGGAGTTGAACGCCTGTCACCTCTGCAAGACTTCAGATTAGAAACAAGTCACAATTGTCCCCACCCACCCCCACGCTTAACACACAAAGGGATACCAAACACACATGGGCATTCGTGACAGGAGTTGGGAATGTGTGGGCACCATCTCAGAATTAGTCTGTTCTAACCAGGCTCTAACAACTCAGTTGTACACAAGTGTGTCCTAAAGGAAAGATGGCACTTCCCCAGACACGTGTGCATCACACCTCTACCATGTCTGTAACCACCATGACTGGCTTGGTCATTTTTATGGAGAACAACTGCTGCCCCTAGGGATGCTCAAAAGCCATGGGAGCATAAAGTCACTCACTGTTTTCTAGATGCAGTCTGGCATCCAAAGGGGGAGCTTATAAGACTCAATTGAAAGCATGGAGAAATCCAGGATAATAAGTAGCTCCCAAGACTCCACTGAGGAAATTCAATTCATACTCACACCCCATCTTTCAGTAGTCTTGTCTTACTCAGCTTGGGGGGCTAGCACACAAAGCCCTAGCAGGATGCCACAAACAACATTTGTCTCTCACAGTTCTGGAATGTGGATGTCTTAGATCAAGGCACTGGCTGATTTGGAAGCTAGTACTGTATTCATACATTATTGGTTTCAAAATTACTTTCTGGGTTGCTGACAACCCCCTCTCCTTCCCCCTCTCTTCCTCTCCCTCCCTCCCTTCTTCCCTCCCTCCTTCCTTTTTTTCAGATTCATTTTTATGCGTATGTGGTTTTGCCTGCATATATGCATTGCACCATGAGCGTGGTTGGTACCCATGGAGACAAGAAGATGTCGGATCCCTGAGAACTGGAGTTACAGATGGTTGTGAGCTGTAATGTGGGTGCTAGGAATCCAACCCAGGTCTTCTGCAAGAGCAACCAGTGCTCTTAATGGCTGAACCAATTCTTCAGCCTTACACCATCATCTCAATGGTGTGGATCTCGTCAAATGTAAAGAGGGTGTCAATCTGTGATATTTTGGGGAACATAAACATGTGGTCCATAACACCTTCTCTTTGCTGGGTTCCTATGTTTCATGAAGAAATTTCCATGCTTTATGAGCAAAGGACTATCTTTGCGACATGCCACAACACAGTCTGACATGTATGTTCATGTCATCTGTTCTCCACACCATCTAGCTGTATGAACTCAAGACTGTGGATGGTGGCGAGTTAATGTCACTGTGCTTGTCCTTTCATTGGTAAATTTAAGACCAATCAATCAACCAACCAGCCATTTTTATACCTATATTACCTTCAACATAGTCCCTTAAGATATCAAGAGGACTGATTTTGTAAAAATTTTCTCATATGCATAAATCTCTTTCAAACAGGACTTTCCCCTAAATCCCATACTGTCATTTGCACTCTGTTTTTTTTTTTTTCCTTTGTAAGTTTCATTTTGCCTTGGATTCCTCAAGGCAGTTGCTTTAGTTGGAGTTAATAACTCAGACCCCAGTGTTTAGCTTGGAAGAGGCAAGCTGTTGCAAATCTCTGGCTTAACCAGCCCAAGGCCATGCAGAAAGTTTTTGTAAGTAACAGTTGGAGGGAGGCACCAGGCTGGTTCTTCCACAGAGCCCATTCAGGTAAAGTCACTCAATGTCCCCGAGGAGGCATAAATCTTTCAGGTCCTCCCCTTCTGCCTGTTAGCCAAGAACTGTACACCACATAGGACTTCAGAAAGGGACACAGCACATCAATCAGAGAGAAATGATTTTTTAAAAACTTTTCTTTCCATGTTTTCTTGTTTTGCTCAAGAGTATTGGAGAACATTCACCTTGCTATCATTACAGAATTTTCTTTTGTATGTGTGCGTTCATGTGTAGGGGTGCACACATGTGTGCAGGTGATGTGCACGTGAGTGGCCATTGTGTGGAGGTCAGAGGACAACCCTGGGTGCCATTCCTCAGATACCATTCACCTCTCTTCTCTTCTCCTCCCCCACCCCCTCCCTCCCTCCCTCCCTCCCTCCCTGTCTGTCTGTCTGTCTCTCCTCTCCCCTCTCCCTCTCCCTCTCCCTTCTTCTTCTTCTTCTTCTTCTTCTTCTTCTTCTTCTTCTTCTTCTTCTTTCTCTCTCTCTCTCTCTCTCTCTCTCTCTCTCTCTCTCTCTCTCTCTCTCTCTCCCTCCCCCCTCCACCCCCAGTTTATCTCTGGATGACATGGAACCTGGCAGGTAAGGTAAACTGGATACCTAGTGAACCCTAGGAATCTGCCCAGCATTGCCTCCCTGGCACTTGAATTACCAGTGTGCACCACTATGCCTGGATTCACCACTACTACCTCTGGGTTCTAGGGATCAAATGGGGTCCTCTTTTCTTGTCATCTACCCTTCACCTCAATCATCAGTAGGAGATGAGAACCCAGAAGTACGCCCTCCTATTCATAGCATGCCTGATCATGACCAATGACCCCCTCATGGCATGTAGCATGCTGTGAATGGAGGAGCTGAGAAGCCAGGGCTAGATTTCAACTCAGGAAGGGTACACAAGCATGGGAAAATTCTACCAATACCGTAACTCCTGTTGCACAAAACCTACTTCTGTTTGAAAATCTCATATTGGCTGCAGTTGTACATTTTCCAACCACACATACCATAGATCACTTTCCCTCTAAGCTTTTCCTGTGGAACTTCCATGGGCTGGATTGCCTTGGCCTTTATTTCTAAGGTGGTAGTGGTGGTAAAAGTGGGAACACACAAGAAACTCAAGGCACATTTCACAAAGAACCATTCTGGACCTCTGAGGAAAACTCTCTGAATTCAACTAATTTAAATAATTTTGGTGTCAAACAGCAGGCACCAGTAAGTTAGACATTCATTGTGTGATTCAAATAATCAACTGCCAGTAAGGCTTTGGACTAGGGAGACACCAACTCCATTTTCCTTAAACTTCAACCTGGATTTGGCTAACCCACCTTTTGTCAGCTTTTCCTTCTGAAACATGATAAATGCACCTAGATGTTTCCAGCACATTATCAAACTAACTGTTTAGTGCAGGAAAGGTCGGTTTTTCATCTCCCCAGGAGTCATAAGCATTGAACGTGACCCATTTGCATCTCCCCAAATATATCATTTCTCTCCACCCACAAACTCTGACTTGTCATATCAAAATGTACACTGTGCTAGGGTTTCCCTCACCTTCCTGTTGTCCCCTCCACTAGCTAAGTCTCACACATAAATTAATTTCCTTTGGAATAGACAGAGGCTCTTAATGTCAAGAGAACAAAAGTGCTCACTGTTTCAACTTCCCCCTGGAATTTTCTCTTTTCATTCCCTCTCTTCCTTCTCAACTGGATGCAGGGTATCTGCTCTTTGTGTTTTCAGTAGAATTGGAGGCTCAAGTTCACTGAGAAATGGAGGCCTGGAGGATACTGGGGGTTCTGTCCTTAAGAGGCTAGTTCCTCCCCCTCACTTGATTCCCTGGCAAGGAATATGGACAGAGGCTGGGTTCCCAGAATTCTCTAGGGTATTGTATTGAAACATAAAAATAGCCTTCTCCCTGCAGGGGACAGATTCCAATTAGAATTCTGAATTTGTTCTCAATTTCATTTTCCACCGAAGGGACTAGATTTAAAAATCAGGCAGCTGGCAAATTGCCACACACTTTTTCAGCTTGCTAGCCATGACATCTCATGAGAACAACTCAAAATGCTTACAGGAGTCTTCCGTTTCAGGAGCTCAGTGGGAAGCTGGAGTGCCTCCAGCTGTCTCTGGCCCATGAGCCTGTTAACAAGGCTGCATAGGCTGTGATGCTCAGTGACTAATACAAACGGTGCCCAGGGTCCAGTGATGTTGGGAAGTTTACCGAGTGCTGGCCTCCGTGCCACTGGTTGACTTTGTGCTATGTTCACCTTTTTAGTAGCTTCTTTTTTGCTGGTCCGGGGATTAGAACCCAGGGTCACTCATAGAAGGCAGGCAAGCACTCTACCCAAACTTCCTGCCACCTAAAGACCTTTGCACACAGTGTCTCCCTTCTGCTTGGAGCCTTCCTTTCTCCTCCTGATCTCACACAGCTTCCCTTTCCTCCTTCTCAGAAACTTGGGAGTTTTCCTCTGGGAGTTTCTAGTTTATCACAAAGTGGACTACATTACTTTCATTTTACTCATAGTGTCGTCCTCCTCTCTCCCCAGGCAATCAGCTCCATGGCCACAGGGGCCCTGGCAGTTTCGTGCTTTTTTTTTTTTTTTTTGACTATAGTTTCCAGATGGTAAGTCCCTGCTGTCTAGCTGATCAGACCCTGACATGTAGCAGGTGTTCATTACATACTCAATGCATGAATGCATAATTGAATTGCTTTTATAATACTCTTAAAATATATGTTAAAAAATAACATTCCATTTTCCCAGCACTTGGGAGGTATAGGCAGGAAGATTAGGAGTTTAAGGCCATACTCAGGTACATAGCAAGTTTGAGGCTAGCCTGAGCTACATGAATCTTACCTCAAAAGAGTGGAAGAAAAAAAGAAAACATGATATCCATTTTACAGTTGAGAAACTGGAATCTGAGAGGCTCAAAGATGTGAAGTCACAGGCTGTGTGATTTGAACACTAGCACACAATTGATATGTAGCGAAGATGGGAGTCAGAAAAATGACGTACTTGTTAGTGCATAGTTTGAGAAAACTTGACAAATATATACAGCCATAGAGACGCCACCAAGAGGTAAAACAAGATGCTGAATATTCCTATCACTCAGCAAGCGTCTGTCTGCCTTCCTGCATCCCATCTCCCCAATCTCTCGTACCAGGACAGCCTTTCCACTAGTGTGTCATTGTGTGTGTGTGTGTGTGTGTGTGTGTGTGTGTGTGTGTGTGTGTGGCTTCACTGCATGCCAGACCTATCATTTGTAATGTACCATCTTCCCATCTTCCCACTAGATTTATATAGAATAGTTGATGCATGTACCATGCTGAGAATGGCATTCATTGTTATGGGGTTTATCTGTTGTCCCATAACAAAAGAGCACAGTCTGTGTGGCTTGAACAACTGAAATTGATCTCCCCATAGTGTGGGATGCTGGGAACACCAGGTTGTGGCACTTGCACTGGAAGCCTGTTTTCTGGGAAGACATTCTTTCCAGATTACAGGTAGCCAGCTTCTCACTGAGTCCTGCCCTGGCTTCTCCTATGGGCACACACAGCGGGTGGGAGATGCTCACCCATTTAACACTAACTACCTGCCAAAGTCCCTTCCTCACAGCACCACTATATTAGGAGCAGAGCTTCATTTCAACACAGATCTGAAATCAGGGGCACAATTTAGTACGTGCAGCCATCACTCTCATCACAAGATGACATCCCAGGATGTGTCAGGGCTGAGGTCTGCTCCCAGAGACTGCTTATTCTGTGAGCCTCCCTTGACTTTATGTAAGCCATCAAGTGATAAAAATAGTAAAATGAGAAGATGTGTAGTTTTCATTTGCAGAAATGATGGTTTTCTGAGCAGCTCTGCCTTCAAGCTGTCATTTCAGTTCTAGAGCAGAGGTCAACGAGGGCAATCCAAGAAAGGGCAAGAGTTTGGGGTTAGAAGCCTTTGTGTTATTCAACTTTCTATCACTATGACAGTAATCCTAAGATAATTAATTTATAAAGAGGGGGAAAAAAAAGATTATCTCGGTGTCTTAGTCAGTGTTCTGTTGCTGTGAAGAGACACCATGACCAAAGCAAACTTTGTAAAGGACAGCATTTAGTTGGCAGCTGGCTTACAGTTTCAGAGGCTCAGTCTATTATCATCATGGTGGGGGCACGGTGGCACTCAAGACACTGGAGCAGCAACTGAGAGCTACATCCTGATCTGCAGGCAGGGAAGGGGCAAGGAAAGAGAGAGAGGGAAGAGGAGGGAGAGGGAGGGGGAGAGGGAGGAGGAGAGGGGGAGGAGAGGAGGAGAGAAGGAGAGAGAGAAGGGGAGGGAGAGGGAGAGGGGGAGGGAGAGAGTGGGCCTGGCATGGGCTTCCGAAAGCTCAAAGCCCACCCCTAGTGACACACTTCCTCCAACAAAGCCACACCTCCTAAACCTTCTAATCTCTTCTAATCTTTCACTCTCTGGTGACAAAGCATTCAAGTCTACAGGGCTATTATTACTCAAATTGCTACACTTATTGTTTGGAGCTTCTAGCCCAAGAGCGTGTGGCCCTAATAACTTTGGGCTTCCTTCCAATGAGACAGCCCACTATTACAGAAGCATGTGACCAAAGTTTGAAAACCATCCATCTCATAAGCAAGGAATCAAAGTGAGGAAGAAGGGTGCGGTGATTTGAATGAGAATGGCCCTCGTAGGCCCACACATTTGCATACTTGGTCCCAGTTGGTGGAATTGTTTGGGAAGGGTTAGAAGGTGTGGCCTTGTATAGGAGATAGGTCACTGGGCTGAGGCTTTTATAGCCCACATCATTCCCAATTATTTTTCTCTTTACCCTGTGCTTATGAATCAAATGTGAGCTCTCAATTACTGGTCATAGACTCATCCTCTAAAACTGTAAGCCCAATAAACACTTTCTTCTATACATTGCCTTGGCCATGGTGCTTTAGCACTGCCATAGTTAAGACAAACAGACCATGGCCTCCCACTCCAATTCAAACACACACCTCTGCTAACCTAAGAGGCTTCCATTAGATCCCACATCCCAGTGGTTCTACCGCCTCCCAGTGGTACCATCCCAGAGACAAAGCCTTGAACATGCAGACTTTGGTGTGTGGGGGAAGATGTTTTTCCAAGTCATACCAGCCCTAGAGTGGGATCTGTGAGGTGGACATAATAACAGCTTCCCTTAGCATTGCACACAGAGCCATGAGACCACATGTATAAAGAATCCCTTACACCCATGGCTGTGTGCAGGTGCTTGGCCCATAGGGTCTGGGATTGCTCTATCATGGGCTTTATTCCAGGGATTGGACTGCCTTCAGATGCATCAGCAATCATGCTTAGCCTCTTTTTGGCCTCTTTTATTGATCTCTACTATTTCTGTAAGATAATTCCAGCAGCCGTAAGTTGGGAAGCTTGCCTAAGAAGCAGGAAACCATAGCTTCCGTTTGTTTAACTGTCCTTGAGAGGAAAGACAACATCGCAGATTTGAACAGCATACCCCTAAAGCCTGAGTCCTTCTCGCAGGAGACATTGCCCTCAGCAGAACTGGAGTTTCACATCATACAGAGAAACCCAATAGTGAAGGGACCTCCGGACTTCCTAGTACATTGTCTCTCAAACACACAGTGTAACCCTGGGAGCTGATTATAGCCAATTGAGCTGAATATGGGGATGGGGAACATTTGATTTTCCAGGAAAGGTCTTCAACGAAAAGTAAGTATGCTGTTGGCACTTTCAAAAACAAAAGCAGGGACTTGTTTGACTGAGCCAGTAAAGGTGCCTGCTGCCAAGCGTGAGGGCCTAAATTTGATCCCAGAACCACATAGTGGAAGGAGAGAACTGACTCCCACAAATTGACCTCTGACCTTCCGCAGCTGTAATGGCGGAATGTTGGTTAGCTACCCCAGAAAGCACTTTCGTTTTAGACACTGAAGCCAAGAAGAAAATGCCCAGTAAAACTTAAGTTCTCATTTCATGTCTAGGACAAAGCTGGAGTCTCATTTTCTAAAACATAATTTGATTGGTTTTTCTATCTCTTTCAACCAAGGGATCATGACTCAGGTAATTTCGTGTGTGTGTGTGTGTGTGTGTGTGTGTGTGTGTGTGTGTGTGTATGTGTGTGTGTGTACATATACAGGTACACATCCTGTCCCTATTAACCTGGCAGGTGGTGTCTGTTTGTCACATAAAATGCTGAGAATGTTCTCCATGCTTCTGTCAGCAGCTCACTGGTGTTCTTTATGAACAAGTTTCACTAGCTGAGTCAAATGTGTGTGTTTGGGTGGGAGGCACCTCCTAGCTGTGTTCTAAGGATGACTGTGCTCAGAGTCCAAGGACAAAGCATTTAGGAGTGAAGCCTTCCCAGGGGTCTCCTCAACGCACACCCCAGTCCCTGCTCTTTTCTTAAAGTGCTACATCTCTGCATTATTGTGACACGGGGTGGGGTGGGGGTGGGGGACAACTACCCACCTTGCCTGTGTATTGCAGTGCCTGGGCACCTAGTGAGGACTCCCCAAATGGCTGCTGCTTTTAGTATTCTAGTAAACTAAATGGCTGAGACAATCCTTCAGAATCAGGTTGCTAGCTTAGATATTTACTAGCTATTAACATTACTAGTTAATGTTTCTGACCTTTGTTTTCCTCCTCTGTAAAATGGGATTCTATTTTGTTTGATACAATATATATTCCAAGCAAGTTTAAAAAGTTCAAAATGATGACACTGAAAAAATAAGCCATAGCCCAAGGTGCCAAGGTCTCTTGGTGAGACCTTCTCCAAACGATCCCTGATGCTCCAGAGTCATTGGAAGTAATTTTATAGTCATATGATATGTATCTTCCAACCAGAGTAGGGCCCCTCTTTAATGGTTCTGAGCATCTTTTAAATAAGTGGGAATTATAGCCATGATTATCCTACTTTGTTCTTTTTTTAAAAATTAAATTAATTTTTAAAAATTTATTTACTTTGCATGCTGATTGTAGTCCCCTCCCTCATCTTCTCTGGTCCCACCATCCCTCCCTCTGCTCCCTCCCCCTCCCCTAGTCCTCAGAAAGGTGGAGCCCTCCTCCCCTCTCCTCTGACCTCAGCCTGTCAAGTCTGATCTAGACTGCCTGCATCCTCTTCCTCTGTGGCCTGACAAGTGGGGGAAGTGATCAATCAGTGAGCAACAGGGTCCATGTCAGAGGAGGCAGCCCCTACTCCCCATATTATGGGATTCATATGGAGACCACGCTGCCTATCCACTACATCTGAGCAGGGGGTCTAGATCTTCTCCATGCATGGTCCTTGGTTGGTGCATCAGTCTCTGCACCGCCCCCACCTCCCCACCCCACCCCCCACAGGCCTGGATTTGTTGACTCTGCTGTTCTCCTTGTGGAGCTCTCGCTCTCTCTGGGCCCTTCTATGCCCCGCTCTTCCACAAGACTCCCTGTGCTCTTCCCCAAAGTTTGGCTCTGATTCTTTTACCACCCACAGTTCCCTTTTAGGACCGATCTCCTTAGGGATATCAGCAAGGCCTGCTGCCCCAGCTTCAGATCGTTAAACTTTTAATTTACTTCTACTATGAGAAAAACCAAATGTCTCCCTGACGCTCTCTGAGGTCTGAACAAGTGTTAATCTTCAGAAAAGCATTTTTTTTCTCTTAATGCCTTGATGTTAGCTATTCATGAAATATTGCACTTTTAAATTAAGTAATTGTAGTCTATTTTCTTTTCCAGTGTCCAGATGGGGCTTTCTAGAAGAAGGCTGTCTTATACCTTCCCTACACACACACACACACACACACACACACACACACACACACACACACTAAATTTTACCGTGTGAAAAGTATAAAGTGAAGCAAAGGTGGGTTGGAAGGCAATATAGAGACTATGTTAGTTACAACCACTTAGTTTAATTGCTGCTTTTAGCAGCACATGCCTATAACACCACCACTCAGGGGCCAAGGCAGGAGAATCATGAGTTCAAGGCCACCTAGTGAGCTTGAAGCAAGCCTGGATTCTGGGTTATGTATTGAGACTCTGTCTTTAAAAGCTTCAAGATCATTTAGACATTTGAAATCCACTCTAGGCTTTCTTGGCATCGTATGAAAATGCAGAGGAAGGAAAAATAGCTCACGACCCAAGTTCAGTCCCCATAACCCATTGGCCTCTTAACGTCCACAGGTGCAAGTCCCTCCCCTACAAACAAATAAAATTTTTACTTTTTTTTTTTTCCATTTTGGGACCTGAACATGGTGACCCATGCCTGTAGTCTCAGCACTTGGTAGGAGAAGACCGGAGGCCCAAGAGTTCAAGGCCATCCTAAGCTTCATACCAAGTTTGAGGCTAGCCTGAGCTACATGAAGTTATCCTCTCTCACTCTCTCTCATCCTCCCCCTCCCTCCCTCCCTCCCTCCCTCCCTCCCTCCCTCCTGTTTGGTACTCAGATGCTTGATATTATCCCATCATTTTCAGATCATATTGGATTGTGGGCTATAATCCTGTGAGCTATAATCTACTCTTAACACTACATTGAGTGACTTCCTTGGGGAGCTTAAAGCTTGCAAGTAGTCACAGTGAGAACATTTGGACCCGGAAGCCAGCAAATGCTGCAAACCATGGCTTATCTGCAGCCCCCAACCCCCATGGGTGTTAGTTTACCAGAATACTGTGGTCACAATGCATTATTTATTGTGATGATAAATTTTATGTGTCAACTGGAGGGGACTGTAGGTATAGGGTACCCGTGATGTTGTTTTTGGGGGTGTCTATGAGGGTGTTTATAGAAGAGATGGTATTTGACTTGGTAAGACTGAGTGAAGCAGGTGGTTCTTAGTGTGACCAGGGGTCATTCAGTTCATCCAGGGCTTGAGTAGAACCAAAGGAAGGAGATGCTGGTTCTATGTCTGTCAGTTTTCTGACCTTCAGCCTCCTGGTTCTCAGACTTTTAGACCTAGAATGCTCGCCATCAATGCTCAGGACTTTAAACCCTTCCCCTGGCCTTGCAGCCCACAATTGGGACCTCTATAACTGTGTGACACAACTAGGGCCTCTATAACTGTGTGAGTCAATACTTTAGGTTTTGGTATTGTCAGATTTTGAGGGTTAAATGCCCCCTCTCCCCTGCACAGGCTCATGTGGGAATGTTTTGGAAGGTTGTAAACTTTTGGGAGATGAGGTCTAGCTATCAGACTTGGTGTTGCAGAAGCAGGGCTGGTTCCGGTTTGGAACTCCTGCTTCCTGCTTCAAAGAGATGTGAGGAAAGTGGCCACAGGGTCCCAGTGCCAGCCACCCTGGACTAAGCTCATCCCAGCTATGACAGCATCTCCACTGTGACAGGCTGAGTGCTCCCGGCCCATGCATCAGCATAAACCCTCCCTTTCTTAGGTTGTTTCATGTCAAATGTTTGTTCACAGAGATAAGAAAGTAACTGCTGGGTGTGATGGCAGATGCCTTTAATCCCAGCACTTAGGAAGCAGAGGCAGGTGGATTGCTATGAGTTCGAGGCTAGCCTGGTTGACAAAGCAAGTCTAGGACAGCCGAGACTACACAGAGAAACCCTGTCTCGGAAAACCAAAGTAAATAGATAAAAATAAACTAATACAGTACTACACGATGTGTGCCGTGTGTGTTTTATCGCTTTGTTTCCAAATACACTAGAAAGCCTATAGCAATATATTTACCCACCGGCCTCATCTCATGGAAACAGACAATTTCTAAGAACAGTGAGAACGTTTTGCAGCTGACTGGATCTGGTGGCATAAGCCTGTAAACTCTGCTGCTTGGAAGGCTGAAGCAGGCAAACTATAAATTCAAGACATTCCTGGGCTCCAGTTCAAGCAGGAGGCTGGCCTGGGCAATGCCCTGACTCAAAATAAAAAGTTGAGGCAGCCTGGAGTTAAGCTCAGTAGCAAATACTTACACAGAATGTGCAGGCCCTAGGGTAAACCATCAGACAGAAAACAACACCATCAACAACAACAACAACGAACTTGCCTCTTCAAAAGTTTCTTTACGTAGACTATATGCTACTTAAATAAAGGGGGAAACTGGATTAAAAAATAAAAACCAAGAAAGATGAAATTTCTAGTTTCGGGACCAGATATTAAGCCAGCAATCATCTCTCTGAAACTCTAACTGGAGATGGCTTTTCCCTGGAAAACTTTCCATATAAGCTGAACGGGTTTTACCCCAGACCCAAATGTCTGCCTCGGATTCCCCAGTGCCTCGCCAGCCTCTAATTGCAGCATTTAAATCGAGGCTCATGGCGGTCTTCCACCGCAAAGCTTATCTGATTCTTCATTCTCGTTCTCGGGGTAAACAGATTTCCAGCGGGGGCTGCCAGCAGCGCCAGGAACCTGCCAAGCCTGGCAGATGCTAAGGCTTGAGGTTCTTCTGTCTGTCCTCAGCTCCAAGCTGGCTGTGAACTAGCTCTACTCCCACCGCCCAGCCGACTCTCAGCTACTTCTGCCAAATACCATCTTCTCTGCTCAGCTTCCTGCTTCCTGAACCAGTGAAGGGCCTAATGCAAAAGCTAGTCTCTGCTTCCTACTGCGCCCTCATCTTTATCTCTTGGCTCACAAAGGAGAAGCACCTTTAAAAAAAAAATCTGATAGTCAGTCTTGAACACTGCTTTCTTTCCCCATAATACTGACCACAACTGCCATTTCTCCCCTAGTCCTGCCTCTTTTAAACTGGGATGAGATTTGAAGTGACGGGGAGTGGAACAATGGTTTTGATTGGAAGCCTCGGCCTTTGGAGTGATGCCGCTCTCAGCTTTCTTTTTGCGACCAAACCATCTTAAAGAGTAAGTTAAAAGAAGAAAGGTTTTATTTTGGCTCATGCTTTCAAAGCGATATCAACCCCAAGGCCTTGCCTGCTGGCGCTGGGTCCATGGTAAAGCGGGTGCAATGGTGGTGGGACTTTGTGGAGAAGGAGACTGTTTGCCTCATGCTAGACAGGAAACCGAGAATGAAGAAGGTCCTGGAGGCTGTGTGTAACCTTCAGCTTCCACCAGCTAAGCCCTCACATCCCAAGGTTTTTTTTGTTTTTTTTTTTTAGAAGTGTCTCAAATAGCCTCCCGGGATGGACACTCTAGTCTCTCAACACATGAGCCGTGGAGGACATTTCATACGCAAACTATAACAAAGCCTGTCCGTGGAAATGGTCCAGAGAAGATGGGAACAGACACGTTGAGCCTTTTAACTCTGGACCTCAGCTAAAATTTATATTTTTTTTATACTATACTATACCATTATATACAGTGACCTCAGGACAGAGGTGGCACCTTTGTCCTCTCTCCCCGAGGTGCCTGGTGGCCTTGTCCTCACCAAGGCCTCCTGATCTATTCCTTGATGCTCACATTCCATTTCAGTTGTGACAGAGTGTCCCAACAGTCCACGTGACAGTCCTTCCTATGTGAAGAGCTAAGCTCCGTTCTTTGGAGAGAATGTAAGTGGGAGAAGAGAGCCACAAGTCCTGATCCCTTGGAAGTGAAGGAACTGAAGGGGACTGCAGCGGGAGGCACTTTCAGGCTGGTACAAAGAGAAGAAAGACACGAAAGACTAAGCCAATTTTCAGTGGCCACACCAGGGAAATGAGATAGCTCGGTGGCCTGAGAGAAACCGGTGGCAGCATTCCAAGTCAGGGAAGGGGAAGTTGTATGCTGGGAGCAGGGTCTAGTGGACAGGAATGTGGAGAGGTGTCCTTTTCTCAACGTGCCCTTTGTTGCCCAGGAGCTGGCCACCCTCACCTCCACCTCAGAACATCTCAGCGTTCCCTTCCCTGGGCCTGTAGGCATAGGCCTGCAATATCAGCTCCTCAGGGAGCCCGAGGCAGAAGGATCACAAGTTCAAGCTTGGTTTGGATGGCAGAGTAAGTGGGAGCACGTCCTGGGCGAGTTAGTGAGACCCTGTGTTTAAACACAAAGTGGAAAAAGAGAGGAGGGTACAGCTTAGTGGGAGAGTGTTGGCCTAATATTCAAGAGGCCCTGGACTCAATCCTCAGCAGAGGGAAAAAATAATCCCTGTAAAGGTTTGCTCATAGGATATATATCATACATAACTACACTTTAATTATATAATTAAAATTTTTAAATTTTATTCTGAGGAAGAGATCTGTGATTCTGGACACTTCTCAGTTTCCCAGCGCTGTTCATTCATAGAAATAAAATAACATCTGCTTTTCTTTCTGGAATCTTCCAGAGTGGAAAATCCACTAAGAAAATCCACAAATTGACCCCCATTTCCCTAAGAACTCCTAGAAGGTTGTGCTCTGCTGCTGGCCCTCACCTTCTGCTTCACTTTGGATGTGTTGGGTCAGTTCGGTGACTTTCTCAAGATGACCTCAGCTCTGTTTTATATCATCCCACACAATCAACCCAAGGTCCTCTCTTTTATCATACAAGGGTATAGGTAGAGCAGGATGGTGTTTGGTGTCTCTCTCTCTCTTCTCCTTCCTCCTCTTCTCTACTGCGTTTTCCATCCTCTTCCAGTACAGTGAGGCCTGCCATCAGGCTATGGAAACAACTCCACCATATGGGGGGGGGGATGGGACTATTGGGGTGCTTTTGGCTTAGGGCCAGTTACAGGTCTTCTGACATGGAGCCAGATATGGGTTCCCAGACTCGTATAGAGTATCAAGGGGAGTCTACATCCAGGATTAGTTGCAAGGCTTTAAATGGAGAAGGAAGGAGTTGGGGGAGGGAGGAACAGAGAAACAATACATCCAAACTGACCCTGAGCACACCGGAAAGCAATGTACAAGGAATGGCAACAAAGTACTTTGTGATGTCCCTTGAGTTCCCTGAAAGCCTGTCCTGGTTGCTTTATTGATAGCTTGACACAAGCCGGAATCAAACTCGCACTTGCTATAATGCCTCCGTGAGATTTGCTTGCATGCAGATCTGTAGTACAATTTCTTAATTGGTGATTGATGTGAAAGGCCCGGCCCATTGTGGGTGGTGCCACCACTGGGCAGCTGGTCCTGGGTTATATAAGAAAGCAGACTGGGGCTGGAGACATGGCTTAGCAGCTAAGAGCACTGGCTGCTCTTCCAGAGCTCCTGAGTTTAATTCCCACCAATGCAATGTGATCTGATGCCCTCTTCTGGCATGCAGGAGTACATTCAGATAGGGCACTTACATATACATAAAATCAACAAACAAATCTTAAAAAAAAGAAAAGAAAGCAGACTGAGCAAGGCAGTAAACAGCACTCCTCTATGGTCTCTGTATCAGCCCCTTGCCTCTGGTCCCTGCCCTGACTTCCTGGATGAAAGACTACAGCAATACGATTGAAATAAGCTCTCTCTTTCCCCAGTTGCCTTTGGCCATGGTGTCTATAGAGACCCTACCAGCCAAGACAAAGCCGGTGGCCAGGCTTCCTTCTTGATAATGAGGTCCAGCTGTTCCCTCAAAAGCACCACAGTTCAAGTGGAGAAGGCTCTAGAGCAGCCACTTGTCCCCTTCTACCCACTTATTTTGTAAGTGAAGGGATATCTGAGGCAACAAGACAGGCACAGGAGAGATGATACAGAAACAGGCACCGCTCCAGGATGGTCCCAGATCCCCACTCTTTCTCCAGAGATGTCCTCTCTTCCCTCCTTGTTGGCAGCAATACTAAGGTGTGAGCTATGGGCCTTGGGGATTTGGGGACAGAGACCAGAGGAGCCGGGTCAGATGCAGCAAGTGAAATAGGAGCCACACTTACTGCTGTGTATTTTATTCCCAGGTGCCTGAATGATCTCACAGGATTCTGGCTTCCGTCTCATACCCCAAATGCTCCTTAGTTCCAATAAACATTTATATAAGGCTCCGCCAGCTAGGAGTTATAGCTCTGAGCTGCCAGCATCAAGACACGGTTACTGATGGGTCATGTGGTGCTTGTACAGGTGGGCTTGCAGAACATGGGTGTAGGAACTCTATAGGTTCTGATGATGACTCCCCGACCTGCATCATTTCCTTACTCTATAACCCTAATATCAAGAAAAATAAAAGCAAGCACACTAATTAATCATGTGCATCCAAAGACTGATGACACAAACGCAATGAGTAATTATCTCTGCCAAGCAAATCTTTAGTTTTGTTACGGTTTCTATTTTGTTTTTCTTACATTAGTTTTGGTAATGTGGAGACAGGGTCTCAGGTAACCCAGGCTGGCCTCAAACTCCTTATGCAGCTGTGGATGACTCTGAATTCCTGATCCTCCTGCCTCTACCTCTCAAGTCTAGTTATTAGGGGCATACACCACTATGTCCCCAAGTGATCTCTATAGACTAAATGCCAGGCTTGAGGGCTCATAAGCAACTCACGATATTCATTGTTCTTCCTCGCCCTTCCTCTTCCTTTCTTTCTGTTTTCTATCTCTAACATGGAGGGCAGAAATAAAAACTGTGTATGTTTACAGATACTATGCCTACTTTTGAAGACGTTATCACAGAATGAGGAAAGAGGAGATTCAGGGAGCCAGTAAGACGGGTCAGTGGGTAAAGGTGCTGAACCCAAGAACTTGAATTTAATGCTTCGGCATCCACATGATGTAAAGAGTCAGCTTCTTCACGTCGTCATATAATACTCATACAGTGCATTTATGTGTGCATGTGTACACATGCATACAAGCATGTGTGCAAACACACAACACACATGCAGTCATATGCAAAATAAATAAGTGTAAAATAAAATGTCTTTAAAAAAGAAAATCCAGTAAGAAGACTTTTGGGAGAATCTGAGACCAGAAAGAGGCAGTGACTGCCTGCTTTCCAGAGCTTTCTGAATGCTGTCACCTCATGGGTCAGCTAACTTGTGGGTACCTACTGCCCCCACTTTTCTAGTCATTGCTAGAACCATTCACGCTTTAAATTCCTTGTGTTAAAATTACTGTTTCTGGCCTTCCTTGCAAAGTAGTTGTGGCCATGTGTCTAACTATTGTCCAGTGGGATGGTGCAGGAGCCGCAGGCAGTCTTGGGTAAACACCTACAGGAGAGTGGTGATAGTGATGGTGGTGCTGGTGATGATGATTGTGGTGGTGGTGATGATGGTGGTGATGATAGTGGTGATGGTGGTGATGGTGATGGTGGTGATGGTGATGATGGTGCTGGTGATAATGGTGATGATGGTGGTGATGTTGTTGTTGTTGGTGATGATGATGATGGTGATGGTGTTGAGAAGATTCTGACCATGCGAGTGGAGAAATCAGTAATGGAACGGTGAAGCAAGAGAATGAACAGATCTAGGTCCACAGAAGAGTCACCGTGAGCTGGAGATGCCTCCTCCCCCTGTCTCTTGAGATGATGGATGCTCACATGAGAGAAAAGAGGAGCAGACTATTCTGTTATTTAAGATACATATTGCAATTTATTGGGAATTCAACCTAGGGCCTTATCACAGGCTAGGCACTTGCTACACAACTGAGCTCTGAGCTATGTCCTAGTCTTTTTTTTTTTTTTAACTTTTCATTTTGAGACAGGCTGGCCTTGAACTCACTTTGTACTCCAGGCAGGCCTTGAACTTACAAGCAGCCTCTTCCTTCTGCCTCCTAATTAGCTGGCTCATAGGCCTGTGCCTCTGGGACAGCTCTTGCTTTTGTATCTAGGAAGGAAAAAAATTAGCAAATGTAAGATCAGAAAAAAAAAAAAAGCTGCCTAAAGGACATGACACTGGGAAATATTAAAAGTCCTACCCTGGGCAAGGGAGGATATCTTGTTTTCATTTTTTGACAGAATACTATATTCTTAGGGCTTAGCTAAGAGACCTTCAGCCAGCACGTGGTTTACTATGGTGGTTTGAATGAGAGTGAACCTCCTCCCACCCCCACAAGACTTACATATTTGAAGGTTTGATCCCCAGTAGCTCTTAGGACTATTTAGGAAGGAGTAGGAGATGTGACCTTGATGGAGGTATGTCACTGGAGGTGGGCTTGGCGGTTACAACCCCCCCCTTTACCCTACCGTATCCCCACCCCATCTACTGCTTGTAGACCAGATGTAAGCGCTCAGCACTTCTCCAGCACCATGCCTGCCTGCTGTCCTGCTCTCTACCACAATGGTCACAGACTCACCCTCTGAAACTGTAAGCAGGTCCCCAATTCAACGCTTTATTTCGCTTTATCAGTTTCTTTGGTGATGGGGTTTCTTCACAGCAACAGGAAAGTAACTAAGACACCACTGACCGTCTCTCCAGCTTCCACAGCCTCTTTTTTATCAATTAGAATTTTTAAAAAACATTTTTTTTAAGGCAGGGTCTCACTTTGTAAGCCAGCTCGGTCTTGAATTCTCAATATTCCTGCTTTGCCTCCCTGAGTACGGGAGTTGCAGACATACCTTCTGCCCAGCAGGCCTAGCATTTCTATTCTTATTGTATAAAGATGTCAAATGAATAGTATAAGATACATTAGAAAATAAGCTTTTGATACTAACTTCCTTCCCACTCTCCATTTTCATTCTATTCCCTTTATAGGTGATATTTTTAGATATTAAATATTTATTGAAATTATAAAAGTCACCAGTTACCATCTTTGTTTTCATATGATTTTTATATACACGTGGAATGATGCTGTAGCTGTTATTTGTGCAACTATTTTTTAGTTGATTATTTTTCTACAACTTAAGATAATATGTGGCCAGGCATGGTGCCACATGTCTTCAACTCTTTGTATTTCTTTCCCCTATTATAAAAATGATAACATAAAATTATATTTTTGTAGCATTTCTTTTTCACTTTTTATATACTGAGGGCAACTCCTGATGCTTTCTAAAGCTGCAAAGCACTCTGCAGTTGCACCCCAAGGCATGTAGGCGGTTGGGCTGTTTCCAGTGTTCCGCTGCAGCACATAGCTCTGTTAGGTCAGGGTGCACACACCTGGAGCCTTGCCAGACTGTGTACTTTTCCCTCCACGGCAGTTGTGTCACTTTGAATTCCTGCTGGCAATAAAATGGGGCGCCTCCTTCCTCACAGCCTTCTCAAGGGAGTATGAAGTCAAAGGTGGATATGTGTGTTTGTGTGGTGTGTGTGGTGTGTGTGTGGTGTGTGTGTGGTGTGTGTGTGGTGTGTGTGTGGTGTGTGTGTGGTGTGTGTGGTGTGTGTGGTGTGTGTGTTTGTGTGGTGTGTGTGTGGTGTGTGTGTGGTGTGTGTGTGCGTGGTGTGTATGCGTGGTGTATGTGTGTGGTGTGTGTGTGTATATGTGGTGTGTGTGTGTGTGGTGTGTGTTTGTGTGGTGTGTGTGGTGTGTGTGTGTGTGTGGTGTGTGTTTGTGTGGTGTGTGTGTGGTATGTGTGGTGTGTGTGGTGTGTGTGTGTATGTGGTGTGTGTGTGGTGTGTGTGTGGTGTGTGTGGTGTGTGTGTTTGTGTGGTGTGTGTGTGGTATGTGTGTGGTGTGTGTGGTGTGTATGGTGTGTGTGTGTGGTGTGTGTGGTGTGTGTGTTTTGTGTGGTGTGTGTGGTGTGTGTGGTGTGTATGGTGTGTGTGTGTGGTGTGTGTGGTGTGTGTGGTGTGTGTGTTTGTGTGGTGTGTGTGTGGTGTGTATGCGTGGTGTATGTGTGTGGTGTGTGTATGGTGTGTGTGTGTGTGTGTGTGTGTGTCCAGTACAGTATGTGAGGAAAGGTATTTCCATGCACCTTCTTCTTTTGTATGTATTCTGAGGAGAGCACATTTCTGAAAGTACTGAAATACTAGGACAATGCATGGAGTGAGTGAATCAAGCTCTTAGTGTATCTCCCAGCTGGGAAAAAAAAAACATCAAATACACCATTCTCAGATAGAGAAATATGACGTATCAAACTGATACAAACATATACTACACTTGATCACAGAAGCCTGACCTGACAAGCAATTCAGTGTACACATGTACGATTGCTGTGATTATGACTATATTATTATTTTAAGACAATGTCTCACTGTGTAGCCCAATCAGGCTTTGAACTCAGCATCTTCTTACCTCTGCATCCTGAGTGCTGGAGTTACAAGTGTATGTCATCCTGCCTGCTTCATTGTCTTTTTAATTTACATTTTTACTATGAAGAGAAAGGTTGACAGCTTCTTCAAAATACATGCTATACTTTGGAGTAGACTGTACCTTAGGCTAAGACTAAGAGAGAAGAAGTAAGAGAAAAGAAGACTAAGAGAAAAGAAGTAGCTCCAGAGATAGTTAAAAGGGACGAAGCAGGGGGCTGGAGGGACGGCTCAGTGGTTAGAGCACTGGCTGCTCTTCCAGGGGACCCAGGCTGAATTCTCAGTACCCACCTGGCAGCTCACAACTGCCAGTAACTCCACTTCCAGGGCATCTGACACCTTCACATATATGTACATGCAGGCAAAACAAAAATGCATGTAAATAAAAATAAAATAAAGCTATCAAGTGGATATCATCCACACAAGGTCAAAGTAAGTCCAGTTTGTCCTAATGCACCCATGCTAAGTGCAAACAAGTTTTTGTTGTTGCTGTGAGTGTAGTATCTGTTGCAGTGATAAGGCACTATGATTGAGGACAAAGCATGAAAGAAAGAGTTTATTTGGGGATACGGTTCTAGGGGTTCTAGAGGGATCATGGCAGCAATGGCAGGCAGTTGTGGGATCACATCTTCACCTGCACAGGGAGCAGGAAACAGAGTGAGCTGGAAGTGGGGCTGGGCTATGAACTTTAAAAGTTATCCCTGTGATGATGAACTTCTAGTAAGACCACACCATCTCCCCACGCAGTGCTGCAAACTGAGGACCCAGTGTTGAAATCCTGAACCTACAGGGGCGAGCATTCTCTTCAAAGTACCACGGCACCTAAGACATTCTTCAGGGAAGAGATAAAAAAGAAATAGAGGGAAGCATTAGATGCTTCTAAGCACTAGGATATCCAGAATATATAATGGACTCTGCAAGCCAGCAAGAAAAAAAAAAGCAAAAATATTAGGAAGAGGCTTGAACAAATATTTTATATAAAAAAATATCAAATGAACCAAACAACCCAAGTAAAAATCCTCAATATCTTTAGGAATTGGGAAAATATAACTTTGATATTTGATATATAATGATATACATGTTTACAAGCAGTAGCCTATGCAAAGGTTTAGAAGTCTGTCAACCCTAAAGTGTGAAATAGGAATTAAAGCAGTAAATTGCAGTCCTCAAACAAATCTGCAAGGCTGTATGTAATCAGGAAAATGACTTGATGTTATCGATTAAAAGTGATTATGCATACATAATATGGCTTAAGGAATTTCACTCTGAGGATTCATATACAGACAGACACACAGACAGACAGACACACACCCCTTGGAAGCGGAAGCCTGTTCTACTAGCACACATGGAGGAGAAGGAGAGTGTTCATAGGCACAAACTGGAAGGAAACCAAATTCCTATGTACTGTAGAACAGACAAATATGTTATCACATAGTTAGCGGCAAGCTGACAGATGTCTAACACCGGAGAGAAAAGCTCTAATTCATAGCGCCTGCCTATTTCCATGGTGTAACTACATCCACAGGGCCAATTTCAAGCTCCCAATATCTCATCAATTATCCTACAGAACCCATAAACATTTAACAATCAGTTCTCAATCTGGACAGGCTGGACAATCCAGCACATTCCTGGGAACACCCCCAGGTTGTTGAAGTGCTATCCAGCAATAAAAGTGAGTTAAAGATAGCTACAGGCAACAGCATGGACAAATGTCACCAATGTTATGTTAAATAAGATAGGCAAAAGAGGTCACAGAGCATGATTTCATCAGCACAGTGTTTCAAAATGGGCCAAATTAAACCAAAATTCCTCAGCCGCATACTTGCGTGGTACAAAGGTAAGCAACGGAAACAGTAAGTCTATTCTAAGTAGGAGGACAGTGGCTAACTCTAATGAGAAGGAGAGGGATCCAAAATGGCAATGGGTGTGTGGCTGGCTCGCTGCAGGTAATGGTCTAATTCTTGTCCCGTGGCGGTGCTATGTGGTGTTCTTTTATGTATTCTTGTGTGTGTTCTTTCTGCATGTATTAAATCAGTGGTGTGCTGCATCCTGTCAAAATGGGTTCACACCCCATCACGAGAGCCACCTGTGCTCATCTGTTCGCAGCTCTGCATGGGTGATGTTCTGTTAAATGCTTGACATCAGCCAGATGTGGGACATTTGCAGCAAAGAAATTGACAAACACACGTGTGACAGAGGATTTTTTTCCCCCTCCTAGCAAATGAGTTTATCAACCCACCCCCCGACAACACATTTGAGATATCCATATGATTCACAGCATTGGCATATTGAAGAAGGTATTTTTGTTTTCAAGGATAAATGCCCTCAAAAGTTTCTAGGCTGCTGGGTGTGGTGGTGCATGTCTTTAATCCTGACACTCAGGAAGCAGAGGCAGGCGGGCAGATATGAGTTCGAGGCCTGCCTGGTCTACAAAATGAGCTCAGGATCTCCATGGCTACACAGAGAAGCCCTGTCTTAAAAAAAACAGACAGAAAAACAAACAAAAAAGTCCTCAGGCAGAACCAAAAAAACAAAACAAGCAAAATGCCAACAACTAAACATAAAAAGATTGCTTTAACAATAAAGAAGTCAGCTGTGAAACACAACTGCTTATAACAAATGTGCAGTGTTTGGCATTCTCCATTGACATATAATGAAAATCATCGAATTGATGCTAAAATGAAGGGTCCTATCTAGCCATGCACATTCACAGCTCCTGATGAGCACATTGCAAGAGGCAAAGATGGAGAGGATCAGAAACCTTGCTCTCTGCCTTTCAACTTGACTATCTCATCAATTTCTACCCAATGGTACTCCATACCTCCTCCTCACAAGTACGCTGAACAGCTAGCCTGTAGCAGTTACCTACCTGCCTGTCACAACCTGTGTCCCTATGAAAAGAACGCTGATATATCAACCTGCATAGTTACATGGATTTATGTTCTCAAAATGTGTGGCTCTAAGATACAGTGTCGCTTTTGTTTGTTTCTGCTTTCCTCGGTAGTAAGCAATTTAAAACATCATGCTATGTTAAAATAATCATGGACTTGCTATACAATTTAATACATTTCAGTTTCCACAGGGATATTTGGACTTGGGATTGACCCTCTTCAGACAACTCCTAACAGGTACACAGAAGCTGTTTTGCTATTTAAAAAAAAAAGGGGGGGGGGGAGGGAGCATCAGCAGACGCCAAGAAACTTCCCTATGAATCTCCAGTCATTATGCTGTCCCTCCTCCCCCTTGGATCCCAGGAACACTAGAACCTCACAGACAGCTCATCACACCATGGTGATGATTGCCCTTCAGCTCATCACCTGGGAACCTTCCCTCACCCTCCCCAACCCCCACATTAAGGCAGCCTCAGGGCCATTTTGCATAAACATAATAGAAATAATGATAAACAAGATCACATTGGGAAGAAGACTGCTTACTTACTCATGCTTCTCACCCTGCACCACAAGTTTCCCTCTATGGAAACCTACAGCTTATGTGTACCCCAAAGATGGACTAAAATGCCTGGCTTCCACCCTCCCCAAACGGCCATTTTAATTCAAGCATGTGCTGGTTTGAATAAGAATACCAGATAGCTTTCCAAAGTGGTTGTACTAGTTTGCATTCCCACCAGCAATGCAGGAGTGTTCCTCTTTCTCCACACCCTCACCAGCATGAGGTGTCAGTTGAGTTATTGATCTTAGCCATTCTGATGGGTGTAAGATGGAATCTCAGTGTCGTTTTGATTTGCATTTCTCTGATGACTAAGGAGGTCGAGCATTTCTTTAAGTGTTTCTCAGCCATTTGATATTCCTCTGTTGAGAATTCTCTGTTCAGTTCTGCGTCCCATTTCTCTATTGGGTTATTTGGTTTGGTGGTGTTTAATTTCTTGAGTTCTTTATATATTTTGGATATTAGACCTTTGTCAGATGAAGAGTTGGTGAAGATCTTTTCCCAGTCTGTAGGCTGTCACTTTGTTCTCTTGACAGTGTCACTTGCCTTACAGAAGCTTCTCAGCCTCATGAGGTCCCATTTATTAATTGTTGATGTTAAGGCCTGGGCAACCACTTTGGAAAGCTACCTGGTGCTTTCTCAGAAAAATGGGAATAGGGCTTCCTCAAGACCCAGCTATTCCACTCCTTGGAATATACCCAGAGGACGCACTACCACACAACAGGGACATATGCTCAACCATGTTCATAGCTGCTTTATTCATAATAGCCAGAACTTGGAAACAATCTACGTGTCCTTCAATAGAAGAATGGATAAAGAAACTGTGGTACATTTACACTATGGAATACTACTCAGCTATTAAAAACAAGGAATTTCCAAAATTTGTGGACAAATGGATTGAACTAGAAATTGTCATAATGAGTGAGTTCACACAGAAGCAAAAAGAGCTAAATGGTATATACTCACTTATATCGAGACACTAGTCCAAGGTGTACGTCCCCATGAAAAACTGTACTTACCAGGATAGTGGGTAAGAGGGGAGGACATCCTATTGAGACTTTAGGTGTGAGAAGCCTGGGAGAAAGAGGAAATAGAAGGATCCAGCGGGTCCTGGAAAACTACAGGCGAGTCTGGGCCCTGGGGTCCTCTGCAAACTATGGCAACAGCCAAGGAAAAAATAGGCAGTAAACCTCGAACCCCTACCCAGACTAGCCGATGGACAGGACATTCTCCACTGTTGAGTGGAGAAGGAGACCTAACTTTCACACAAACTCTGGTGCCCCATATTTGAACATGTCCCTTGGATGGAGATGCCTGGTGGCACTCAGAGGAAAGATAATAGGTTACCAAGGAGAGACTTGATACCGTATGAGCATATTCAGGGGGAGGAGATCCCCCTCAGACACAGACATAGGGGAGGGGAGGGGAGTAGAGGGAAAGTGGGAGGAAGGGAGGAATGGGAGGATACATGGGATGGGCTAACAACTGAGATGTAATATGAATAAATTAACTTAAAAAATAAAAATTAAAAAAAAAAAGGAAAAAAAAAAGAATAAGAATACCACCACTACCGCCACCACCACTCCCCCCACCCCCATAGGCTCATATATTTGACTGATAAGTTGCCAGGGAGTGGAACTGATGGAACAAAAGGGTTAGGAGGTGTGGCACTGTTGGAGGAAGTGTATTACTAGGTATCCAGGTGTTTTCTCTCTCTCCTCCCTCTCCCCTCTCCCCTCTCCCCCCTCTCCTCCCCTCTCCTCCCCTCTCTTGTCCTCTCCCCCCTCCCCTCCCCCTCTCCTCCCCTCTCCTGTCCGCTCCCTCCTCTCTCTCCTCTCGCCACCTGTGGATCAGCATGTAGTTCTTAACTATGTCTCCAGCACCATGGCTGACACGCCTGCCACCACGCTTCCCACCATGAGGATAATGGACTAAGCCCCTGAAACTGGAAGCCAGGCCCCTAGTCAAATGCTTTCACCTATAAGAGTGCCGAGGTTATGGTGCCTCTTCAAGGTAATAAACAGTGGCTGAGTAGAGTGACTGGACCTGATATGTTGGCCGAACTCTAACCTCTAGGACTCTGGTAGCAATAGACAGACCCTTAAGCCCATGAGATAGGCATACTTCTTTATGTCTTTAGGGCTGTTTTTGAAAGGAAATTTGAAAAGGAAATTTGATCATTACATTTTTTTTTTAAATTGTGAAGACGTGTCATTTTAAAGTATAAATCAGAAAAAAAAAAAAAAAAACAACCAACAAAACCCTGGGTTTAATAAGAGGTTAATGCCATTACACAGAGCAGCCACAGAGAAATTTCACTGGGAAATATTGATCTCATATGGGAGTAGGCAAGCAGCAGACTCAGATGAGGTCTCTTCTGGAATGCTTTGACTCACTTGTTTCAGGAACTGAGACCTGGGGCATCCAAGAGTTGAAACAAGGCAAAGATGGGGCTCTCTTCTTTACCCACCGTTGTTTAGAGTCGTGGCTTAGCTTAAGTGGCCAGTGAGACAGGAAGGATGAACTGTGGGAGAGCCGTCTTATGGTAGATGCTTATCAGAACACTGAAACAGACTCAGAGCTGGTGAGTGAGAACTCACATTCCAGGGCGGTGAGCGCCACACCCTGTGGACACCCGTCCTCCCCAAGTTCTCACGTCCACTCTGTTTCAGGAGTCCAGCAATCACACACCGATTTTCCTTGGCCGTATGCTTCCAGCTCCTACGTCTTGGTTACATTGTTGAGTACAATTGGACTCACATTGGTTATTATGAGATCAACAACCTTCATGAGACACCACGTCTATGCCCCCAAAGGCTGCCCCACCCAGGCCCTAATGGAGATGACCATCTTCAAGCTCCTACACACCAGAAGATAATGAGATAAATCCTACCTCTGCTTCATCCCCAAATACTGGGACCAAGTCTAAGCCATCTTTAAGAACGGGAACTGTAGGCTTCACTTTTAGAATCTCCCTCTCTAGAAGTCTCCGTTTTGTTCTTGCTTAAAGAGTATTTTGTGGCTGGTTGACTTTTATATTACATCATTCCTAACACAATTGTGGTGCACTATGGTGTACGGATGTGCTAAAACCAAACCACAGCTATTGGTGCAGAATTAGATTTGCTATTCCAAAGAATAGGAGCTGATTTCAGAACCACTGTCAGTTGGAGGGAGGTCAGTGGGAAGTAGAGAATAATTTACCAGAACTGCAGAGCTCCTTAAAACCCAAAATATATACCCAAATCCAGGTTTTTGCTTCAGCTCTCTCAATGGGAATTTCTTGAAGAGTGAAACGGGTAATTTGGTTATGTAACAGTTGAGTCTGATGCATAACCCTTTTTGAGAGCTCGGTTGTACAGAATGCTGATGAACAGTTAATAAGAGACAGTACAGACTCCCTCACCAGCCTTCTAGTAGCAAAATAGCTAACAAAGTTCTATGATGGACTCTGAGGAGTAAAATACAGAGTCCCCCTCCCCCATAGAAATGTATGCTGTAGTCAAACACTCAAGAACTCAAAGGAGAAACATTGGAACAGAACATTTTCAATGCGTGTGGCATGTCCTATAGATATCTGTGGTTCTTGGGGACAGAATTGGCCACTCTTTTACAGGGCAGAATTCTCGGGTGTCACCTCTTTGAGGTGACCACAACATGGTTGGATCGACAGTGTGGTGGGTCAGTCCCTTTGGCATCTGAAATGGGTATACTCAACCCACTGCGGAAAGAGAGTCCTCTCACCTTCACAGAAAGGTGCCCAGGGCTGGAAGAAGGATGTCTCCTTTAAGACAGGCCCTGTACCACACACTTAAAGATCTTCATCTCTTCTACATGCAGGAAAGTAGAGTCTAGGCAAGGAGTCTTGCCTGCAAGATCTGCTGAGCACCTATGCAGATCCTCTGAAGATCCTACACACACACACACACACACATACACACACACACACACTCACACACACACACACACACACACACAGGAGGACAATATTCAGTTTAGATTTTCCTTCCTTAGGTAGTACATGGGCATGTGTTAGAGATGGAAAGGACACACATTTCACTTCTGTAGGATGTAGTAGGTGTATATTTACTCAAGATCTTCTCCTTTATCCACATAACACTCTACTTCAGATCAATGAAAGAAGAACCAATCGGGAGATTTCAATGTGCAACTCTTCCCTCAAGACACCTCAGTCAAGCCAAAGGAGTTAAGATAAGAAGACAAAGAAGATGAAGAATATGAAGAAGAAGAAGAAGAAGACAAAGAAGATGAAGAAGAAGAAGAAAGGAGGAGAGGAGAAGGAAGAGGAGGAGAAGGAGGAGGAGGAAGAAGTTGTTTCCCAACTCCCAGGAGCAAACAAATCATCCTCAAAAGGGATTAGGCAAAAAACATTTGGACCACCACGCTGGCTCCCTATGGACTTCAATTTCCGGCATGCTTCCACATGGCCATGTGATGAGCAGGTATCTGGGCCACAGGGAAGCACAGAGGCCACACGGGCTCTTAGTGATAGGGGCCAGAACAAACAGAGCAACTGGCAGAGAGACCGAGTTTCCTGCAGCTTGGCTCAGCCCAGGCTCCTAGAGCACCAATGATTGCCCATGAAGAAACTTAGCAAGAGACAGGGAAGAAGTACACATCAGATGGATTTCCAGGATAACAGCAAGTAGTCTGGCTTTCCTGCGATCACCCTCCACAGACAGCCAATTCCCCTGCTACTGTGTCGGGCAGTGGTTCTCGGCCTATGGGTTACAACTCTCTGGCAAACCTCCAGATCTCCAAGTATTTACATTACGATTCATGACAGTAGTCAACTTACAGCTATGAAGTAGTAATGAAATTATTTTATGGTGGGGGGGTCACCACAACATGTGGAACAACATTAAAGGGTGGCAGCACTAAGACGTTTGAGCACCACTGATATAGGGGATTTATGTAACGGGAGACCCCTGTAGAGAGCAGGGTGATCTCACCTTCCCCTCTCTTCCCCTCCCCTCCTCCTCCTCTTCTCCTTCCACCACCCTCGCCTCAAACATATGTGCTTGAAACAACAGAATGTGAGTTTCTTTCAGCTTCATCACAGTAGTGATAGGGGCCAAAGATCACCATGGACTCATAGAAGGATGACTCCTTTAGCTAAGATGACCAAGGGGAGCCCCAGTAGACCTGAGAGAAGGCAATGGCTGCCCCCTCCCCCCATACCCCCAGCAACATGGCGCTTTGGTCTTAACTTTCTCTGTGCAGGCTGAAGTTGGAACAAATCCTTCCCAGGACTTAATTTGCTTGTTAGCTGTGAAAAGTCAGGTCACAACGAGAATTTTCCTTCTAGGAAGAGCTACAGAAGTAGGGTGTGAGCCAACAGTCCACACAGAAGAGGACATGCTTCAACCTACAACGCCTGCAATTAGCCCGCGCTTGAGCCAGATTGCTAGGCAGGGGGTCTTTGTGTAGAGCCTGGTTGCCCCTGGAGTTTCCTTCTGCCTGCAGGGGGCGCTGTACTATCCACGATGGCTGCTTCTCTAGCTGCCTCTGATGGAGGAGGGAATTGATAAATGCATTTATTTGGCTGCAACACTGGAGTGTTGTTGGTTTGACAGCTGGGCTCCTGATAATTAGTTGACAACTTATGGTTCCTGGCCTTTGTAGCTCACTGTTGCCTGCCTCTGCCTAGATTCTACATCTGTTGGCTGTGCCCTGGCTCTATGGTCTTAGAATAGCAGTATCTAGGACTTCTGGGTGCTTTCTATGAAGGCAGAGTCTTAGGCTCCACCCCAGACTGACCAAATTAACTGACATTGGAACAAGAAGCTCAGGTATCATTGAGATTGTTGACATAGGGGAAAGCAATTCAGGAAGGGCTGTCCTTGAGTCTGTTACTCTGAGATGCAGATGTTTCTTTATGCAGTAAGCGCTTTATCTACACCTGTCTTCATGTACTTTTTACCCTAGAAGGTCACAAGCATCAGTTGACACACAAACCAGAATTAGTAAAGACTTCTGTTTTTAGTCAGTGTTCTATTGCCATGAAGAGACACCGTGGCCAGCGTTTAACTGGGGCTTGCTTACATTTTCAGAGCTGTAGTTCATTATCATCACTGCAGTGAGCATGCCAGCCTGCAGGCTTTTTGCTGGAGGAGTAGCTTAGAGCTACATCTTGATCCCCAAGAAGACAGAGAGTGGGGGCATAGCGGGGGGCACCTGGGCCTGGCATGGACTCTGAACCCCCAAGGCACCAACAAGGCTACAACTTCCAGTTCTTAGACTCCTTTCACATAGTGCTCCGCCCTGATGACCAGGCAACCTTACTCAAAGCACCACAACTTACAATTTTATAATGCCTGCTTCACCACAAAGCCCTTTTGGTTAACATAACATTTGCTGCAATTCACACCACTATACTCTGTATAGATTCTGCTTTGATTGGTAAGATGCAAAATTATTTTAAAAGACTTTTTCTTGACTGATGCTACTCATTAGAAGGCTGGCTGGGTTCTATGGAAAGGCACCACATTCTCCAAGAGATTCAGAGCATTTTTCTAGTAGTAAGAAATTCCAAGCTCTTTGGAGTAATTTATCCAAGAGAAAGCCCTTAGTCTGTATGTGATGGGTTCTATTCCACTGATAATTTATAAAACTTGAGTTTTTATTTGGAGTTTAAAATGGAAACAGGCTTACTATTCACCTATTTAGAGAAGAGGTGTTTTTTTTTTTTTTTTGAGGGACTGTATGTTGATTGCACTGTATATGTTTATTATCTTAGTTAGGGTTTCTATTGCTGTGACAAAACACTGTGACCAAAAAATCAAGATGGGGAGGAAAGGGTTTATTTGGCTTACACTTCCACAGCACTGTTCAACATTGGAGGAAATTAGGACAGGAATTCAAACAGGGCAGGATCCTGGAGGCAGGAGCTGATGCAGAGGCCACAGAGGGGTGCTGCTTACTGGCTTGCTTCCCCTGGCTCACTCAGCCTGCTTTCTTAGAGAACCCAGGACTGGCAGACTAAGGATGGCACCACTCACAATGGGCTGGGCCCTCCTCCATCAATAACTAAGAAAATGACTTACAGCCAGATCTTATGGAGGCATTTTCTCAATTAAGTTCCCCTCTTTTTAGATAACTCTAGTTCGTGGGTCAAGTTGACACAAGACTAGCCAGCACACTAATGTCGCATAACTTAGAGACACCCTTGGTAGGAAAGACAGAAAAGGATGATGGCAGTCATCTTAGTTACTTTTCCACTGCTGTGATAAAACACCAAGACCAAGGAAACTTATAAAAGAAAAACATTTAATTGGGATTACAATTCTTGAGGGTCAGAGGCCAGGAGAGAGGAGGGAAGGCATGGCAGCAGAACCAGCCAAGACATTTCATCTTAAACCATAAGCCAGAGGAAGAGGACACACTGGGAATGGCACAGATCTACTAAAATCTCAAAGCCTAGCCCGAGGACAGATGTCCTACAGCCAAGACACACCTCCCAAACCTTCCCAAATAGTTCCACTGACTGGGGACCAAGCATTCAAACCTCTGAGCCTTCGTTTGAGTATACAGGGGCCAGCCGCATTCAAACCACCACAGGTGTGAGGGAAGCACCTGGGATGTTTCTACTTTCAGCCTTTTAAGTGCTCAAGTTGCATTGGATTGCATCCCTAATTACAAGCACTCTCAACAACACACTTCTTCCACTTAGGTCTGTATATTTTTACACCATAGTCATTTTAGTTAAAACAAGGAATTTAGATAAATTAGACTTGGAATCAAGTTGCTTTATAACAGACTTTCAAACAAGATGAAAAGAATTTGAAAAAAAAAATAGAACTTTCCAGTTGTTTTTTTAAAGATAAAAACTTAAAGTTTTATCTCTGGGAAAGATTTTTCCTTGATCTTGTCATTTTAATTCTCTTAGAGTATGTTTTGTATGCTTGTTAGTAGATTAGTACACTTCTATAATAGTTAAATACATGGCTATCCATATATTTGAAGCATGCTCCGAATATTTTTCTCATTAGGATGTATTATCAAAACTGTTTAGACATGTGTTGCTCTTTCAAAGGACGTGGGTCTGGTTCCCAACACCCACATGGTGGCTCACAACCCTCAGTAGCTCCAGTTCGAGGGCATCCAATGCCCTCTTCTTGCCTCTGTGGGTTTGCAGGCATGCATGTGGTGCACGTACATACATGCAGGCGAAACACTTACGCGCATGAAAAAAAAATAGTGTTTAGAGACCAGTGAACTAGATTAATGATCTCTTGCTGTCTTTTGTCAACAAATGGACGAGAAAAGTCCTGTTTTTGCTTTTATTTAAAACCAGTGTCATGCTACCAACATTCCCTGAGCCTGATTCATCTTTGCTAATGTTCACATTTGAGCTTGTTAATTTAACACAGACTTGGAAAGAAACAGCAGGAAATGTGCACTTCACAACGACTCAAACAATTTTACCTTCTGTACTTCCCTGCTCTGGGCTGGGATCCAAACTCGCTGTGTGTGTGTGTGTGTGTGTGTGTGTGTGTGTGTGTGTGTTGCATGAAATCTGCAGGTTCAACTGTGAAATTTTTCCATTTTACTTGGGATTTGAACAGCTTACACCTGACTTGGCAATACCCCATCCTTTGCCCCCCACCCCAGGTAAAGGCAACATCCATGAGGGGTGCTGCCTCAGTGGCATCTTACTGAAGCCCTTGAGCTCTAAGTGAGAGCTGGAGAGTTTTCAAGAACTAAAAGATGCCCCAGGGAATCTCCTTGCCTAGTGCATCATTGTCTAAATGGGGAAACAGAAAGACAAAGAATGAGTCATCCAAGATCCTTGTGGCTTGTTACAGGCACATCAGGGACCAGGAGTACGGAATCCCTCAGGCTCTATGACCCTCTCTCAGAGGCTGAGGTCAGTGAAGGCACCATGAGAAATATGGAGCTCTTGGCTACTGATGAGACAGGACTAGATAATGTCTGGCCACTCAGTGACCCCAGACAGTATTTAAGCAGAACTCCCCAGTGCACAGTGATTTAGGCTTCTGTGTGGGATACAATGGGGAAGATTTATGGAATCACCAGGGCTGAGAAAGTTGCCTTATCTCTGGAGACCAGGAAGCTCACTTGGTGCTTCCCCAGTCTGAAATCTTTGTATTGGATGGGGGGGGGGGGGGGGCTTGAGAATCCAGCTTTTCTAATGGCGCCAAACATTCTGACAAAAACTAAAGGGTGGAAAGACCTGAAATAAAAGTTAGTAGGGCATCCAGGAAACTCAAGGAAGAGGGGTCTCTCTCTCTCTCTCTCTCTCTCTCTCTCTCTCTCTCTCTCTCTCTCTCTCTGTATGTATGTACTCATGCATGACAGGTGAGTGCATTTGTGTGTCTGTGTGCACATGTGCTTATGAGCACAAGTATGTCTCTTTCTCTGTGTGCATGTGTGTGTGAGTGTGAGTGTGTGTGTGTGTGTCTGAGTGCACATGCACATTGCTCTTTGCTGTGTCATCAGGACTTGGAGCAGCACCACCTGCTGTATAGAAAATGCGCAGGGAATGTGAATGAGGGCAGCATCACCTGAGAAGATGGGGGGAGGGGGGGAAGCATAAAGAACAGCAAGTTTCCAATCTGCTAATGCTGTGCCTGAGGATGGTTAGGGAGCTGAGCTAGAAAACCAACCACGAGAGGAGACGAGGAAACAGTGGAGAAACACCCCAGTGTTCACTGGAGCTTTAAGCTGCTCGTGGGCTGTATTGCATCTACTCAGGCCTCCTCAGGGAAACTTGCTTTTCTCTCAGTTTTTTCCTTCTTGACTTCTAGGGTTTCTACTGACACCTCTGAATCTGTTGGGTTGGGTTGGGGTCACTGCACAAGGCCTAACTCTCTGGTCCTTGCATGTCACTTCCTCTAAGACCCAGCCTCCTCATGCCTGAGGCAGAAGTAGTGGTTTGTGCCTTTCCTACTTCCCGTGAGCCTAGGGTGGGGACAGAATCCCATCCGTGGTCAAAAACTTCAGTTGTTGTTAAACTTCTGCATGTGCAATTAAAGGACAGGCTCACCTCCTCTCAGACTAGCCTGACGTTTCGACCCTGAGCAGTACCCTACTCTTCATCAGGCCAGAATCTATTCCACAGGCAGCCTCTGCCTGTGGGACACACACACCTTAAATGAAAGAAGAAATAAAAAAAGAGGGGCTGGAGAGAAATCTCCATGGTTAGGTGCACTTGCTGCTCCCACAGAGGGTCTGAGTCCATGTCCAGTGCCCTCATGGCAGCTCACAACCACCTATAACTGTACCTCTTCGGGATCTGATACCATCTTCTGGCCTCCACGGGCACTTCATGCTCATGTTGCAAGTGAGCAGACAAAATACAAAGAGAGAAAGAAAGAAGGAAGGGAGGAAAGACTGCGAGAAAGGAGGCTGGCAGATTATGGAGCAGGAGGAAGAAACAAAGGCGTGGGAGACAAACAGGCACTGACCTGTGGATTGATGATTGCCTTTTTGTGGGGTCCATGAAATCTCTCTGGAAGGACTCTGAGCTGCCCGTGCCACCACATTAAGAAGATGAGCTCCTACTCAATGCAGTGCCTCTCAGGAGAGGCTAGCCCCTCCCCAAGACACAAAGCCACACACAAGTGGGGAGAATTGAATACAGCTGCCTAGGAGGAGTAGCCGGGCAACCAGGTGAGCTATCCCCAGGCCCTCTTTATTTTAGGAGATGCTAGCGGACAAGGCCAGCTGTGATGGCCTGTCAGCACTCACAGATGGGGATTGTTCTGAACTGAACGGAGGCTGGTGCTGACAACAGAAAGAGACCCTCGAATACAGTAGATACTCAATAATGTCGAATGCATCCATGTACAAATGGGGATAGGATTTATCCACATAGCACTGAGGGAGCCCTGGAGAGGAAATAGGTCATGGAGGATTGTGGGTTCTGAGGGCTCCTATATCTAGTTTTGCAGCTGCCAAAGAGACCTGATTGAAAGGTTTGTCCCCTTGGATTCTGTCAGTAAAGTGAGAGAAGGAGGCCCAGCTGTTCTTGAACAATGTGACTCTGAGAGCCATAAAGTGTCTTTCTGTGCACCAACGACTCCTTGGTGATAGCCTTGTGAAGGCTCCTCACTATCACATCTTGAACAAAAGAGGCTACGTGACCCCATCCCAACTCTGCCCAGGAACTGGGCTGGATCCTGAGCTTTCTGCAACTGTGCAAATCTGATAAGAGTTCCTATTGGCCCACAGCTCACCTATGGTCTAAATGCATCAATGTCTGCTGGGCCCACTCAACCAAGCACCTCATCTCAATCAAGGTGTATGTGCTGTCAAGACTGGCAACCAATCCCGTCAACCTCCACTTCTTTTGGTTGGAAGCCATTGCATGTTTCATTAATACTCTCCCTCCTCTCTCTCTCCCTGTCTGTGTCTCTGTGTCTGTCTCTCTCTCTGCACTGCACACTCTTGGTGTTCCCACAAGTGTTGGAAGTTTCTGTGACTTGAAGTTCTCAGGGGCAACAAACCAGGAATCTCTTAGAAATTCTACAAGTCCCATTGACTGATATTCTGTGATTGAGAGGAACTGGGATGCTTCAGGGGCCAAATTATGGTGGATGACCTTTAACCCTTTTCATAGCCATTTATTGCCAACTCTGTGTTTGATCTGGCATCTATTATTATGTGTTTCTTTTTGTTTTGTTTTTCTGAGACAGGGTTTCTCTGTGTAGTCCTGGCTGTCCCGGAATTCTCTTTGTAGACCAGGCTGGCCTCGAACTCACAGAGATCCACCTGCCTCTGCCTCCCGAGTGCTGGGATTAAAAGCATGCGACACAACGCCCAGCTTTTGTTATGTCTACTGGAATGCACAAACAAGCCCTTATCCTCCACCAACCCAAAGGCTAAGAATGCCACTATAGTAGTGTCCTGAGGCATATTGCAGGTTTCTTGCTTTGCTGTATCTCACCAACCTGATGTTTCCACCAATGTATTTTTAAAGTCCCCAGATTTATACCTTTGTTCTGCTATAAACTTCATGAAACTGTTACCACATTAAAACATGGTATTTGGAGTAATCTAAATCTGTGTTCCTGGCCCTGGTCACTCATACATAAATGTATATGGCTTTATATGTGTGTGTAATATATATACATATATATATTTAGATTAATCTTCTCTATCTATCTATCTATCTATCTATCTATCTATCTATCTATCTATCTATCTATATTTGTCTCTAGGGCAAAATATCGCCTATTCACTTTGAGATATGAGACAAAGCTCAGAGGTATGGGGCTTGCTTAATGTGTGCAAGACCCTAAGTTCCATCTATACCACTGCCAATCAATCAATCAATCAATCAATCAGCTCCAAATCAGAGAAAGGGAGATGTTGAAATGCAATACCCTATTCATGATAGAGGAAACAGAGCACCTACATCCAAAGGTGATTAATTCTCTTTATTGGAGGAAAACAGGAAGTCATCAATCTCATTATCATTATGATAGAAATCGATATGTATACATGATTGTCAAGGCAGAGAATCATTTGCTACATAGACCCATGAACAATTTTGCAGTGCTGCAAACCTGTGGGGGGTTAAACTTCTTGCAGAGTTTATTACATGCATGGGATAAATGCAGTTTCCCTTCTTTTACTTTTTTTTTTTTTGACAAGCATGTTTTTAATGGAAATATAAATCAAACCAATCGCAAGCCTGGTAATAGTGAGTGGGGCCAATCCTCGGTTTGACGGTGGAAACTGTTGGGAAAACATGCCCACTGTTGGGAGAGAGCTGAATGGAGGCCAATTACATCATGTATAATAGCCACAGAGGCCAATTTAGGCATTGTTCCCATGGATATTCTGAGCAGAATGTACCTTTGGTGTCTTCTCATCTGGATGTGGGACTAAAGATAATGTTCTGTGAAACATGCATCCCTGTCTTTTAAACTGAAGATGCTGCTATGACACTACACAGAGTCCTATGGTACCCTGAAATGGCCCAGTGCCTTGCAAGGAGAACGGCAGCTTCTGTAGTGTGGGACAAACATCTGAGATGATGTTCTGGTCCCTTCTTTTTCTCTTCTGTAGCCTGACTGCCAGCTCTGTCCCAGGGCTTTTTCCTCCAAAGTGCAGGGTTATCTAGGAGGGCCTCAGAATCCTTGTCTGTCCAAACCAAGCTTTTTCCTATTGAGAAGCAAATTCACTTGTGTTTGGGATTTTCGAGTGATGTCTCTGACTGAAGCCTCAAAAATCTCTCTCATTTTCTATTTTTCCCATCCATAAGGAAAATAAAATCACCTGTAAGCAACATAGTCTGGTAAGTCATCAGAGGACATAATAATTATATGACAAATTCCCCAGAGACAAAAAAAAAAAAGGTTAAAAAATGGGTATGGAGAATGCAGAAGCTGAGTAAGTACAAGGGGGTCAATGCAATAGTTTGTCCCTTTGGCTTAGAAAAATACAGACACAGAGAAGCCATTCCACAGTTTGCTTTGCTCACAAAACCAGACTCAGAAGCCATATGCCACACTGAATAGTGAGCTTCCAAATGCAGCCTTTGGGTTTTCAACAGTAGAACCCTTTAAGCCACAAGCTGAGCTGCCCCCACTGGAGGTTATAGGGAAGTCTATGCAGGGCTAAGTCCTCTTGCTGATTATGAAGGCTTTGGTTGCTGGCAGAAGGCAGGCCAGGCTGTGGCCAGCATGCAGGGATGACTTCACAGCGGTGCTGGGCTCCTGTGTACACACCAGAGCTGCAGATAGAGACCTTTATGCACTGAAGACCACCAGGGAGGGACCTGGTAGATGGGGCGTGGCCTTTCGTCTTTCTGTTTCTCTCTTCCTTAGACCTGCCCACCTCCCAGAATTGAAGCTTTCAAACTACTGCACCTGCACACATTTTTTTTGTGGAGGCGCCGGGAAGCTTGCCTTTCAAAACCTCTGCTTCCCCAGCTTAGCTTGAAAAACAAACAAACAAACAAACACCACCACCACCACCCCAAAAAACCACCTCAAAAGTTTCAATTCTGAAAATTGAAGAATTTGAATACATTTGCTGCTTGCAGCCCCACCCTAGGACCAGGAAAGCCCTAAAGAGCAGTGAAATACATACAGATATATACATTGGTTTTTTTTTTTTTAATTTGGAAACAAACTGAACAGTGTTTGGTCTGGAATGTGTTTAAGGAAAAGGCAAACTGTCTGAGTATGAGAAGGGATGGGGACCTGGCACTGATTTTGCAGGACATGCAAGGCGGGCCCATTTCTTGGTTGCTGAAGTGACTGTACTTGATTTCTGATTATGAAAAATGGAAGGAGCTGTCCTTCACTGGCCCTCAACTTCATTCCACGGGGCCCAGGAAAACCCAGAACAGCACTTGAACAAATCTTGCAAGGCAGAGGTGCTGGCGCCACAGTCTCCTGCCTGCAGCCTGGCGTAGTGGCACTGGTATGGTTTCTCCAGTTCTGGCCACAATTCTGATGAGGCTGAAAGGCCGTGATACCCAGAGCTCTAAGATCCCCAGTCAGTTCCAATGTGTGGGCTTTCCCTGCTGTTTAATGTTCATAAAATGTTCAACCCAAGTGCTCTGACCATATCATATTTTGCATTCTATAGGAAAGATCAAACCTCTCAAGGGGAGAGCAGCTGGTTCCTGTTCCTGTGTCTAGAATGTTCTTGGCCTGTGGTGTAAAGGCCAGTTCTCTCTGCCATCTACAAGCTATCCAGCCCATGCTGGGTATTGAAGTGTAGAAACAAAAAGCCTAAGCAGGTAAACGGAATCTGGGATTCCCTGAGCCAACGGCTATCTTCCCGAATACCACACTCAGCGTGGAAGTGTCTCAAAGCCACGAGTTTCTGTGCAAGTGGAGGTGGCTAGCTTCCTAAGGAAGCATCTTAGATGACATCAGGCACAGTCAAAGTGGCATGGCTAGAGACTCAAGGTGACATTTTAGAAGTGACCTAGAATCAATGTGGAGAGCAGGAATCTACACCTTTTGGGTTGTTTAAATGCCTTCTCCATAGTCCTTTTATTCCCCCACAGAGATGTGTATGCCAGCTGATCTTTTGGAGTCAGAGTCCATTTGGGGTTAGAGGCAGCAAGCGAGGGTAAAACCCGCAGGGGCTTGTTACTGCAACCCTGGGGTTGCTGCCTCATTCACTGGAACCCGCATGCCCTCGAGAGATTTGTGACACCCCGTCCCTCCAGCCTCCAAACTCTAGCCATCTCTTGGTTAAGAAGGACAAGCTATTGGCCTTGTTGGGACTGAGTGACATCTCCTACTCACTGCTTGTTTTAGATGAGTATTAGCTGCCCTATCTACCTCAAGTAGAGGTAAAGGCCAGGAAAAGAGGGAAGGACAGGAAGAAAGCAGAGGGAAAGACTATTCTGGAAATACTTTAGAGCTTCATAACCAAGTGAAGAGAAATATCTACCCGCTCAGCTGAAGGGAAGAGGCTATATAATGGAGGTCGTGGTGAGACCTTGATATTAGGAAAGTAGTGTGAGAGGGGGGCCTGTGTGGCCACAGGGTGCTGCCGATCACACTGGTGCATGCGTGAAATTCTCAGCCTATGTCAGTGGAATCTGACAAGAGTGAGGGAGCCAAGACTTTGCCACCCCATTTTCCAGGTCTTAAGACTAAGTTCATTCTAGATTCCCATATATTATTATACAGTAATACCAACAGGAAGTAAAACTTTATCTTCCTACCATGCCAACTTTCTCAGAATAGAAGACTCTTTCTTATGGTACTTATTTTCACCTTTCTTCAAAAAGGTTGGAAATAACCTAAGTTAGTGACATCATGTATGGGCCTCCTGACAGCATGTTCAATCTTGTCTACTACTGGCTGGCACTAGTCATCATCTCCTTACATTAGTTTATTAGTCAAGGCTGAGCCAAGCATGGCTGGTTGCAAGGTAGACCCCTGTACCTGGGCTTACTCTTCACCTGTTCTGTATTTATTTGTAGCTCGTATATATTTATATGTTATCCATGCACCCATAGATCACCTCTGTGAAATACTTTCCTCACTAAAAAGAATGTTGCTTTGTAGATGCAAATAGCTATGTGTATGACATAACATAACCGGCTAACACAAGAAAGGTATCTAGCACAGGTGAAAGCAGCAACCAACCAACCTACCTTCTTCCTTCCTCCACCCTCTCCTTCCTTTTTCTTGAGATAAGGACTTGCTAATGAGCTCAGGATGCATAGAAATTGAGATCCTTCTGCTTCAGTCCCCTCCCCCATGTTGCAATTATAGCCCACCAAGTTATAGTGGTTTTTCTTACATGAACTTGAATACTTCCATTATATTTGCTGGTAGGAAGCATCCTATAAGCTTCTTTAGAGACACTTCTGGATTTTCTTAAATACTCTTTGTAATATTTATATCATTGCCTTTCTAAAGGGTGGGGCAGGTAGGTGAGTCTCCATATTCAGTAGCATTTGCTTTCTAACTAGGTATGTTGTCATCTTAGAGATTCTTCCAGGAAGGTTTATAGATTTTGAAATGACAGCTTCAACTGGTACCCTTTGGTCTTATATGGCAGAATTTTCGCTAAGCATTTGAGGCCCTATGATACAAGTGGGTACAGGTAGACCAGATGTCTGACTTTGAAACTGCTCTTCTATATCTTCCATTGTGTCCTTTGGGAGCTGGAGTTGCCTGCCTAGTGACAGTGTGTGTGTGTGTGTGTGTGTGTGTGTGTGTGTGTGTGTGTGTGTGTGTGTGACTGAATTGGAGAGGGCTGGGGGCAAAAGTGTAGGGGTGACAAGGATGACTTACTTGTCCAGCAGGACTTTCTATAGCTGGCAAGTACATAAGATGGGCACGAGGACGAGAGCCTCAGGATAGTCCCTGAGCCACGAGAGAGACCTAACACAACCCATCTTGGCAGGCTTCAGCTAACTGCAGATGAGGTTCAGTCTTTAGACAGACAGGAGTGCCGAAGGGGAACATTGGCAAAACTGGCATTTGAGCCACATGCCTTGGTCTACGAAAGCCTCCTTGGAGAATGTTTGCCCTGGACCGTGCTCTGTGCCTACTCTTCCTGTGTATCTCGCCGCTGTGCAGGGCAATGACACAGACTGGTTTTCGCAGGACAGTCCTGATTTTAGCCCTCAAGTTCCACATCCTGGGAAACTCTTCAGTCCTTGTTAAACCAGGGCACACAATGGCCTGACCACCATGGGTACTTTTTATTTTAGATTCCTCTGATGTAAGAGAAGGCCTGGGCACCGGCTGGACCTTGCCGAGTCAACCGCCTCTGAGGCGGGCAATATCCTGCTCACTTAGTGCGTTTCCTTTCCACCTAAAATGAAAGGCTTCTTCTTCAAGTCCATTTCTGTCCCCTCTCTTGGGTTATGTTCATGAGAGAACAGGGTTAAAAATGTAGAGGAGGAGGAGAAGTGAGTGTTACAGACCATTTGAAGGGTTTGATTAGAAATGGATTTAAAAAATTAAACCAGATAAAGAAAGATTTGTTTTAAAAGTGCATAGCTGAAAACAGAGTTTCATCCATCACCTCCGCCATAAGAAATGAGGGCTGTGTGTTCATTTTAAAAACAAGATGGTGGTTCTTCCCTTCTGTAAGAGAGGTGCCCAAATCTTGGCACTGTGGGGGTCTTGTTCCTGGAGCGGGGTTCACCTGTAATGTGGAGCATGGAGCTTAGGGCGGAGGAAACACGCTTATGTGGTTGGTGAGCAGTTCCGGGGGGTGGGGGAGGGGACGGTAGCTGCTGGCAAGATCTTCTGCAAGTTCCCTGCCAAAAGCCGCCTGGAGAGAAGCCAGCCCAGCCCAGTGGCTCTGGTGACCTCTGGAGGAAGGGATAGAGGGTGAAAGAAGTGTAGTAAAGTGCACTCTTAGCCATGGAGACAGATTCTTGATCCTCTTAGAATTTAAAAAATACCCTTTAACTCCTCTTGGAGGGAAAAATGATCCCTTAAAGGTTAACGTAAAGCCACTGTTAAAGAGCGAATGATAAAAGTCATGGAACTAACCGATAGAGATCAAAAAGACATTTCAAAAAGGAAAATAAACCAATCCTAATGCACGACATTTACCAATACTTAAATAATCCAGTTGAAACCTTTTTTTTTTTCATGAAAAAATACACCCTAGACGGCTGCCTACACTGAGAGAGCATTAGTGGTGAAGAAGGGGGAGGAGCAAGAAGGTCCATTCAGTTAGAGCTTTGCAAGATTCGTATATACAGCACCAGATCCTGTGACGTCAGCTCCCCTTGAGTCAGTACAGTTCGTGAGAAATGAACACATCAGAATTGCAGTATAAAATATGGCCATAAAAAACTTCTGTCTTCCAGTCCTATGCAGGTGCACCATGCAGGGTGGGTGGGGTTTCGATGCTGGAGCTGCTCCGGCCTAGGGCGTCTCCTTCCCCGGCCCCGCCCCCTGAGTCCCACCTCCAGAGCCGGGTCACTTGCTTCCAGTGTGCCCTGTTGTCACAGTGGTGGGCCTGGGTCTCCTCTCAGCTCCGACTCCTGCGACCCCCGACGTAGAAGAAAGGAAACTACAGAGCGTGGAAGGTGCCAGACCTGCCAGGGACAGCAGACAAGGAGGGGCGGGGGTCAGGATTAAATTCACATTCCCCTTCCTAGAAAGAGGGTCAAATTGCTGGGCTATAGGGATGAAACTTGTATCTAATTGCTAGGTGGACTCTCTGCCCTCTTCCCTGAGCTATACTGTCAGATCCCGACCTTTCATCATCCTATAGAAAAATCTTTGCCATTGGTTGAATTGCTTTATTCTCTGGTCCAACTTGTGGGTCTTATTTTCTTTGTCTTTATAATTGCTTTGTATTTGAAAATGACATAGCCAGGAGTGGTGGTGTACTCCTGCAATCCCAGCACTCAGGGAGGCAGAGGCAGACAGATCTCTGTGAGTCTGAGGCCAGACTGGTCTACAAAGTGAGTCCAAGACAGCCAAGGCTACACACAGAGAGACCCTGTCTCGAAAAAAAAAATCAAAACAAAACAACAACAACAACAAAAGGAAAGAAAGAAAGAAAAAAAGAAATGACAATGATGTAGTATGTCCATCCTGACACATGATATGTGAGGCCCCATTTAGTAAGCACTTGCTGTATACTCTCTTGTTACATACTAGGAAAGCATACTACTCGCTATATACTAGGCACTAGGATGGGTGTGGATTATATAGCATCATTACTAGAATTTTTTTCATTATTTTAATTTACATATACATGTGTCATGTGTGTGTGTGTGTATGCAGGTAACATGTGTGCATGTCAGGCTGGAGGTCAACCTCAGATAGATATTTTTAGCCACCCTACACCTTGGTTTTCTTGTTTGCTGAGTTGCTTAGGCTGGCTGGCCAGCCAGCCCTGGGCATCAGCTGGTCTCCACCTCCCTGTGCTGGGATTAGGAGCACACAGGCCACTCCTGGCTGTTTTGCATGGCTCTGCGGATCAGTGAATGACAAAGCACTTTACCAGCTGAGATGGACAGATCATTTCTTATACCAGCTCCGTGATGTGGGCAGCTTTAGACTAATAATAAGTTTAAAAGTCTGTCCTCACTTCAGATCCAAATTTATATTCCAGGACGCATTTTGTATCACTTGTCTCTGAAATGAGGCTGTTCACAATGCCCATAAAACCTCCCTAAGGGGTCATGTTAGACAGTTTGGTCCTGTAGGAGACCTGTGTGGAGAGAAGGTCAAGGACTCTGATGAAGGCAAAGTTGAATTGACTGATGGGGTGTGGGACTTAGCTGGAGGAAGTAGGCCATTGAAGGACATACCATTTTTCTAGCCCTTTGCCCTCCTCTTTCCTGACTGCCATGAGGTAGCCATGGACAGTAAAAGAACCGAAACTGTGAGGCAAAATTACACTTTTCTCCAGCAGAATGTCGCTCTGAGGTATGTTGTAACAGTAACAGAGAGCTGACTCCCAGAGACAGCTATAGTATACAGCAGCTGTTGTACAGCGTTGGAATGCTCACCCATAGCCACTTTGTGCACTTGGTCATACAAAGAACCATAAAATAAAGTATTGAAATAAAAGCCCCTGCTGAGCTGGGTGGTGGTGGCACACGCCTTTAATCCTAGCACTTGGGAGGCAGAGGCAGGTGGATCACTGTGAGTTCGAGGCCTGCCTGGTCTACAAAGTGAGTCCGGGACAGCCAAGGCTACACAGAGAAACCCAGTCTCGGGGGGGGGGGGGGGGGAAGAGCCCGTGCTTCAGTCAGTCATTGTATGGTTTTTTTTTTTTTGTTGTTGTTGTTGTTTTTTAAACAAATGAATAGTCAGCCAAGGTATTTCTTTTTGGCAAGCATGCTAAGAAGGGTCTATGTAAACAGGTGCAAGTGATCTAGAGGTGTGCAATTCTGTCAGAGAGGCTCACAGGGGTGCCTTGAGAAAATTTAAGAAATACCTATGAGCTATTTGTTGATAACAAGATGAGGATGATTCCTTTTGGAGAGGAGGAGGAGGAGGAGGATGCTGGGGATTAAACCCTGGGCCTTCCTAACTTTTTTCATACTAGGCAAATGATCTACCACCAAGCTACAGCCTAAGCTTGTATTTTTGAGATGTAGCCTAGGCTGTCCTTGAACTTGGATTCTGTCACCTTCAGAGTGCTGGGGTTACAGGTATGTGCTGATATACTCAGCCATGGGATGGCTCTTTAGCAAAGAAGGGACCCCTCCTCCCTTTTTGTTTTTGTTTTTCCAGACAGAGCTTCTCTGTGTAGCCTTGGCTGTTCCCTGGACTCACATTGTAGACCAGGCTGGCCTCGAACTTCACAGCAATCTGCCTGCCTCTGTGTCCCTGAGTTCCGAGATTAAAGGTGTGCGCCACCATGTCTGGCTTTTTTTTTTTTCCTTCTTCCTCCAAGGGAACCCTTTTACTAAGGCCAGTGGTTGGGTTGGGGGCGGGGCTAATGGAGCATGTTGCCCAGGTTAGGCTGGGGGCGGGGCTAATAGAGCATGTTGCCCAGTGGTTAGGGTGGGGGCGGGGCCAATGGGAACCTTCAAGGCAACGGTTTTGTAGTAGAGAAGGATCATCAGCATGGTCTAGGAGGAGATTATTGTACATACAAATATGGGGAATGGGCAAGAATTACAAGAGTAAGTGTGCCTTCAAGGTTGTCACCTTTGTAAAGATGAAGGCCAATGCAATACCATCACCGTTGCTTTTATTGCAAAGCCAGTGTGGTGCAAATAAGTAAGTTCAAATACCCATCATCCTCATAAAAATAACAACAATAACAAAACTCAAGACTTTACAAATCAGTTCAAGCAGGCCACGAGGCATCTCCCATCCTCTCCAGCCCATCCCATACAGTTCAGAGGGAAACTGTACAATAGGAGGCAAATCAGAGGAAGGAGACAAACCAAGAAGTCCCCTGGCCTTTTCTGTGGTTGTGTGATACTTGTGCAAGGGATTTGTTCTCTATAAATGGAAATGATATCACCCAGAGTGGGTATTAAACGTTCTAAGATAGTCATGAACAGTAAATGGGTTAGACGCGTTAGAACACGGCGTGGCAAACCGTCGGTGCTCAGCTCTCGCCTGCCCAACCCGGACTCATCTCAAATGCCCGCTGAAGAATTCCGGTTTTGCTACATACGCACAATCTTTTTGGCTGGCCAAACTGAGGTTGCTTGAGACACTTGCATTTGAACTGTCCAGGCTGCTGCCGAGCTGTAGCCTCCGCATATGTCTCACGACGGCTGTGGCATTAAACGCTTGCTGAAATGCAGGGGGAGGGACAAAAAGGTGGGGAGGAGGAGAAGGAGGAGGAGGAGGAGGAGGAGGAGGAGGAAGAGGAAGAGGAGAACCAATTAGTTCAGCTAGCTGCAAAACACTCCAGGGCTGCTTCTCTTCACTTATCCAGAAACTATGAACACTGCAAAATTTCTCAGATATTCTCAGAAAGAAAAGTTCTGTTGTTCTTTTCAAAAGTGCACAGATTTATTTAAATCTCTTCCCCATCAAAATACATTTTTGGGGTTAAAAATTCACTTGCCTCTGTACATATGCTAAGCAAATATTCTGCTAACTCTCCTTTCACTTTTTAATTATGGGAGGCTTTTATTAGGATGCCCAGACTAGCCTCAACTTTGTAATCTTCCTGCCTCAGCCTCCTGCGTACCTAGAACTACAAGTCTGCACCACCAGGGCTGGCTCTATAATTGACGCTGTTGCCCTACGTAATGACATTACTTCTGATAAGAAAGTAGGTTCATGGCATTTTATTTTATTTTATTTTCATTTTGAGCCAGTGTCTCACTGTGGAGTCTTGGTTGACCTGGAATTTACTATGTAGGCCAGGTTAGTCAAATTCACAGAGATTGGCCTTTCTCTCCCTTCCGAGTGCTGCATATAAAGGCATGCCCTGCTGTGCTTGGCTCAATAGAACTAATTTTGTTTCTGTTGGCTGTCACAGCAAGCCAGCCAGCTTTTAATTACTGGTGCTGATTAGAATACAGACTTTAGGCAATCAATAAATAATCATGAAATTGTGATGGTTTTAAATTCGTCTTTTTTTTTTTTTAAGAATCAGGAAACATTGATGAGCTCAACTGGGGTTTTGTGTGTCCCTTTCCATCACTTTAATAAAAGGTGATTATTCAAGGGCCCAGCAAAATAAGGGAGACAGGAGGACTGTGCTGTTTTAGGAACAACAAACAAGTGAGATCTGGCACAGTTGCTCTCTTTGAATCACAGATGGGAAACACTTTATCTTTCCTACACTGCAATATCCATCCATGTCTTAATCAATAATCACTCATATTTATGGGGCTGGAAAACTGGCTCAGTGGTTAGGAACACAGGCTGCTCTGCCAGAGGACCTGGGTTCCATTCCCAGCACCCTCATGGTAGTCCATAACTGTGTGCACATAGACATCCATGCAGGCAGAACACCTACACACATAAAATAAAATAATTTTCAAAAATGCTTAGGAGAATAAACTAAAATTAGTAAAACTCCTGGAGATTTCCATCCAAATCCCCATGGGTCACTTAGATCACTTTCTCCAGGGTGGTTTAAATTCCCCAGGAATCTGGCAAACAGGAAATAGGCACACTCAGGACTTACTCTCCATTTGCTCTTTGCAAAATTCTTCCGGATCTGAGCGCTGACGGACTCGTGAATGTTTTTGCTGAGGGCTGTGTCTCCAGCAATCCTGAAACACAGGCAAAGAGACTTCTTCAAAAGGCTTCATCTGGCTTGGCCACAGAGTCCCATGCAGATTTCCCGCAGGGAGGTGGGGCTGATGGAGGGTGGCTGGCTGCTGCCATGCTAGGCTGTCCCCACATGGATTGTCTTTAAACCCACTTACACCAAAAGCCCCAACGTCTACAGTACCTTCTGCCTTTTGCTCCCTTCTCAGGACCTGCCAATGCCCCATTGGTCCCCTCTCTACCTATCTCTCATGTATTTTCCTCTTTTTGAGCCCAATCCCTGCAACATTAGAACTCAGAACAGCCTGGAAACCTGAGTTCGTGCCCCTTGGGTTCCCTCTTCCCTCTTTACCAGCATTAGCTCTTCAGGGCTTCTCTCGGCTCTAACTTCTGCTCCTTAGCTGGCCCTGGCTTCCAGCGTCCTTGTAGATAAGGCCCCCACACACTGCCACCTCAAATAACTTTAGCCCAGCTTGGCCCATGTTCTAGAAAGTTCCTATGGCTTCCAGGACCATGTCCACACTATATCTATATTCATGGTCACAGATGGTCTTTATTGGAACTCTTGCTTATTTCTAAGCCTTCTCCCCAAGTCTCTCCCACCCTTTCTCATCTTGCATCTTACTCTGGTTACAATCTCCTTTACAGCCACCAGGAATTCCCTAAGGTCACACATAACACAGACCATCCTTTGCCACACACTCCTTTCTCACACTGATACTGTCTTCTATACCCAGTGAATTGAGTTTTGCTCCAGGTCAGGGAGGACTTCCTTCTGCTCTGAGCCTTTCCTGGAATTTGACCCTTCCAACTCTCTTCCTAAATGATTCAATTTTACATTGGTCTTTGATATCTATGAAAGAAGTTACTGAATCTTGAGAAAGTTCCAAGGCAGACTTCAGAGTCCTGGACCATCCTTCCAAGCCAGAGAGTACCTGCTACAGGAGAACACTTTTTACCACCCAGGCCTGGACCACTCTGGACTTAAAACAGGCCCAGCACTGCAGTGTGCTATCTTCAATGGACATAAAACATGAAAGGAACAAGCTCTGGTCTTACTGAGACCAAGGCTCATCCTGCCCAGATTTTTCTTCCCTATGGAACTGTCTGTGGTCCAGGAACTAGACTGCGTCAGTGCCAGACGGTTATCCTAGCTCAAAGCAGCCTCCTCCTGCATCCCCAAATGTCTCTCTCTCCCGAGAAGGGCTCAAAGGATGCTCAGAGATGAACTGAAATGAACCAAGTTTCCACTTTGAGCAGCTCCCAGTTGCCTCCCCTCCCTAGGCACACATCATCAAAACAGAAACAGCATATGTGAACGAGCAAATGGAAGCAAGACCGAGCAGGTTCTGGGAACTGGAGACATCGTAATGAAGCTTCCACTCTGCAGCAGTGACATTTCTTTCACCGCTCACAGGACTGCTTCCTTCCATGCCACCTAGGATATATGGACATAGGTACCATGTACTCTGTGTGTGTGTGTGTGTGTGTGTGTGTGTGTGTGTGTGTGTGTGTGTGTGTATTTCAGACATGTTTTACTCTCTCTGGTTCTTCCACTTGGTCAAAAAGGGCTTGGTGATATGTGTTGTATCTCCCAACAATAGTTTCTTGGATTCCCATGGCCATGCAGTGCTAATGTGCCAGGGATCTTACAGAGTTATAATGGTTAATTTTACATATCAACTTTGCTAGGACATGGCACCCTGATATTTGAATATATGCTCATTTCTATGTTCCGGTGAAATTATTTTTTAGATAATATTAGTAGACTCTGGATTAACCATGTCACATGGCAGGCTTTATCCATCAGCTGAAGACTTTTGGGAGACAAGGAGGAGACTCGGGTGTGTTAAGATTCTAGCTGCTACCATTACTGTTCCCTGGCCTCTCTGTACATCTTGGATTTCCTAGACCCTGCAATTATATGAGCAATTGTCTTAATTACTTAAAATAAATTTCTCTCATGCTGATTGCCTTAATCTGCCTGTCAATGAAGCCAGAGATAAATGTTCAGGGCAGTCTAACCTAGAGAGGAGCCCCCCCCCTGCCCCCCCTACCCCCCACCCCAAGTTCTGCTGTGGAGCAGGGATGGGCTCCTGTCCTGCTGTCTGCTAGTGCCTGCACTTTGGCCATCAGTGAACAGCTTGCATGTCCCTCATAAGGTGCCAGCAGGAAAAGGCAAAACCCCCAGTGAGAATGGTCATAGAAATATCTGGTGAATGGCACTGACTAGCTTCCTCAAGGAGCTCTGACGAGAGCCCTACTCTGTCTGGGGTGGTCCACTCTGCAGGAAAGTGCACATGCCTCCCAAGAGCTGTCTTCCCCCTGGGTGCCTTGGATAAGCCGTACTCACATACTCCCCACCCCAGGTGTCTCTCATGGGCACCCTCCTCTCTGCACTGCACCTTCCTGCCCCACGTCCAAGACCCTCTCTAATCTCTGGTCTTCCTCGATTTTCTATCTTGTAACCAGACAGGTCTTTCTGAATATACATTAATTCTACCAGGTGAAGCAGATTTGGACTCACGTAGGTGGGTTACAAGTTCAATGTCAGCCTGGGAAACTCAGAAAGATCATGTCTCGAAAATTTTTTTTAAAGTGGAACAAAAGGCCCAGGGATATAGTTTGGAGGTAGGTAGCTTGCCTAGTACCTTTGAGGTCCTAGGTTCAATTCTCAGTACCAGAAAATAAAAATAGCAGCAGCAGCAATAACTAATAAATAAAAATCTCACTACCCTGCCTAATCCCCATCAAGACCCCATTGCAAAAGGGGCAAAGTTAAATTTCTTTGGACACCAATAAAATAAGAGTTCACATGTCACCAACATGTTTGGTGCCAGGCAGTCTTGTTTTTGTCAAATGCACTATCTTAATGAACACCTTGAAAATCCCTCCATTATATGTGTTATCGAGTATGATCTGGATTCTATGGAGGGTTCAGGTAGAGAGATTACCAGGCCAGACCCCCACTAGCCCTCACCCTCACTTCCGGCATCACTTCCTGCCTGTCTCCTTTTACTCTTCAATACAAGGCATACTAAGTGCTGTGGTTCGAGCCTAGACATTTGGTCTAAAGACCTATTCTGGGCCCAGGTTCCTCTTGTTGCTTGGAGCTCCTCCCCTTCCTGTGGGCTGGGCAGCAACCTTCTAGTCAAAAATGTGGCTTGGCACCAGATCCTGTTGGAACTGCTCTAATCTCTTAAAGGCCCCAGAAAGAGACTTTGGCTTGGTTTAAAAAAAGAAGAAAAAAAAAAAGGGAAACTAGCTTTTCCTATCATGGAGAGGAGCGGGACTCATGTTTCAGCCCCGCCCCCAGGATCTGTAGGCCATAAATAGGTGCTGGAGGTCAATGGTGTACCCACTGGGAAGGTGCTTGTGCAAATCCTCATACACACTTATGTAAGGACACCCAACCACACTCTCATACACACCCCCTCACACTTGTGCGCACATGCCTGTGTATGTGACAAGAAAATAGAAGGGGAGCGAGTGGGGAGGAAGGAGAGCAGTGGGAGTGGAAAAAGGACACGTGAGGGTAGGAGAAGTGAACGTAACCAGGGCACATTACACAAATACACATGAAATGCCACAATGAAACCTGTTTTTACATATAATTAATATATGCTAATACAACTTCTTCTTAAAGGACTGGAGAGTTGGCTAGTTAAGAGCACATGTTGCTCCTGCAAAGGGCCTGGGTTTAGTTCCCAGAACCCGAATCAGTTGTCTCACAACTGCCTGTAAACCCAGCTCCACGGGGATCCAATGCCTTCTTCTGGTTGCCATGGGCACCTGCACTCATGTGCATATACCCATGTGCTCCACACATATATATGATTAGAGACAAGAAATCTTTAAAAAAAATTTGAAGACATGTTTTTAAATGGAGGGAGCAGACTTTAGCCTGCCATCTTCCCACTTTCCACAGCATGGGGTTGGGTTATTGGACAAGCATGAGGAGGCCAGGCACTTCCCTCCCTCTCTATAAGATAATCTCAAAAGTCTGCCACCTTTAAAGGCCTATCATTAAAAAAGATTACTGTGTTGTCATCATATACTTGGGCCTATTAACTGAGGCTACTAAGCATCAGTGAGCCAGCCCCTTTAGACTTAAAGAAATACTAACTGGGTGTTTTCTCTTAGCAAAGGTGGTCCTCAGAGCCGCCTATGAGATGAAAAGGTACCTGCTATTTTACAGACATGTAACTTCTGAGTGTATTCTGAAGATGGCGTCCTGAGGGCACCCAAAGGTGCAAACACTGGTGTGGGAAATGAGAAAAACCCCTGCCAGTGTGAGATGGACTGGACACCTGAGTGTTTTCATAAATAAGTCAATGGAAAGTCTACTCAGGGGGTGCAGTGGAATGGCACGACCCTCACAAAGGCTGTCATCTTCCTTACCATGGGTGTCGAGCTGCCTGCTCACAGGTGTATCTTTTATTTGGGTCTTTCTCCATCAGATTCCGAATAAAGTCTTTGGCTGTTCAAAAAAGAAAGCACAGGGCACATAATCACTTTGAGGTTCGAAATGTGAATTGACAGGGGACCCTTGTGTTTTAAGCAAGTGCACCATTAAATAGATGAGAGCAGCTTTTTACCTTCCCCATTGTACCTTGAACACAAAAGACACCAGGACTCGGATAAAAGCAGAGGCATGGCTGGCACTCCAAGAGGGACCCAGTGAATGAAGAGGTGGCAGGGCCGGGCTGGGACCCTAACTTCTAGCTCTAAATCCTTTTTCGGTTACCTGCTAATGATGCCTTTGGTTTCAAGAATAAAGGAAATGATCTTTATAGTCACATGCCTCTTTAGTTCACCAATGCCTTAGAGAGATGCTTTGGGGAGGTCCCCAGAATACGTTACATCACTGGGGATCTGTAAAACCACCAGGTCATGGTGCCAGGTATCAGGGACACCCCAAAGGAGCATCTGTACCACACTTGAGCTGTTACAACCCAGTAAATGAGAAGCTACAAAGCAGCAGCAAGATGTACCTTGGGGTGGTAGAGAGGCCTTGGTCACCATGGACAGGGCAAAGGTCAGGACAGGACACTGAGGGTGGGAGGGACAGTCTCACAGAACCCAAAGCTGATACTAGGTGCCAGCTTAGACCCTGTTGTCCTACAGGACATGGCAGCTTGCTGCTCAGGGGTCTGAGCTTCTGGAGGGAGCCTCAGTCTACTATTTCCTCTGAGGTCTGATCCAGCAACCTATAGAATAGTATCCTGGGCCCAGGATTTGGGAGGTTGAGGACTCAGAGAAGGGGGGGGGGTTCTAATTAGTAGCAAATTATATAAATAATAAAACCGATCTGTGTAAACAGCTTAACAGAGAGTGCATTTTGCCCCCCCCCTTCTTCTTCCCGCTATGGCTCTCCCCACTTCACCTAGGCTTGGGTTTGCCCTTTACCCCCTGGAAAGGTGGATAGCTTCTCTGGAAGTATTTTAGCTTGGTGCACTGTGGCTCAAATATGGGCTCCAGACAATAAAATCATGACCTCAGACAAGAAACCCCTATCGCCCAAACCACAACTGCTCTCTGCAAGAATGTTTTGCCAAAGATACGTGACTTCTCAAATACAGTCTTGTCCTCCAAAGCAGGCTCCAGGAAAACTGGGGTTTACAATCCCTGTTCTGCTCTTTACTGCCTCTATAAACTAGGGCAGGCTATTTTATTTATGCCCCCCAGGGGGGCCTTAGTTTCTGTTATAGGGCACATATGGGTAATATAAATACCCACCGAGTGGGTCATCCTGAGGATGGGTGAGTTGGCGCATGTCCAGGGCCTCTAACACTCAGCGCCTCATTGGTACCCATCAAGTGCCAGCTGAGAATCTTTTCACCCCTCAAGCACCTGTGTCAGGGAGAGGTGGATGAGCGAGTCCACAGCTCTTAGCTGTATGTTGCAAGCCTGTCCTCCAAATCAAGCTCAAAGATGTAGCTCATAGAACTTGCCCAGGCGTGACCATAGATTGAATGCTGATGGACACCATAATTCCTTTGTTGACATCCTAACTCCTGCAGTGAGGGCACCTGAAGTGGGCCATTAGGAGGTTCTTAGGGAAATGCGGGCAAGACTCTCACGAAAGGTAGGAGTGTTCTTATTTCAGACACCCAGAAGGCCTTGCCTCTGCTTTCATGTGCCAACAAACCAAGAAGACAGTTGCCTGTGAATTAGGAAGCAGGCCCTTATCAGACATCCAGCTGGTCTGACCCAGGACTTGTGTGGTTTTCAGAACCGTGCAAAACTAAGTGTTTGGTCTTCAAACTACACAGGCTGTGGTATTTTGTTACAGTAACCCCAGCAGTTGAAGCCTCAGGATCATTCTGAGCCCCAGGGTCCTTGCGCCTCTGCTTTGGGCTGTCTGGATGTAAACGCTAGGGAACACCCACCAGAGTCAGAGATGTCATCCCAGTAGGGGGAGTCAAACTCATATTCTGCCTTGAGGATCTGTTCAAACAGCTTCGAGTCGTTTTCATCATAAAAAGGAGGGTAGCCACAGAGCCTGCAAAACAAGAGGAGTAAGAATTGTGTGTGCACAGCCACTGTGCTGGGCCTATCCTGTGTCTGGAAGGAAAACACACACGCCCATCAGTCAAACTAAGGGAAGCCACGGTGAGTGTGCAGACATCAGATCTCAGCGAAGGAATCACACCCTCTATACATAAACGTGCCACGGAAGGGAAAGTGTGATTCGCTAAGCAGCAAAAAGTTAACCCCCCTCATGGCAGGAGGCACACACACATATTCATGAGGCCACCATGACTCTTCTATGTTTTTGCTTATTAGAGCACATGCGTGGTGTGTTTGTAAGGGCACACATGAGCCACACTGAGTGTGTGTAGTAGATAGAGGACAACAGGTGTGTTGCTTCTTACCTTTCACCTTTCTGTGCTTTCAGGGGATGGAGCTAAGGTGCTCAGGCTTACAGCGCAAACATTTTTATCCACAGAACCACCTGGCTGCCCACCCCCCCCACCTCCCCCCCCAACTCCCCACACTCGTAACATTTTATGCGGCATTAACTATAATCCCAGGAGGCCTACAAGATCACCAGGCAACACTCTACATATGGATATTGTTGATAATGTCTGTAACACTGTTGTCAACTGACACACTGGTGAAAGGAACAAACAGAATGCACACTTGACAGGCGTTTCTGGACCCTGCCCTGTTCACTCTATTTTGGGATTGGCTAAAGGAGGACGGGGAAGTTTTACAACCTGGATATCGAGTTGCTAGAACTCATCCTGGCCTGTGTATTGTCATTCTATCAAACAGGAATCAGAAACGCTACCATTTTTGCCTACCACAACTAACAAGCATCCATGGGTGGTGGCAAAAGTTACCACACTGTAGAGTCGCATTGCCCCAGCCAAGGTGCCAATGGGCTGTTTCACAGACAGCATCTTAGTGGTCCAAATAGGATGTGACTGAAATAAGTTAGAGCTCTGGAGAGACCAAGGGTCATCTGACAACCACAGCAAGTGCTGACATAATCAGTTAAATTCAACCACCACGAGTCAGTCAATGACCACTGTGGAGAGGTAGGCCACATACTTAGAAACCGAGAAAGTAATAAATAAAATTAACATAAATTAAAATTTAGAAAGTCATGGTTTCCTCTTTCCAGTTCCTCCCTCAGTTCCAATGTTACCTTTACTAGCAGTATCTAGATGGTCAGAGTAGAAAATTCCATATATATATTAGTTTTGAGCCATATGGTTCTGTGACATCTCTCTTCTAGTTTGTTCAATCAGTTAAAACACTTAGGAAAAGACCACAACATTCCCGGAGCCCATGTGGGCCTGGAGTGGAGGGACCACACAACCTGAAAGGGTGGGGTCAAGGCAGCTAGTGACCCCAGAGCAGAAGACAGCAGTGCTTGGCTCCAAAAGGCCAAGAACAAAATTCTATGCTGCAGATCTGGCTTCTGGGGCCAGAGTGTGGCAGCCACAGTGGGAGGCCTGACCCCAAACTAAAGCCTGACCCCAAGCCAAGCCCTGCTCTTCCCACATAATTCAGCATTGTTCCAAACATAGCAACCAGCTAGAGACCAGTTTAATGAGAGCAAATGAACAGACATCCATAGGTCTGTAGGGAGTCAGCTGTTGATACCTAACAAACATAATAAAGGTTCAGCCATTTTTCATTTGTCCCATCACCAAGGCCACAGCTGTGGCTGGCTGTAGAAGGGAATGGGTGATGACAGTTGTCAAGGCTAGGAGACATTCTGTGGGCAGAGAATCGTCTGACTCACAAGTGTGTTTTAAAGGCTGAATGCCTGGAAATTTTCATTTGCAAAGATTTGCTGTGGCGCGCAGTGAAACTGCCAGCGCAACGGAAACCACTAAGTGCACACTTCACTACCCAGGGAAACCCTGGGGCCACAGAGAGATGGATATGTAAATTTTTCCCATAATGAGGCTTTGGGCAAAATAGAATGTGTGCGTTAGGAAAAGCCGACAGAGCAAAATGTTAGCTTGTCTTGGAAAAAGCTTACTTGTTAGATATGTGAGCTTCTTGTTTGTTTGTGTTTCGCTTTATGGTTTGGCTTTTTTTCCCCCCCAAGGAAAATATGCTAAAAATTTTCAAGGAGGATTTCTTCTTGTGCTGACTTTCTTAATGTATATTCCAATTTCTTTTTGTCTTAGCTTTATTTCCTTTCTCTTTTTGCATAGGGGGCTGTTGGCACAGGTGTTCTGAGGACTGAAGAGAAGTCAGTGAGTCTATCTTGGGGGCCCAAGTTAAAATTAAGATGGAGATGGTTGAGGGCGTGGCTCAGTGAGTTAAGTGCATGCATGCAAGCACGGCAACCCGAGTTTGAATCCCCAGGACCCACATAAAAGCTGGGTACAGCAGCCTGCCTGCCTGTACTCCCAACCCTCCTACGGAGAAAGGCCAGAGACTGTCCTGCTCATGGTCGCTTCTCCCAGATGTCTTCTCTCAGCTCTTGAGGAGCCCTTGTCCCTGAAGGATGAACCGTGCAGACATGAGAATGAAGATGAACAATGCTGTTGACCTCTGGGTGTCAGCAGACGAGGAGCACAGTAGGATCGCAGAAGGGAGGAGGGGATCAGAGATAGGGGGCCCCTGCCCTGGGCCTTTCTAGTTTAGCTCTTGGGCTCATGCTTCTGGAAGGAAAGCCATTTTTCTTCTCCTGGGGACAGGTTGCATTAGAGTCTTGCCCCGGTCCTGACCACACATGCCTCCCTCCCTCATCTCTCTATATTTAGAGGTGCTTATAGACCATTTGCTACAAAGTCCAGCATCACAAGGATCACATCACCCTTGAATATAGTCCTTCTGCTATCTACATTTTAAAGCAAATCAATTAGCGATACCCAGGTCAGGGCTCAAGCCCAACCCCTGACTCCAGGTCTATGTACTGTAGTCTTAGGCTCAGTCAGTAAAGGAGAAGGTTTGAGATCTCATCCCAGCTTTTGAACTCTTTATGTAGGTCAGTTGACCTATGCCCACCCAATGCCTTCACCCGGAAGAACTCCAGACTGTGACTCTACCTGTCCACTCCCATCTCCTTCTCTCTGGGGAGCATTCACCAAGATGCTTCAGGCTAGTTTCTAGCACCTGGAACACGTACTGTAGCTAGTGTTACATTGGGCACTTTATCTGGGCTGCCCTTTGCTTGGCTCTGCCACACCCTTGAAAGCTGCCTTGAGTGTAAGATTAAGACCCGATTTCTCTCTGGCAAGGTACTCCATAACATGCAGCTGCTGCAGTGGACAGGGCTTCAGGCATAGCTCTGACCTGTCCTCATCTGCCTAGAATGGGACTTTATCTTTGTTTTTGGGTTGTCAGGGTCTGGGCACCCACCCTCCCAGGAGGGTGTGCCACACAGATGCTTTGGTGCATGGACATGCTCTGGAAGAAGGGGCTACCTTGTTGGCTGTGGAGCGTCCATGGCTGAGCTCAAAAGCAGAGACAAAGGCTCAGGATACAGGAGAGCTCACCACTGCCCCATCCCAGAAGAACCAGAGAGGTCTCAAAATACCCACCCAACATGAACACTTCCCATACATCCCATTTGCAGAAGTTGGTGGAACAGCAATACTCCCGGCTAGAAGGGCCTGGAGCACAGGCCTACCTCTGAGGGCAAATGGTCTGCCTTTGTGGAGAACACAGTGTGATTTGGGTTTTCCAAATGGCACTCCTGGCCACAGACATGCTGTTAAGAAAGATTTCCATGGAGAAGGATGTTAATGTAAATGGATGTGAAAATCAGTAAGGAACAGCCAGCTGTGGCTGATCTGGCAGCTTGAAGTTTTCCTTGGAAACTGCAATGCTGTAATAGCATAAAAGCTCCCGTCAAGATGCCCATGAGCTCAATATGGTTGGTCATCACCCTACATTAAGCTAGGTTCTCTGAACTGTTTACCCTTGGTCGCAGATCGACATACCTGGAAAAGAGAAAGTCTGCCCAAAGAGATGGCCAAGTGGTGACTGGAAGCTACATCTTTGTCCCTTCGTTTCTATATTCCACCTGTGCCTTGGTCTACCTCTTAAATTATATACTTTAGGGTCTCTGTACCCTTTGATACCAGAGAAGGCTACTGAGAGGATAGGAAGAAGTGGGGATCAGAAGTGGTGTTGGGGACAAGTACCAGACATGAGTGATGGCAGGGAGTGACTTAAAAAAAATTTTAAGTGTACTTTACATTCTTGTGATAAGAACATTATGTGAGAGTTTTCTCTCTTACTGTTGTGCAGACTGTTGCTTTGGGGTGTATAACAGTGTCTCCCTGTTGTGATTTGAATGTGTAATGTCCACTAGAGGCTCATATGTTTGAACAGTTTGTCCCCAGCTGGTGGTGCCATTTTGGTAAGTTCTGGCATCTTTAGTGGGTAGAGCATCATTGAGGGAAGTGGTCCACTGGGACTGGGCCTTGATGTTTTATAGTCTGTCCCTGTTTCCCCTCTGGTTTTTGCTTCCTGACTGAAATATAATATGGCCAGTGGCTTATTCGCCTGTTGCCAATACCATCTCCAAACTTTAAGCCCAAATGAACCTTTCCTCCTTTAATAGCTTCTTGTCAGCTAGATGGCCATAGCAGCAGCAACAACAAAAAGTGATTAATATGTTTCCCCAAGGGCTCACATGTTGAAGGTTTGTTTCTAAAATGGTGGCTCATTGACAGGTGGGTGGATCATCAAAGTGTTGGCTCCATTATCCGGTTCTTCGACTGAGGGGTTCACAGCTGAGTGGGCAACCAGGAGGTGGCTGTAGAAAGCAGGTCACTAGGCCAGGCCTCTCAAGGTCCATCCCATCCCTAGCCTTGTCTTTTGTTTTGCTCTTTTGTTTTTTGTTTTTTTGAGACAGGGATTCTCTTGTAGTCCTGGCTGTCCCAGACTTCCTTTGTAGACCAGGCTGGCCTTGAATTCACAGAGATCCACCTGCCTCTGGCTCCCGAGTGCTGGGTTAAAGGCGTGGACCGTCACACCTGGCTGGCCTTGTCATTTCCACTTCTAATTCCCATTTCCTGTGAATGTCTCTAGAAAATTGCTTGGCATCCACAGCATGCATATGTATGGATGGTGTACTAGAATTCAAATTACCTGAATAATGAGTAGAAAGGCTGAGGAGCTGGGCAAGAAGAATCAGCAAGCGGGGGTTGTCTCTTTGAATGTGCCAGCAAGTCCCCACAGGAGCAAAAGTGACGCCTTCTCATGGAAGCATTCACCATTTGCTGTATTAGCTGACCTTTTCTTGCCTTCTGACCCATAGGGAACACAGGCTGCGGCCACCACTGTTCCTGGGCTCTGTCTCCTGTACCACATCTACCTTTCCTCAGCACAGGCTCCTTTCGGGTTAGAAGATGCATGACTGTTGGTCAGGTAGTCCCTCTGGCCATCACCGAATGCTCACTGAGTACTGAGTCTTCCCAGGCATGGAAGAAAGCAGCCAGCTTGCCTATTGATGTGGTATTACATTATAGCTGGGGACAGGGACACAGGTGTTCAACACTAAGCTCACCATGAAGAGGAAGCATAAGAGCCAGACAGGAAAGGTTTAGAGCTGGTCCATGAAGCTGCATTTCAAGCTTAAGCTAGAATATTCTTTTCCCTAACTAATTCCCTGTGTTGAGAATGCTATTATTCTCCTCAATCCTCAGGAATGACCTGCTCAGTCACAAAGCTCTAGGTGTGTGGCCCTTGTTTGGTGATGTCTTTCCTGCCCCTACCACCACCACCACCCCCCAATACCATGCAAGGTATCGCATCGCATCTCTCTTTTGCGTTCTTCCAGCTTCCCAGGCCCCTCTGTTATAGCTCATGTGTTGGTCTGTATCTGTGACTCATCATCTTTGGTTAGGCACTGTGCTCATCAAAGGCAGCAATTGTATCGTATCGTATCCATATTTTGTAATCCTGTACATCCTGGTACAAATCTCAGCAAAAGCTTGTTGGATACATGGGTCCTTAAATGTTTCACTCCCCACACAATCATTACCCTGACCAGTCCTCTCTGAATATTCTCCATTCTTTAAGAGCCAGCTCAAATCTCACCTGTTTGGGGGCAGGAAGGGGTCCTCTCAAGAAATTTTGAAAGATTACATTTTATGATTGTGGTTCTAATATTTAAACTTTCACTTTGCTGCTAAGTTGCTGGAGGACAGATACTATGTCATAAATGGTATATTTTTAGGGTTTGGAGAAAGGACCCAACTATAGCCTTGAACTCCTGGTCTTCCTGCCTCATCCTCCCCAGAGTTGTGATTATAGTTGTGTGCCATTATGGTAGGCTCTTTGGTTTCCTGTGTTATTACTCAACAAGATTCAATACGTATTTCTTTATTGTTCTCTGATAAACAGAAAACGCTTCGTTTGAAACATTGATGCTCATATGTACATGTGCAGGCAGACACGCCTGAGCATATGGCCACAGCACACAATTTAATAGGCAGAAGCAGTCAGTTGCACTAGGGGTACAGGTCCATTGGAGACTATGTGCAGCTAGCATGAATGAGTCCTTGGCTTTGATCCTAGCACCCCCAACCCTAAACAGAGTTGAACATTTTAAAATGAGTAAAATTGTCCAGAAAAGACAATTCCTACCATGGTTCCCCAAGGACAGTAACTTTTCACTTATCTCGTTTCTGCAGTGAAGCATCCTAATGGCCAACAGAATCTGTCGTGAATGACATTCTCCAAGGCAACAGGAATGAGCACAGGGACCTCAACAAATATCACCCAAGCTCCCATTTGCCTGGTGCCTGGCACTATGCTCCACGCATCAGTTCCATCAGATGCTAACTATCACACTGATGGCAGAACTCACAGGGGGTAGATAGCTGGTTAAGCTCCCAGCCTAAGACCCTGAGTCAAAACCTTAAAGTACACTTGATGTAGGCATCACAGTCTTAGAATTCTATCCCGGGGTCCAGAACTCATTGCTCCTCTCTAAGACATTGGGACACCGAGTCCCAGAGAGAAGATGGTCTCAGGGGCACAGCTAGCGGCAAACCTGGACATGTGTGTGAGGATTTGGCCTAGAAGAATAAAGGCCATTTTGATCCAATTCTACAGAGAGGTATGGAACAATGATATTGTACAAAATGCTCACTATATAGCAATAAACAAGACAGGGCTGAGTCTCTTGCTTTCTAAAAAGTCCTCAAGTCTAGTTTCACTTAAATGGGACAAAGGGAACATTTGGTTTTCTAAAGCAAGTAAACTAATCTTGCAAAGCATGTCTTGCAGATGTTAGTGACAATAGCTATCATTCACAGAGCGTTTATCAAGTGCCAGGCACTGGGTGACACATTAAAAACCCTTTCACTGCTGAGACAAAATGCCCGATGAAAGTAAGTTAAGGAAGAAAGGGTTCTTTTTGGCTTCTGGTTTGAGAGTACAGTTCACCATAGTGGGGCAGATGCAGCAATGTGAAAGCGAGGAGCATCGGTACATAGAGTCTACAGACCGGGGCAGAGGTGAGTGCTTGTGCTCAGCTAACTTCCTCCTTGTTAGTCAGTTTGGAGCCCCCGCCCACAGAATGGTGCTGCCCCTGTCTAGGGTGAGCCCCACAGATACTCCGAGATGAGATTCCAAGGCGATTCTCATCTCCCCAAGTGCACAGTGGAGACTAACGCTCATTTCTTATACACATTGCCTTATTTGACGGATACTTCTAAGGAGAAAAAAAAGCCTTTCGATTTTCAATTTCCAGGCGAGGAAGATAAATGCACGAACAATTGGGCAATTTAAAGGGCAGAAGAAAGTTTTGTTTAACTCTTTCTGTAAGTCCTTCTGAGTCACATCAGGCTAGCTGTTGGGTATCCAGCCATGGATGGCATAGTAATGATGGGGGTGACCAGACATGGGGGCATACCAGACACATTCTCTTTCTTGATCTGCTTCTGAAGTCAGAATGCCATGAGGTTTGTACATGATAGGTTCGGAAACAGAGTTAGAGATGAGGCCACGTGACTGACCACAGGTGCCTGTAGTTAGAAAGGCAATAACTCATGTTCTTCAACTGTCTTCCTTCAGGCCCGACTGAGGGAGTTGGCAAGGGACACTATCAGCCCATCTATGGGAGAGTGGGATTGAAGAAAAATGAATCTCTGTCTATATTGATCCAAATTCCAATACACTCATATCAGATCAGCCGAGTTCAGAACGATGCACCTGTCAAGAGCTGCAAAGCAACACAAAGAAGAAAAAGGGCTCCCCTGATAAGACCTTGTGGAATCTGAGGGGACAAGGGAGACCGTTCTGGAACACCTCTGGATAGAGCATTTGGGAACAGCGTTATATACATAGTGAATTTTCTAAGTACATGAGAGTGTGTTTCTGCGGGCTGACACTTATTTTGGATACTTTACATAAAATACCACACCAGCAACACCTCTCCTTCCTTTTGCTGTGTGGCCATGAGATGAGTGGTTTCTTTCCCCATCTGTCAGAGGCCTAAAGCGGCAGATCCATTTAATCCTGGGAGCCTCTGAATCTGAGCCAACAGGGAACATCATGCAAGAGAGAAAAGAGAGAAGGTAGGAGCTAAGAGGACAGGGAAGAGCATCGCGAAGCGCTGACATTGGGCATTATATGAATGTTACACTTTTGAACTCAGAACAGCTCTGGCTACCTGCACAAAACCAAGCCAGTCGACATCCCAGCCTGGAGGTGGGAGGGGCTTTGAAAGCCCATGCTAGCAGAAGAGCCGTCCTGTTGGAAGTTAACGGCTACCGTGTGGCCACGGGCAGGTTGCCCATTCCCCTCTGGATGGCCTCATAGTGATGCACATATGGGCAACACTCATTGGAAGAGGACATGAAGTTGGGGTGGTGGTGGGGTGGCCTGAAGAGCATCCATATCTCAAAGAAAGGATAAAAAATATTATAGAAAAAAATTAACTGAACTCTCCCCCACCCATGTATCTGCGAACTAGCTAAGCCACATAAGGCCAGTTCAGGCTCTGTGGGTCAGGCTGAGTAACCCTTGGACTCCCCTGCTGGTGCACAGGGACCACTGTGTGTCTCTCTGTCTTGACTGACCCTTGGCAGAAACCCAACAAGTCTTATTGAGCGAATTCGTGGTGTGTTAAGGAATGTGAGCTGCATTTGTTTTACTCTGGATATGACTGCCTTTCAAAATAATTAAATAAAACAAAGCTTTTTAAGAAGCAAATATGTCTTTTGTACTCATTCCCAGTGCCCGTTAGTGAGCAGAACAGGGTTGAATGCGTACTACCTGGCTTTCGACTAGAGGGTCAGCAAGGTGTGAATTATGACAACATGACAACCCGATTCTGTGAGCGCTGGCTTGAGTGTGCACACTCCCCAGTCTTTGTCCTCACGTCCTGAGAAAAGAGCAGGTGGGGAAAAGTAGGGAAGGCTCACATAATAAAAGCATGCACAGACTCTGCCTATGTCCTCTTTGGATGATGATTTGAGAGTTGGGAATGGGTAAGCAGATGAGGGAAAGAGCTGGGGGCAGCAAGAAAAGCGGGAAAGGAAGCACTGCCCCCAAGGTTCTGCACAGCTGGAACTGAAGATCGGGGCCTGGGGAAGGAGGAGAGGAAGGACAAATGCTCCGAGCGTTACAGCCCATCTGGGGTCAGCTTTTTTTGAATCTTACATTAGTCACATGGACACCATCTTGAGGAAGTGAAGAGGATGATCAAAGAGGCTGGAGACTCCTTCTAGCCCAGCCAAACACAACTCGTGCTCGCTGTGGATCAGGCACGCCACAGACAAAGAGGAGCGAGGAGAGCTTCCCATGGCCGGGAACACCGAGTAAGGCTATGAGGTGCAACTTCTGCCAATGAAACTAGTTCTCTCAAGAACATTCTTCAGATCCAAGCACCAAAGGGGTGCAGACATCCAGTGTGGAGGCGATTAACTTCCAGTGCCAAGCAAGGATGCTGCAGCCTGGCAGGAATTCCAAACTAGAGTTGTGCATCTTTCTGTTACTCTGGCTTCCTTTCTCCTCTCCTCCTCCCTCCCCTCCCCTCCTCTCCTCCTCCCTCCCCTCTCCAATCCCTTCCCCTCCCCTCCTTTCCTTTCCACTCCTCTCCTCTCTTCCTCTTCCCTCCCCTCCCTTCCTTTCTTTCTTCCCTGCTTGTCTCCTAGTCTCCTTAAGCCCCCAGTCTCTTTTCCTTCCAGTTCTGATGATTGGCAGACAGGTGTCTATGCAGATCAGCAATCCTATCTGGGGTATGTGTGGGATTCTGCATTCCATGGCCCATAGGCTCTTGATGTCCATCCCGCTATGTCCTGCCACCCCCTCCCCCCACCCCCAAGCTCTCACAGTGCACTTTGTGGCTGACTAGAACATAATTCTAGCCCCTTAGTACATGGCCAAGAGACAAGAATCTGGAAAAGCCTCAGGAGCACTGTTATTTGGGGTTGCATCATATGCTCCCCCACATCCCCACCAGGATGTTGCTAATGTGGTGATGTGAGCTGGCGTCGCTCCCACGCCCATTTCTACCCATCCTACTCTTAGTCACAAGCACTGCTTAGACACTTGCCATCCTGTCACCTCGTAATGCGCTGACCTTTTCTTCTCTGCGCACTTGTTTTATTTGTTCTCTCTATCTGTACTACCCTTTTCCTGCTTCTATACATTCCCTGTTACGAATGTTTCAAAATGCAATGAGGATCTCTTTGATTCTTCTGTGTGTTTAGTATTGTGCTAAAGACATTAAAAATCCTGATAATTTAAAGATCATACTTCATTTTGCTTTATATATTTGTACATGCATGGTACAATTTTATGTGGCTCTGTGTGTGTGTGTGTGTGTGTGTGTGTGTGTGTGTGTGTGTGTATGTTTGTGTGTGTGTGATCTCTCTCTCTCTCTCTCTCTCTCTCTCTCTCTCTCTCTCTCTCTCTCTCTCTCTCTCCCTCCCCCCGCCCCCGTATGTGTGTGCGCACACACCGACACGTGTTTCTTCAGGTGATCTAATTCAGGTCTTTATTTCCCCCAGCTCAAGGAGACTATATTCTCCCTACCATCTTTAAGTTTAGAATCTGTATAGTTGGAAGGTAGCTCAACTCTTTCAAATTGTGATTCTAAAATTATGTTCCTAGTTCAACAGAACATCTTTTCCTAAGCACAGGAAACCCCCTCCCTCCTTAGCAAGAATGTGGTAGAATGGGGTGAGGTTGAGAAAAGACCTCAGGACTTAGCTGAAGCTGGGCTCAAGCTCATAATCCTCCTACCTCAGCCTCCCAAGTATTAGAATAACTGTCATATACCATCACACTCCTCCAGCAGTTCCTTAGGAAACTGGACTTCGAGGGATAAACCATCAATTTACATGGTGGTGTTGGAGGCCCTATTTAAAGACAGAGCCTAGCGTGGCTCTTCCTGACATATTTCTACCTAGTTTCCAATGCCGGGTGGCTGTCATCTATTCTGCGCAACAGCCGTAGGCCTTTCCTGGCTCAGTCCCAGGATCCACTGCAGCACTGGCCTCTCACCTCCTGACACCCAGCAAGACTAGAGAGCAATTTATACATTTGATGTCCGTTGCTTCTAGCAGGCAGCAAGTGCCTCCATGGCCAGGGCAGGAATCGAGCCATCTCTGCACTCCATCACATCGCCCGGCATGGTTTAGGCTCCATAAATGTTAGTAGAGTGAAGGCCTGTCAATCCCCTGCCCTCCATTCCCCAGGCTAACATCCCAAAGCATTTAGCTGCTCCATTAACGACCGTTCCTAGATGATAATAAGAGGGTAGAGGAAGTTCAGTGTTCCTCCATCTGACCTAGAGCTGCGTATTTCGGTTTAGAAATAGCAGAGGCCAGCTATTCTCTTCCACCTTCTCTGTCCCCAGCACGCTCTCCAGTGCAGGGCCACAGATAACAGTGGCGACTACTCTGCCTGACGTCACTAACAAGGAGTTGGGTCCATTACCATCCAAAATGCACACCTCTGATGCTCAAATGCATGCCTATGGCATGCTCTCCTCACTGTTTTGCATACCCTGCATCCACACTCTGGAGTCAGAATATTTTGAGGTGATAGGGCTAAACCAGCCAGCATAGAAGACCTAACTGGTCCTTGCCCTGAGCTGGGGAGAGAGCTTCCCTTGCTGGTCGGGAAGGATTTTCAGCAGACTAAAGCTAATGGTGCTCTCAGGCCACGGATGGCATTGAACATCCATGGGACCCACTTCTCACAAAGGACAGAGTGGAGCTGAACAGCCTTTCTGCAAGTCCCTGGCACACAAGCACACCAGAATGCCACCAATAAACCGAGCCAAAGCAAACTAGGATTATCCTAAACAAGTGATGCCCAGTGAACCAAAAGGGATGATGCCAAAAGGACAGGAGGAGAGAGCAGGTGACTGGTTTTGGCCTTTAAAGCAAGAGAAAGGAGGGCAGGAAGGGACTGGTCAGCTCAGGCCACTCTGCCCTGATAAGAGTGAGAGCTATACGCTGGCCGGCCATGTATCTCTTCACTGAGGAGGGTGAGCTGGCTTCCACAGACCAATCTCCGCTGTCCTGAACTCATGTCTGCACAGAAAACTCTTACTTTGGAGTTTCTTGGCTTTAGTTTGTTTCTAGTGGATCATTTTCCAGGGGAGGGAACATGTTTGCTGCTATACATGTCCTATGACCCCCAGGTCATGGGTCATGGGTTTCATTGTAATTCAGAAAATGGATGCTTACTTTTAAAAAGTCCATTCTGAGCCTGCTCACTATGATTCCATGCACATGGGTTGTGAGTCCTTGGAGACATTTTTTTTTCTTCCCTTGCCTTGCCTTGCCTTCCCTTCCCTTCCCTTCTGTTTTTCCTTTCTGCGTCTTCCCTCAGTCCCTTCCTTCCTTCTTTTGTACTGGGGACTGAAGCCAGGCCCTCACATAGACTAGCTAAGTGCCCTAACAGTGAGCTATCCTCAGCTCTTTGTTATTTTTCATACAGGTTCTAAGTTACTCAGCCTGACCTTGAACTAGCCACCCTCCTGCCGCAGTCTCCCCCGGAGCTGGGATTACAAGCAAGCAGCACTAGTTTACAGCCTAATTTAGTTCTTACATTTCCATAGGCACAGTCTAAATGGGGGTGGGGGGATTAAGGGTAATCTGAAAGATGTGACAGGCCCCACTGTGCAAAGTTCAGGGTGTCACACAATGGCCATGGCCTGCTAGTGGCAGCAGCAAGCAGTCTTTTGTTTATTAAGCTGCCTGGTACCGAGGAGGATTGAATCATTGTCCCAATACTGCGGCCTGCGCTGGGACCCTGCAGTTATGTTGCAATCTCTACCTTGGACACTTAGTCTCTTGTTCCTTTCCTACAATATATATATATTCCAGAAAGAGCCAGCTGTCAACTTCTGGGACTACCATGGCAAGAATCAGCCTTTGTGTGAAGAAATGGACCCACCTGTATGCAGATGAAGCATTTTTTCTACTTTCTTAAGAGATAATTAAGCTGTACACACAACATAGGCACAACAATATTTATGTGATCTAGTCTGAAGAAGTGAAAGATGTGGGAGGCCAGGGAAAAGGCAAGAGGAATGTTTTATTTTTGCCTATGGTTTCTTCAAACATAGACAGACAGGTCAGAGGTCATGGTAGGTCTAGCTAAGTCTGTCCAGTTTGCTTCCCTTGTCTCTGATCTGCCTGATTTCCTCAGTTTGGGAGTGTGAACATCCCTAGGATATTTGTCAGTTTTCATCTCAGCAGAGAGCCAGCAGGTTCCTGCACAGCATGATGCATCTCTGAGCATAATTCAGGGAAACAGTCATTAATCTCCTTGAAGTGTGAGTTTGGCCCATGAGATGTTCACACACATCTCTGAAAGGGAAATTTATTTCCTTGGCATTGGTACTGTCTTGGCCGGGGGAAGCCCCACTACACTGGACACCAGCACACACTATTTTATCTTTCTCAGAAGCTTAAGCTTTGTGGGCAAAGGTGCTTCTTGTAAATCCTCAGCATCAGAGCACAGCCCCCGGCAGCATCAGGACCCATCAAGTGTGCTTAGAAGCAATGAACAGCCTTGACAGATAAGCCATTTCTCCCTCCACATGATGGATAACAGAGAAATGAGCAAGGAGCCTCTGAGAGGGGTGATTTAACAAGCATCTGCACTGGCAAAATGAGCGATGTCTACGTGGTGTGCAGAGAAAAGAAAATGTGGTGATGTGGTCTGTCTCAGCCATTTTTTTCTCTCTATGTAGTCTAATACCTCAGTGTAACAGGCTGATCGATTGAAAATAATAAGGCAGTGTTCCAAAAACTGGAAGAGGCTGCCTTCTTTTTCACTCTGATGGAGAAGAGTAAGGGTCTTGGTGACCCCCTGAGAAAGCTGGTTTCTCTTTGTTGGTCTCAGCCTGCTCCATAGCTGTGTGTGCTCTTCAGACAGTGGTTGGGGACCGGGGCGGCTACACGTGGTGGATCAACAGAAAAGCTGAAGTTGCAAGAGCCTGAGATTAAGACACACATGTTTTATTTGAGTGTGTTTTTATGTGTTACATACATGCGTTCATGTTGGTATGTGCACACCCATGTGAAGGCCGGAGGTGGACCTCAGTTATCTTCCTTAATTACTTCCTACCTTCCTTTTCTGAGACAGGGTCTATGGCTGAACCTGGAGCTCACTGATTCGCCAGTGCAGCTAGGCAGTGAGAGTCCACCTGCCTTCATTTCCCCAGAACTGGGATCATGGCCGTGCCCCATCACGCCTACTTTTCCATAGGTGCTAGGGAGCCAAGCTCAGGCCCTGAGTGGGCAGTACACCTGCTTTACCGACTGAAGCATTTCCAAAGGCCCGGCCGAGTTCCACTGTTATTGCTGGTTCAACCTAGAGCCAATTCTGCGCTCTCTCCCTACCAACTTAGGCCATGGGCGCTTCACAGGGAGACACCACCAGCCCTCCAAGCACCAGAGTACACTTAGCCCTGGTGGCATCCCTCCCCTGTTCAGGGGTTCTGTCATTGCTTCTTAATCTTCTCCAGACCTTCCCACCCTGTAATAGCCCCATCCTCAATGACTGCCCCATTCCATGGACTCCGACTGAGTAAATGAGTCCAGCAGCCTCCAGTGTGTTAGTGCCAGGGCCAATGACCACCATTTCTGTAGTGTGTTCTCTGACTAGGAACTGACCTAGGTGCTAGAGATATAAAGATGGAAAAGACCAGGTAACTCTACCAGAGTGCTAGTGACATACACAGCCGGACAAGTTAGACTCGTAAGTGAATTAAAAAAAAAAAATCCCTAACGTTAAATTCAAAGTTATGTTTTTCTACACAAAGCCATATATGTGTAGAAAATTATATAGAAGTTTACATAGAAAATTATACATAGTTACATAGAAAACTATACCTAGGTAGTTTTTAGACAGGGTCTTGTAAGGTAGTAGAGGCTGGCTTGGAACTTTCTAAATAGCCCAGGGAGGCACTGAGCCTCCAATTCTCCTGCCTTAGCCCTCCAGATGCTAAAATTACAGGAGTACGCTACTGATGTCCAGCTGACACTTGAACACCTCAGAGGATGTAACAAAAATGCCCGAAGTTTATTCAGTGTCTTCCTGGGCTTGTCAGAGCTCTGGACACCACTAGGAGAAAAGAGAGTCCTTGCCCTCCCACCAAGGAGCAGACTGGCAGTAGGCGCTTAGTCGCATGTGCCCTGGACCACGGTTAGGAACACATTAGAATATATCAAGATAGTTAGTGATGCCATGTGGAGCTTTGAAAAGCTCTGAGGTGCAGCTTTGATGTGTATCTGGGTATGTCTGAACCACGGTATATCGAGGCGCCCACAGAAATGGTACACAATGCAGTATTTCATCTTGGCCTTAAAGGAAGACATACCATATTTCTTGACTTTTATCTTAATAGGAACCAAATAATCTCATGCTTGGTGGTTTTTCTCTTCTTCTCCTTCCCCAGAAAAATACCCTCAGGTTGATTTCATGACTGTGTCAGATCCTAAGATGGTGGACAAGGACTGCCTTTTTTCCTGATGGTGTCCAGAGCTCTGGAAAGCCCAGGGAGACACTGAATAAACTTCCTATTGGCAAGAAAGGGCTAGTCTTTCATGTCATTTTTTTGAGCTTCCCAGTCAATTTGGGAGAGTCAGACCCTCTGAGGAGTATTGCAGCTGGACTTTATGGTGCCAGGCCGAATAACACTGGGTCCTTGGAACTGTCTGTGTGTCTAACTGCATGTGTGTGCTTTTATTAGGGGACTGGTTTTACAACTGTTATTAGATTCTCAAGACTGTCATATAATTCTGAAAATTATATCCCATTCTTCCCCTAAAGCAAGAAACTAGCGCAGAAGACACAGTATCAGTTAGTAGTTACCTTTGCACATCTGTGACCGATACACCTGACAGGCAGAGTGCGAATGCAGGGATGCGTCCTCACCTTGACAGTTCATTACGGTTGAGTAGAAATAGAGGGAGGTGAAATAGTGCTAGGGTAAGCAGGGCACATTTCCCAGTTAAACCAGAGCAATGCTCGACATGCTTAGAAAACGAAGACATATAGGAGTGCAGTATCTTAGTCTTAGCACTCACGTATTTCCACAGATGAGAACCCTATGGGGTGTGTTGCAGTGAGACAAACTCCCCTGTGGCAATGGCATGAACCCACAGGAGCTGTCACCCCAAGTCCACACTGGGCTGCAGAAGCTGCCCACTTGCATATTGCTGTAGAAAGATCATTTGTTTCCTAGGTAATGAGACAGAGTGAACACAAGGGGAGAGGCGTTTGCAGTTCTAAGAGAAAGGATGCCATGTACTGCTGGAAGCTTCTGCCATCAGAGTCTCTTCTAGTCTTTGGCTGGGGATGTCTGTTATGTAAAGAACGCCATTTTCTTTGGGGGACAGTCAGGAGAGGAACTTCATTTCCTAGCAATTATATGAGCTAGCTGGGCTAAACCTGCTATAAAAGCCTACCATATAATAAATATTTGCAAATACAACTGCAATTAAAAATGGCTTTAGAGCAGACTCAGGCAAAACAAAGCCCAGTGATAAAAGACAGCACGGATAATCCCGACATAGCTGCAAGGAGGGTACAGGCTAGGAGACATTTCCTGGATCAAGGAGGTAAGGCCTCTCACAGGAAATGAGGAATTCAAACCGTGGGTTTTGATTTCCATTCATATTTTTTTTCCTAATTGTGATTTCTTCTGGAGCTGTGTTAGTATTTTCACAGAGGCTTTCAAATCACCCCCTCCAAAGCCATGAGGGCAAATGAGAAGATTCTCTGTTATTAGCTAACAGGGAGGTGAAAATCAGAATTCAAAATCCCATCCATTAGGATGGCTTTTATTTTTTTATTAATTGTTGTTGTTGTTGTTGTTTTTGTTTTAGAGACAGGTTCTCTCTCTATAGGCCTGGCTGTCTCAAAACTCATTATGAAGGCCACACTGGCCTCAGGCTCACAGAGGCCTGCTTACCTCCTCTACCACCCAAGTGTTAAGATTAGAGGTGGGCACCCCATGTCTGTCTGGCTGCACATTTTAAAAGGTGTAATGTTGGTGTGAAAGGTGAGCATGGCTGCTAGGAATGCATTCCTAAAGAGGCCCCTTGCTACACACACTGCTAGTGCTTTCTCATAGTTAGACAAAGAATTGTCATATGGAAATATCGATTCCACTTTTGGACTCATCCATTCCCCCAAACTGAAAGCAAGAGTTTGAGCAATGTACATATTTTTACACTCATGGCCATAGCAGCATCATGCACAAAAGTCTAAAGATGCCACCCACTCAGTTGTCCACCAATGGGTGAGAAGATGAACTTGGGGTGGTACAAAAAGTTGGGTGTGTCACCCATGAAAGGAAGAAGATCCTGACCTAGGGCTCAGTATGGATGAACTCTGAGGACAGCATAAATGAAACAAGCCTATCACCCAAGAAGCACTGTGGCATGAGCCCACCTCTATGAGGCCCCCAGAGATGTCAGGTTTCCAAAGACAGATAGGAGGTTACTAGGGGCTGAGGAGGGGAGTGAGGAGCTGGTATTTGCTCAAGAGTCTCACTTTGGAAAGAAGAAAACGTTCTGGAAATAGGCAGTGGTGGTACTGCAGAGCATGACCTTAACACTCACTCCCTGAATGATAAAAATCTGTGTCATACGTGTCTTGCCACAGTCCAACAAAAGGATACGGGGAGCCACAGTGGTAAGCAATACTTACAAGATATAGGCGATCACCCCAATGGACCAGCAGTCGACGGCCTTGCTGTACGGTTTCTGGGCGAGAACTTCGGGAGCTGTGGACAGGGAAAGAAGATTCACAATCCTGATGACATAAATGCCCGGGGCCAGTGACATTTATTTAAACTTTTCATTGTTTGATTTTTGTTGTTTCTTGTTGGCTATTCTGATTTTCAGCTACCTGTGAGTCTAAAAATTGAGCGTGGGTGGTGGTGGCTAGGAACCTGAATTATCAGTAGCAGAATGCATGCACAGCCTGAACAAAGTCCAGGTTCAAGCTCAACCCCACGTCCCAAAGATATTTAAATAGATAATAAAAGTGACCCATTTGTTTGCTTCTCTAAGTAAAAATAATATCATGAGGTGGGTGTGTCTAGAAATCATATTCCAACAATTGATCAGCAGATGCTCTGTGCTAAGTATCATAGCTCAGTTAACACTGCTTTGAGTTGGTAATTCTCAGTTGGGGTGTGGTGTATGAGCTGTGCCCTCAAAGTGACTCAGGAACAGCATTTCTGGCTCCTGCAGGGCGTGGGTTGTGAGGTGCCATGAGGACAAAGGTGGTGAGCACTCCCCTGTGCCTTCATGGAACCTACAGCACAGCAGAGAGAACGGGATCAGCTTGGAGATGCTCTTGCTTTCTCTGAGGCTTCCGGCGACTTGTCTGTTGGCACTCTCGCCCGCTCCTCTATGGAGTAGGGGGACTGCCATGCTACATCTTCAAGAGCTGTTGATCCCTGGGGTTTGGGTTCATTTTGTACCAGCTCTGACACCAGTGTTCCTAGCCTTGTGGCCACGGCTCAGGGCCAGGTATCCACCTGCTGCCAATGACCCACAGCATCTGGTGCAGTTGGCACTCAATGTGAAAGTACATATGAGGCAGTGGGTCTCGCTGACCAGTGAAATCTCCTTTCCACATTAAGCATATCTCTTGAGACATCTTTAGAACACAAGTTCCGGAACAATTACAAAAGTAGAAAACGCAAAACCGGAATCATTGATTAAAGTCTTCGCTATGCCTAGCACTGTGTGTTCTATGAGATTTGGATGGATTACTTACCCCAACATCCTTGGGGAAACACTGTTATCATGAGACTCACCCCCCACACTGTAGGGGAAGACACAAGCACACTGAGAAGGCGCGCCAACTGGCCAAAGCAATCCAGACAGAGAGTGGCCTTCTCACCCACTTCTGCTCCGAAGGACCTAACCTCACTAAGTGCAGCTATTGGCTGGGCCTTGTTGCCAGCAGCTCCTAGGTGCTCCCTGCTGAGCTAATCTCCTCAGCTGGCACTGCCTGTGAGCTGCATCTGAGTTCAGAGAGCAAGGGAAGGAAACTGGGCTTCACAGAAGTGGTTTGTCCCAAGCCACAGTCAGACATGGAGAAGCCAATCTGACCCTCGTTCTGGTTCTTTCTGTCAGACTATACTGTTCAGTAGAGTGAGAAACTCTTTAGTCTATCGAAAAGTCCAGAAAGTCCACAATGGAAACTTGCCCTTTCTTTCTGTTGGTAGATAAATATTGCCCTGTGCAGGAATAGGAAGGTGCAAGCTGGAAAGACAGCTCAGTTGGTAAAGTGCCTTACAAGCAGGAGGGCCTGGGTCTGATGGCCTCTGGGACCCACATAACAAATTCTGGGCACGGAAGCACACTTGCAATCACAGAGCTGTGGGTGTGGGGTGGTGGAGGAAGGGGAATATCTGGGGTGTGCTGGGTGGCCATCCACGCCCACTTGCTGAGTTCTAGGCCAGTGAGAGACACTGTCTCAAATAACCCCGGGGGGACAGTGGCTGAGTTATGATAGATAAGGCTGTTCTCTGGCCTCCACACAAAGGTACACGCATGTGCACAGGCACCCACCCACACACGCACATTTGCACAATACAGGAATGTGTACATGCATACATTACAAAGAATAGTAAAGTGACAAACTCCCGTAGAATGTTTGCTCATGAGAGAGAGAGGAATACAGCGTATGGACCAGTCCATATCTCATTTTACATTTCAGTCCTAGGTACCATCAAATCGTTTATCGGGATTTCTCTTAAATAAAACAGAAGAAATGTATTTGCGTGTCTGTCTTTTCTTTGCTACATTTGCCTTCAATGCAGGAGCAAAGAGGCCTACAGACCTGTGAAGCAGGGTGGTCACCGCCTGAAGAAACAACAGCCCTTGGAGAGTTCAGGAGCCAGGTGCAGTGCTGGGTCCTCCCCCACTCACTGCTAAGAGGATATTTCTCAGACTCCACTGTTATGGGAAGTGACAAAGGAGAGCCACTTAGCACAATAAATGTCTTTTTTATTTCAGAGGCTGACACTGTGGTCTCAGTGACTACCCCAGCACAGATGGTGCTCAGTGACTATCTGCAGGGACACTCTAGGGCCTGATGAAAACTTTGTCACAGGCAGAGGAGGCACCCAGGACACCTGATGACTATTCTCTCATACACAGAGTGTCCCAGATGTCAGGAGCATAGTCAAGTTGGTGCGTAGAGGCCCTGGGCCACCACAAAAATCCTTGGGGCTCATTAGCAAGATGGCTAGCCAACCAGCTTCCTGCTTCCTCCACTCCACTGACCCAGGTATCAAATAGCACAGAGGTACTGGGAATTAGTGCCAGAGTGACAGCACAAACTCACTCTCACTGCAGTAGGTGTCCAGTGGTGACAGACACAGATGGTGGAGTCACAGAGAAGGAAGCTGTCAGAATCTTTGATGGCCACTTATATAGTTTACAAGCCAAGACTGGGCCCATGTCCTGGACCAAGATGTATAGTGCAGAGCAAAGAGACTACTGCCTGCACGGCTGCAACTCTCCAAGGATGAGCTCACTTTGTCTCTATCCCTCTTCCTTCCTCTCTTGGACTGCAGGACGGAGGAATCTTTAAAATAACAACATCCATTTCCAGATCCTCAACCCTTAGAAACAAGAATGTGCTGGCACTAGCCACACATTTCACCTTGGGGAGGAAAGGCATGATTTTCTGTGTGTGTGTGTGTGTGTGTGTGTGTGTGTGTGTGTGTGTGTGTGTGTGTGTGAGTGCCTGTGCCTGTGCACACATGTGGAGGCCAGAAGACAAGTTTGTCTGTCCTTCCTTAAGCACAATATACATATATATATATATATATATATATATAGAGAGAGAGAGAGAGAGACAAGGTCTTTCCCGGGCTTGGAACTCACCAAGTAGGCGAGGCTATATGGTCAGTGAACCCCAGCGATCCACCTGCCTCAGTTTCTCTAGTGCTGGCATCACAACCCCATCAATCACTTTTCAGTTTTCAAAAACAAAATCAAAGGCCAAACCATAGGTTCTGGGCACTGAACTCAGGCCTTGCTCCTCACTTGAGCAGCTGAGGCGTCTCTCCGGGCCTGTGATGTTTAGGTTCTTATAGCCATGCACTTACTCGCTACCAGCATTTTTATATTGTGGGATTCGACCTGCACAGTAAAGGTTGCAACATCAGTCACATGGCTAGAAAGCATTTCTGATTTGCATTTGGAGCGGGGACAGTAGGGGGAAGTTCCTAAGTTATCACTAAGCAAATACCAGGATAACAAGATTGTGGACGGAAATGTACGCATCCATGCATGCCCAACTTCCGCTGTTCTTTTTGATGTTCTTATTTAAGCTCTACTGATAATAAAATACAAGTAATTTTTAATAAACTTGTAGGGCATAAACCATTTGCCTCTGGGTGAAGTTCTTAATTGCATTTGGAAGCAAAGACAGGACGCGGAATGCGACATAAAATGCCAGGCAAGGATGCTCCAGACTGAGGGAACATGAGGACGATTGTGAGTCTGAGGCCAGCCTGAGCTACACAGAGAATTCCTGGCCAGCTTGGGTTACAGAGTGAAACTTTGTTCCAAAGCACAAAACCCTAAGCCCAAACACAAAATAAAATAAAAGCAAAAGAAATAAAAAATTTTAAAGCATGAGGCAAAGTGCCTTGTGTACAATGTTCTGAGCAATTGCAAGCATTTAAAACACCATTTAGAACCCTGCACACACACCAGGAGCCCGGGTGGGTTCTGACTTCACTTGTAATGTGATTGCTGGAACCAGGGGGGGACTTTAGAAAGCTGCTTGGAAAAGCTCACCCTGGTGGCTTCCAATGGTTTCCCTTCATCCTGCAGACAGACATTCTCCGAAAACAACGTCTCAGGAGCAGGGATGGAGACAGAGGTAAAACACTTGCTTAAAATGTGTGAGGCCCTTGGTTTAAAATCTCTCTCTCTCTCCCTCTCTCTCTTTCCCCTCCCTCCCCTCCCTGCTGCAGGTTGACTTGGAGATCAAACTCTAGAAAATCCTAAACCGCCAGAGGGATTTTTTTTTTGAGTCCTGTTGTGCTGAATCCACCTCCTGGTCTGGGGCCTGCCTCTGGTTCACTGTGTTTCTTTCAGGCCTGGCTAGAGCAGATGGAACTGGGGAAGCTGAATGCTTATTCTAGCCTTTTCTGAGGCCAGAGTTCTTGATGGTGATAGCCAGGCAAATGCCTCAGTACTATGCTATCGTTATTTGATAACCGCTCAGAGCCTTCCTCACCCTTCCTTATGGAAACTTACTTGGTCCATAATAGTAAGTTAGAGCTCATCTTTATGCAAACCATGTAGCCTCAGAAAAGCATCTGGGCACCCCACAAGCTGTCAGAGTTACCCACAGAGTCCTCTGGATGTCCATGTTTCCCTCAAGTTTTATAGAAAACAGTACGTGTAGAATTTAACACAGAGGGATTCATTACTCTAATACCCAACCAACCCACATATGGAAAATTCCACTCTGTGGGCATCTACAAACCAAGCTATTTTATATTGACGTAGGGAAAGTGTTCCTGGTAAGGGTGGGGTCCCCAGAGATCTGGAGAAGGAGAAAAGAAAGAATTTCACAGGCCTTTCATCTTGTTTTAAAAACAGTTTAATTGCTGATTTTTCTTCTTGAAAGGCAGACAGGGAAATGATATATCTGAGTGGAAAACTGAGAGATCAGCTGTTTCATGCAGGTGGGAACATGGGAACTGGTTGTATACGGAACAGGAAGTGCCCCTATTGCTGAGCATTCCAGGACATACCCCACAGCAGTTCCTGCCAGGAGAGTAGAGCAAACAAAGAAGCCATTACCCTGTTACTGAGTTCAAGTTCACGACGGAGACGAATTGCTCCCCACTTCAGTCATAGTGGCAGAAGCAGGGGAGTGCATCCCTAGATGCCAGAATCAAAGTCAATGGTCTAGAACCACAGAGATTGGACTAGCATTTCACAGTCATTTCCTCGGTGGTGACTAGAGAGCCGCCCTCCACTGGGCCCTGGCTTTATGGGGCAAGGAAGTGACTCTGACTACTGTTTTGTAGGAACATAGAGTTCCTCTCCTCCTGGGCATGGAGCTCAGACAGCGGCCATGAAGGTAACCAGCCATGGGAGCTGCCTTTACAAGGAAGACTTACTAAAAGTCTGAAATGAGTGCATTTACTCTAAATAAAACCCATGGTGCCGTGCCTGCAATCCTAGCACTTGGGAAATAGAGGTAGGAAGGTCAGAAATTCAAGATCATCCTCGATTTTATATATATATATAAGTCCAAGGCTAGCCTGAACTACATGAAACTCTGACTCAAACAAAGGCAACTCTACATTGCCAGTGCCTGGACTAAAGCAAAGGGCAGCTTTGTAGGTAGCCTTCTCCGTCACTATGTTGTAGAGACAATATTATCTGTCCATGTGTTTCAGGGTGCCTACCATATTGGTCTGGAGTAATACTTAAGTGAGAAGAATATGTGCTCAATGGAAGAGCTGAACGTGACCTCTCTGGATTAAAAATGCCAGGAGCCCGTGAGCCGGAAGTTAATGTGCTGGGTCACAAGGGATAATCTGGCATATCAGGAAGGCACAGGGAGAAATGCATCTCTGGCAGATGAGTGAGAACAGTCAGATACTGCTGCAATGTTTCAGAGAGTGAGTGACACTGCATGTGACAGAGGTGGCAAGGAAAGGTCTTCGATCATTTAAATTTCTATGAGACAGGGTCTTGTATAGCCCAGGCTGGCCTCGGACTCATTACGTAGCTAAAGATGACCTGGAACTTCTGATCCTCTTGTCTTTCCCTCCCAAGTGCTAGGGTAACTGGCATGTACCACCACAGGTATGGTTTACGCTGTGCTGGGAAATCACACCTGGGCCCATGCTGGCAAGCACTCTACCAAGTGAACTGCATCCCCAGTGAAGATTTCTTTTAGACAGTGGGAAAGATGAAAGTTCAGAGATGAAAAAAAAATTTTAAAGTTCCAGAGACCAAGGGTGTGTGTGTGGGGGGGGGGGGAATAAAACTCAGTGTTTGTGTTATTAGAACTTCAGATGTACTTGTAAGAGAATATTTTGCCTTGGAGGAGAATTTCATTACAAGGAAGGAATGCCGGATGGTCTTAGGTCTGTTTCAGGAGAAATCTTTGCAGCAATTTCTAAAAACAAACAAACCAATACATGATGAAGGACTGTCCTAGGAGGACCTGACCATGTACTGCGTCCTCTCTTTAGAGCATTAGAATCCGGGTACAGCCTAAGCCTGGAGCTCTAGGACACGCCTGCATTGCTGTCACTGGGGAGGCTGAGATGGAAGGAGGATGAAATTTGAAGGCAACCTTATCTCCACAACAAGATCTTGTCTCTAAAGAAACACACACACACACACACACACACACACACACACACACACGTCAAACTGGACCTGAAACACAGACTCATCCTTCGCTATAGTTTGTCTTCCATCATCTTCTGTCTCAGAGAGTACAAGGTTCTTGGACAGCTCTGAACTCCTTTTGTGCCTATAGATGCTTCTGCTATAGATGCTGATGCTGAAGAGCATCAGCCAATTCTGATGTTCCGGTGGCCCCTTGAACTTGATAACAGGCTTGAAAGGTTCCCATAAATGCCTCACCTTTTGGATCTAAGCTGGGATTACCGTGCAAGCTCTACCGAAGCCAGTATGTGGATGACGGATGGAGTAATGAAGCTAAGGAAGAGGAAGGGAGTGGAAAACCAGGAAGTGGCTGGGGTGTTGAGTGTGGAAGCAACTTGGAATTCAGTGGACTAAAAGAGTTCAATGTCAGAGTAAGGCATTTCAGTGCACGTGCTGCTGACAGAGGACTGCTATGTGACTCTTATAGACAGGTGCAAGGATTTGGCCTCCCATCTCGTCTGGTTTACGACTGACCAAAGTACTTTATTCCTTAGATGATCTCTTCTTCCAAAGTCTGACAGAAGCTACGCTTGGCTTTTTCTTGTGGGCTCTGAGGACTGAACTCGGGTCCTTGTGTTTTTAAAACAGTGTGTTAAGAGGAAAAAAGCGGTTTAGGATAGGACATTAGAGCCTCACAGTAGAGTGCTGGGCTAGTAAGTGTGAGACCTTGGCTTTGATCCCCAGCACATTCTACCAGCAAAGAGTGACTTAGTGTGGCCCTACGTACAAGGCTGGCTCATTTTGCCCACGTTCCAATAATAAGGCTTTTGTCCACATCTATGTTCACTCTTGTGAAGACTGATGAAAAACAAAACAAATCCCCCGAAGCCTCCCCATTAGGGGGCCCTGTTTTTCTCTAACAAGTGGGGTCTAGTTATAGCACACGGCAGGAAACGCTTGCAGGAGTTTATCACTGCCAGGCTGGTGTGAAAGAAAGAAATGGAAAAGTCTTATTTGGACCATCTGCCTACCATCAGCTCTGCATGACAAGTTATCAGATACACAAAATCTCATTTTAGCGCTGACCTGGGAGAGGAGGAGACCAATGATGTCACGGATCCAGTCAGCTGCCAAAGCATGACACTAAGTGACAAACAAAAGGCAAAGCTCTGCTGGGGGGGGGAGGGGAGGGGGGATCTACCACAGTGAGCAGAGGAGCTCTGAGGAAAGATCAATGGTGATTACTCTGACTGCTGAGGAGAACAGAAATGAGAGATGCCCATCAAATTAATAGAATTTCCTCCTGTCTGTGCGAGCAGAGATAACAGCAGGTGTTCCTTGGCCATGTGGCTATCGTACATCTGCAGAAGCGCATAGATCCTGCAACAACAGCCAAGTCTTGGAGCTCAGTGGGAGAACACTTACCCAGTACAGCGAGGACCTGGGTTTTATCCCTAGCCCCTAGCATTGTCCCCTTCCCCACAAAAATTAAAGAGGACACATGGTCTAGCATGTTTGTGTTATGTACGATAAAATGAGAATCCAGTGTGAACGGAAGGCATAGCCCCTCCCCATCCCCAGGCAGTGGCAGAGGCCTGTAAGAACATGCTCTCAGGAGCTGAGGGGATGGCTTAGTTGGTGATGCTTTTGTTGTACAAGTATAAGGACCTGAGTTCAGATCCCTAGCACGCAAGTAAAAACCAGGAGCTAGTTTACAATCCCAGTGCCAGGAAGAGGGAGGCAGATGGATCCCTAAAGCTTGCTGGACAATCAGCCTTGCTTGAGGCCATGTCTCAAAAGATAAGGGGGATGGCAAGTGAGGAAGACACCTGACATAGGCCTAGGTTTTTTACACAGACACCCATGTGCACACACATACCTAAATGAACAGGAACATATGCCACATACACTCTTATTCACACACACACACACACACAGAGAGAGAGAGAGAGAGAGAGAGAGAGAGAGAGAGAGAGAGAGAGAGAGAGAGAGAGAGAGAGAGAAAGAGAAAACAAAAACAAAAAGCAAAAAACAAAACCAGACATTTACATCCAGACCTGCTATGACTGGTACCAGCTACAGGCCAGGTTATTTTGAGCATCGTGGTTTCAATACTAAGATTTCTAGTTTCCAGGCCCTCCCCCAATCTTAAATCTCAACTCAAGTTCTAAAATTCAGTCATCTCTGCACTAAGGGCATTCCTCTAACTGGTTAGGAAAAAAGAATGCTGACCAACTGTTCACCAGCTTCATTTAAGGAAGAGCAAAGCCAAATGTGGTTAAACTACTTTAGACAAGTTAAGGCCGAAATAGACTAACGATGCCTGTCATGGCTGGGCTAGCAATGCTAAAGCTAATGTCTGGAAGGATACTGGGATGCTCCCTTGTGAGGGAGCTCCAGAGACTCATCAAACAGCCATGAATGAAGGATTTGCGCACGTAGTTCTGATTATAAATAAAAGGATGCACCCAAGTGCCAGTGGGCTCTCTCAGTTCCAAGTCAAGAGCCGTCAGGGATTAGAAGTGGCATTCTGGGAATGAAATACTGCTGCGTGATAAATCATTGCTCAACACGAGCTCATCACGGGCCTCTCACTTCAGAACTGAGGCTGCTCAGGTAGAGTCCTCGCCAGCTGCCGCCTTCCTCTCTCTACAGCAGCACCCTGGTAGGAAGAAAGTAACATGGTGGCCTATTCTTGGGAGACACATAGCCACTTGATCTGTGTGTTTCAAGTTCTATTAAAGTTGATTTTTGTTTCCAAAACCAGAAGACCTGACTGTGGTCCTTGAATCTGAGCAACCATCTTAGTGTACAGAAAAAGGGAAATGAGCAAACAAACAAAAACCCCAAATAAATAAGCACACGCATATGCGTAGACACACACATACACACACACACACACACACACACACACACACACACACACACATATTCTCCTGTAGTAAATAGGAGTATTATTTGTCATCTCTGTTTTTTAATCAGTTACTATCAGTTACATGATTGAGATAAATGTCTTCTGTCACACACTCAGTGACCTCAGGGGACCCATTTGGGCATTTTAATTAATTCCACAGACCAGGAACTCTAATTGACTAAATTTCTTAGTTACGACTTTGCCTATTATTGGTGGCATCCAGGAGAATGGAGCTGCTGACTTAACTAAATGAAGTCCACGTCCAGGTCTATGGCACACTGACAGCTAACGCGCTCCCCTGAGCAGCCCATTGCCACCAGATGGGCCAATCACTTCCCCTTATTATCATCACCGGAAGGAACTCATCTACATCAGCCTGTTCTCCAAGCTGAAGGAGTCTTCTGGTCCTTTCTCATAGATCCTACAAGCAGCAGCAAATAGGAGTCCACAGTTTGTGTGACACTGGTAACTCTTCCTGCCTTGGCCTGGCCAGTGCTTCTATTAGTTTTCTCTTGTTTGTGCTAGCTCCTGATGATCCCTCTCCTTACCAGGACTTTACAGTTTGCTTGTGAAATATACTAGCTATGCAATATTTGAGATGCACAACCATATATGTGTCTTGTATTGTATAACTTTCCATGCCGTGCTGCGGTCGGATGGAACAAGCCATTGAAGCTACATGCAACAGGAACTCAACGCCAGAGATAGAGTGACATTTATAATCACCCATTTAGTAAGTGACAGTCTCCATGGGCCACACACCCCTTTTATAAATGTATATGTAGGGGGGGGTAGCTCACCAATAAAACGCTTGCTGTGGGAGCATGAGGATCAGAATTCTGCCCCTAGTGTGGCCACAGAAAGCCGAGTGTGGTAGTGAAGGCTTGTAATCCCAACGCTGGGGAGGCAGAGGGAGGAGCCCTGTGCTTGCTGGCCACTCAATCCAGCCTCATCCACATGGCCTATGTCCCAAATGAGAGACACTGCCTCGGGAAAACAAGGTGGGTGGTACCTGAGGAATCACACCTGAGACTGTCATCCGGCTTCCCCCCGCAGGCACACTCTCTCCACATGTACACCCCTTGTCTGTGTTACTGAGACAATACAGGAAAGAATGTGCTTAGTTCTTTTCCTATAATCTGTCTCCTTCCCACTCAAATGTAAGGGCACGAGGGTAAAGATTTCTGCCTGCTTTTTTTCCCTTTCTTCTATTATATGTTGCCACTCTGTTAGAATCCCTCTAACAGAAGGCAAGCTCAGAATAATTAATTCTTGAATATATGAACAATACAGCAGCACGGCAATTTTACATTTGTGGAGACGAGGTCTTGTCACTTGGCTCAGGCTGGCCTCACATTTGAAACCCTCCTACCTCCACTTCTCAGCTACTGGGATGGCAGACGTGCACCACTCTGACTCCATCACTGTTATGAAAAGTACCTGTAGGCTTCTGGTTCTCACAACACTAACTGCTCGAGTCCACCCTTTGCACATTTGTTTGTGAACAGCAAACCCTGTTCACAGTGCATAGGGGAGAATTCAATAAATGTATACTGAATGAGTGAGTGAATGAATGAATGAATGAATGGAGAAGAAATTAAAAAACGTCATGGGCCTTGTGCTTTGTATGCGATTCAGCACGAGTCTGTACAAAGATGAGTGAGAGCTCCTGATGGAGCCAAAGCCGCAGTGCAGCAAAGAGACACGGGACACATGGACCCGGGCTCAATGTGACCGGAAGCAATGCATTGACAGGGGGAAGAAAGAGAATTAGGATGTTAGGATGTTGAAGGAGAGGATGAGGTAAGATGGCAACCAGCGGAGGGCAGCATTTCAGCTGTTTTGTTTTGTTTTTTTTAAAGACTTATTTATTATTATGTATACAGAGTTATGCCAACATGTAGACCTGCAGGCCAAAAGGGGGCATCAGATCACATTGTAGATGGTTGTGAGCCACCATGTGGTTGCTGGGAATTAAACTCAGGACCTTTGGAAGAGCAGTCAGTGCTCTTAACCTCTGAGCCATCACTCCAGCCCCTCAGCTGGGTTCTGATGGATGCATAGGAGACCGGCATGGAGACTTGGGGGTAGAAAAAGACCCACTTTGGCTGATGACCACCCAAAGACCACAGAGACATGACACTCCCCCCCTCCAGCCCCTACATACACCTTCACTCTGGATGCTCAGTAAATATTAACAGATCCAGCAGCTATATTACTATTGCTTTAAGAGAACTCAATATTTGACAACAAAAATCACACAAGTACTTGCTCACTTGCCCTTCAAGCAGGAGCCACTTTATAACACTGTGCCTGAATGTACCTGCCACAACAAACCAAACCAAAACCTGCAGGTGGGGCCACCTAGAAACAGGGAAACTGCCATCCACACAGGGAACCTGAGACTCAACTTAGAGGGTATTAGACTCTTCAGGCATCGGAATTAAAATGAGATCAGTGAGGTGAATACGCAAGTAAGAATACTCTTGTCAGAGCAGCTAGGTCTCAGCTCAAAAGCCAGAAGGCAAAATCAGGGCCAGAGCCATGGTACTCAAGCAGCCGAGAGAGGAAGGCTTGAGACCTGGGCTGGCAGCTTTCTTGGTTCTAATACCATGACGCACGATGTTGGGTGGGAGAAAGAAAATCCTTGTCTGCAGAGTCCCTCATCTTTCAAAGATGAGGAGGAAACACCTTTGCATTTGTTCCCCTGCTGCCAGCGAGAGGGAGAGGCTGCATCCGCCCACCACACTTGCATCTCTGCTGCGACTGCCCATGTGCTTGTATCACATAACTCATTTTCTGCAGCCCCCACACTCCAAAGTCCCGCCTACCTATCCATTGCTGTATTAGAATTAAACCAGTGACAGCTGGCTGTCCCTCTCTTGAGCCTCTATGGCCGTTTAGAGTCCTTCAGTGCATATGCACAATCCAGAGACACCCCACCCATGGCAGCCCCTACGGCTTCTGCCCGCCACATCCTCTCGGTGAGGATGCCATCCTTCTAAGCCTCTTGGTCCTTTCCCTTCCCTCATTTTACTGACCGTCCCCCTCTTCTGGCTCTTTGCTTCTCTCCTCTGAGTAACTTGGACAGTGAAACAGCAGTGACATATCAGTTTTGATATGACAATGTAATTATGCAAGGACTTGAAACACGCCACGGAGTGTCTCCAAAGGCACTGGGAACTCCCCGGACTCTGCCGTCTCTAGACTCATGTAGTGTCAGATTGGATCTCCTCAGCCTATTGGGAAGGTTCCCTAGCTGTACCTGAAGACGCATAGAAATGGTGGTGACTGCGTAATACTGGTTCTCCCTTCCTTAGGGGGATTATACAGTCTTTCCCCTCCCCCTCCTTTCCTCTCTGCCCTCTATCGCTCCCTCCCTTTTCCTCCATTACCTCTTCCCATTCTCCCTCTTTTTTCTTGGACAGCATTTTACTATACATCCCAGAATGGCCTCAAATTTGCTTTCTTCCTGCCTCTTTCCCGACCCCCTCCCACCCCCAGGGTTCTGGGAATACAGGAATGTGTCACCATGCTCAGTGCACACACTGCCCTTACAAAGAAAGACCTGCAACCTTTGCATGAGGATTCATTCTTGGGCTCCATCTCTCCGCCTTAACCACGCCCCCCACCCCCCACCCCCACCTTCAGACACACCAGCTTGCTCTCTCTCCACCTTCAGCTCTTACCAAGCTCATCCCTCTGCCTAGAATGAGCCTCTTCCCTACCTTCCAGGTGGCCAGCTGCTTCCTGTCATCGAAGTGAACCTCAGACCTGTTAGTCCTCACAACACAATTCCAAGCCCTGTTCAATCCCTTTTTACCATTCGCCACACGCTGCTGGCTTTATTGCCCTTAGCACAGCGCGATCTGAAATGGCCTTGTCCATTTGTTTCTTCTTCGTAGTCTCTAGTTTCAGCCGCCATGCAGGGTCCATGAAGGCAGGTCACATGTCTGAACAATGTGACACGGTGGACCCTGAGTACACATTTGATAAGTGATTGAATACACTGATGTGAACAGTTGTCTCGGTAAGTGTTCCCTAAAGGATCACGTGACAGAGGCTTGGCTCTCAGCATGTGGCACTTTTGGGGGATGGCAGGACACTGAAGTGGGGCCTACATAAGGTTTCCTGGTCATCGGGGCTACCCCTTTGAAGGGGTTATTATCCCACCCTGTCCTCTCTCTTTCTGCAAGGTGAATGGCTTTACCAAGTGCTGTCACATGATGTGCTGCTTTGCTGCAAACCCAAGAGCTACACAGGGCCCACCAGTCACAGGCTGAAACCTCCAAAGCCACAAAGCAAAATTAACCTTTTCTCTTTGGAAGCTGACATATCTCCAGTGTTTGCTACAGAAACAGAAAGCTAACACAGTTCCCGTGGACTTTCTCCGGAAAACAGGAGATGAATCCAGTGACCAACTGTCCGCAGCTGTCGGTAGCCTTTTCTTCATTTTATATGAGTAACAGAAATGACGGTGCAGTTATAATTTTATGAAAACCCGCCATGGCCCCTGACTTTGCATGCACCCGTCAGGGCGAGTTACTCATGGCTTCTGGCTTCTTCCATATTCCTCATACACGTATTTCCACTCTGGTTGCATTGACCTCAACATTTTGCAGGTTTTATTGAGTCTGCCCATACCTTATCATCAGCTCGGTGCTTCACTGTAAATCATCCAAAAATAGACACACGCGCTAATTCTGGTATTAGAACCTGGGAATTCAGCCCGTTTTGCTCTTAGACTCCAGTCGGGCCCACAACCAAATCAAACAGGATTTCCACCCAACTGCTAAAAGGTTTCAGGGAAATCACTTCACTGCTAATTTGCTAGAGTGTCTCTCAAGACTTACATCCTTCCTGCAGGAGAAAGACAGGCAGTTGTGATGTGGGCCGGGCTCTGGTGCTTCAGAAGGAAGATGAGGTTAACATAGAGACATGTGTACTCATACACACACACACACACACACACACACACACACACACACACACACTCACATGCACACACGCATATACACACACACACACACATACTCACATACACACACATACCCACATGCACACATGCACACATGCATACACACACACACACACACACACACACACGTTCACTGTCCTTACCAACATAGCCTGGGGTGCCGCAGGCCGTGGACATCACATCTCCTTTGCCCTCCATTTTCGACAGGCCAAAGTCACTGATCATTATTTTGGACTCCTCGTCTTGACTGTAGTACAAAAGATTTTCAGGCTGGGAAAAACAAAACAAGAACAATTTATAGATTGTAAATCAATCCTGGGGTGTAGGCCTATCACCCCGGCTGCTTGAGAGAGAATGTTTCTCCAAATTAAAAAAAAAAAAAATTAAATAAAACGAGGGCTGGGACTGTAGCTCAGTGGTAGAGGGCTTGCTTAAAATGTAAGAAGCCCAGGACTCAACCCCCAGGACTTAAAGCAAGGGAACAAACCAATACTTGACTAGCAGATACATTTAAAGCTGCTTTACTTAAGGGAGATTCATCAAGTCTCACAATTAAGACCAGCCTTGACCTTTACACATAGACAATGTCTACATCAGTAGATGCCAATGAAAATAGCAGTGCTTTCTAAAGAGGCCGTGGTGGGCCACGCGGAGCTTTTGGCACAAGTACTCAATGTTATCCTTTTCCTTTGCTAGTATTTATAAGAACAACCATATTTTGAGGAAATGTAAGAAGCTGATAGCTCTCATACCGTCATTAGCTCTTGGCTAGGGGAATAGGATTCCCAGGAGATAAAACCACATTTGCAGGTTCTTATGAGTTCGCTTTTTTTTTCTTTCTTTCTTTTTTTTTTTTAAATCAGAAATGCTTGCAGGTTACTTTGCTGTGATGCAAGACTCTCTCCTGGCTCTCAGCAACACCCTGCCATGCCCTGCAGTCCTGGCAGATGGGTTGCACATAGCACACTGCTGACACCCTCAGCCACCTGCTCACACTCCTTCCAGGGGAGGAAGAGAGAGCTCTGGGAATCAAAGAGGCAGCACTTTCTAGTCATGTGCCTTAAAGACGCCCCTCTTCTGGCTGCCTCTGTGCCAAGCACAGGCTGCAGCATCTTCCTGTTAGCCCTCTGCACAGCACGGGGAGAGCTTAGACAGGGTTCCACATAGCAAAGGTTTCTGCCTGCCTCCCAGATCTACAGTCCTTGACTTGTTTGCTTGTTCTTATCATTTTGTTTTAATACTCAGGTAATAAAGTTTATTCCTTCTCAAGTCTCTGATGGAGTTGAAGACCAGGTAGCTCAGTTTCACAATGAAGCTTAGTTGTTTAAGGGTTAAAATGTTTTTAAGTCTAGATAGATGTTTTAAGTTGATAATGACAATATGTGATGGAGATTGATTTACATTCAGAATTTTAGACGCACCAAGATAGGAAAGATGTCTTCTTCAAGGCTCTCAAATACAAATAGCCAAAACACTAAAAATGTATCATTTATATAACTTCTGATTGTGTCATGGTTCTTCTCGCTATAGGTAGCTTATTGTATATATGTGCAATAATATAAATGTATATGTAAAAATAAAAAATGTTTAATTAATAAAAAAAATAAATAAAGTATAGGCTCTTACTGTATAGTCTAAGGTGGCCTGGAACCTGCTGTGGGTTCCAGACTGGCTTCAGCCTCCTGGGATTACAGGGGTGTACCTGTGTGCCCAGCTTGTCTTCACTGTGGTTTTGTGATATCAGTGACATATGGGAGAGACTTCCTTGGGGACAGACAATAAAACATTATTTTCACAAAGTTTTATGCAAAACTGGAGATTGTCATTGGCAAGGACTGATGGGGGGGGGCAAGGAAGGGCTTGTGGATTCCACGATGCTCCTGTCTCGGGCTAGTCCCTGCTCTACAGGGCTGAGAAATTAAACCTGCATTTTTATTTATCTTTTTTTCTTTGTGTGGCTTCGGTTGATGCTCTCCCTCACGGGGAAGGGGTGGGGCTGGTGTGGTAACTACTGTTCACCCCTCCCCCAGCACAGTTATGGAGATTTTGAGTGAATAGGTGTTTGTGGCTGCTGTCTACAACAAACCTTTAGAAAATTAAAGTAGAAAGAAGGATCTGGAATGTAAGCTCATATTCCCACATCATTTCCAGACTGGTTACCCTCTCATCCCAAAGATAAAGCCATGTGCTCTCTTGTCAGCCTTCTGGGGCAAATCCTAAGTTGCCAAACATATACGTAGCATGATAAGACATGTTTAGAAAGTGTTTTTTGGCCTTATTGTATATCATTGTTAACTGTACCCCTCTGAGGGTATTAAATGGAGGAGATATATCCTTTGGTTTATCTGAGATGGTGTGTGTGTGTGTGTGTGTGTGTGTGTGTGTGTGTGTGTGTGTGCTGGTGACTGTATCAGTTCTTCATGCGTGTACAGCAAGCATTTCCTGGACTGAATCATTCACCCAGCTCTTCTTAGTGATCTGGCAGGCGCTGTGCTCTCCGCCATCCACCCCCGCCCTGTCCTCTAAGTGCCCACTTGTTCCTCTTGTGTTCAGAGTTGGAGCTGGGCTCAGTCTCTCTCTTCTAGGCAGCGGTCTCAAACAAAGGCTTCTCTCTTGCCATAAGAAATGTCAAAACATTTTTCTTTCTTTCACAGAAGCCAAAGGGGAAAATAGTTTCAGTCCCTTGAAACAGTCACACAAAGAGTAACTGATGTCAGTAGTTATTATGACAGTTTTGTGGAGGAAGAAGGAGATTTGCAGAAAATCAAGTGATGCTGAAGAGTGCTTTGAAATGAAAACGAAACGGGCCAGTCTGTCACTGGAACAGGAATAATGCTTGAAAAAATGGGTGGGGGGTTCCTCTTATTGTAAAATCATGGGGTTTGGATTCTATCCATTGATGAACAGTGAGGTGCAGCCGTAGTCGCACCTATTTCACCACTACTGGCTTTTATCCTCCTTGTCCCAGGACGTCTGCAGCTGGAGAGATGAGCACGTGACTTGTGCTCACTAAGGGAAGCTCAGCTCAGGATTGCCAGGTACTCACACCCTCCAACCCACTCCATCCATCACACAACCTTCCTCCATGGGCAGTTCATTCAGGCCAGTAGGATGCTTTTCTGGACAGTTATCTCATAAGAGGGTTAAAACAACTAAGCAGCCACTGTTTCGATCAATGCTTTGAGTTGACTCAAGATTGGTAAGGGCAGCAAGACTCTTCCTGGCAGGCAGGAGTAGAGAGGCAGAGCTGAGGGGCGATGCTCCAGATGAAAAGCCATCAGGAGCAGTATGAAGCTGTGGGAGTGAAATTCACAAGGAGCACCTCACCATACTGCATCGCTGTTCTTCCTGCCAGGAGGGGAGGGGCCCTTTGAAGGGCCTGTTGCCATGTGAAAAAAGTATTCTGCTGTATATTTGCGGCATTTCTATATGACAACTGCGGGCTAACACCCAAATTAGACAATTGAGCTCCTTCCTTTATAATAATTTATACAGTAATTCTTAAAAAGATATCATTAACACGTTTCCGAGGAAGTTACGACCGTAGTGTAACAACACAACGGATTCAGTTTTCACAACAGGAGGCCGTTTCGCACCTCAGTGAACAAAACCCAGCAAAACCCAGAGATGTTTTTGGTTGCTGTGATTCCAGGAAGAGTGCTGGAAATCTAGAGGGTAGCAGTCAGGGATGTGGCTAAACATCCTGCAGAGCCCAATGCTGTTGCCCACACAGAGCCCTCTGTCTCTAAGTATCAATAGGGCAGAGTTGAGGAACCTATCCAAGTCCAGTGCAGGCCTGGTGGACACTTCCTTTCCCACTCCCTGTATTGTAACACAGCAGACCACTGTTGTCTCTAGCAGTTTCTCGGGGCCCACGAGACACAAGAACATCTATTTGGAAGGAGAAGGAGGCACGCTTGCTCATGCATTTGGGTAGCATCGCAGACCATGCGCCTGTCTCTCTTTAACACTATTGGGCTGTCTGCTGCTGTAGCTTAGACTGGGTGGCTTCCTTGTTCTTAGGAGCTGATGAAAACTTAATACCACGTGGATGAAACTCCTTGGAGAGCCTCTGGAAAGAGATCATACAAAAATCCTAACATAGCCACTGTGTTCTGCCACAACGATAAACCCAGCTGTCAATCATCTTCCCCTTCCATTTGGATTTCTACGGGGTGTGCCAGAAGGCCTCATGTTCCTGAAGCTTCCCTGGGCTTAGAGCTTCAAGAACTTGTCAAAAGCTTTAGGTAGAAATGGAAAATGGTCTCCTGTCTTGTGGACCCACTTTTTAAGGGGGACATGAACACTGCTCTGTCTGGATATGTCGTAATTATTTATAACTTTTTTTTTTTTTTAGGAAGTACCACAGCCCTGCACACCACATCTCTGAAGTCACAACACTAACTTGCTTAGCAACTGCTAGATAGCAACAGCTATGGGTTCAAAGCAGAGACTTGGCATGTGGTAGGGACACAAAGGAGCAGGGAAGGAATGCTGCCTGGCACGGAGGCACTTGGCTGGCTGACCTAGCTTGTCTCTAACTCTGCAGAGCCTCAGGGCCCTGAAGATTAGCGCATCACACTCACAGACCATTTGCTACTAAGAAGACAGCAAAGGCTAGAAAGGCTCTCTCCAGTGGTTCCTCAAGACTGGTCCCCAGAGTAGCATCACTGTCACCTGGGACTCGCTAGAAAGGCAAAGTCATGGGTCCTCTGTAGACCTGCTTGATCAGAACAGGTCTTGTTCTGTTGGGCAGAGCCAGAACAGAGATTTTACTGACTTCCCCATTGTCTCACCACCTCTAACACTGATTCGGTTTAACAGTTTTGCATCTATGAAAGGAATTCTCTAGAAGGTGATAAGACAGACTGTGGAAAGGGGGGAAATGGAACCATAAAAATGATTAGGGAAAATGATACATGGGAAGTGTGGTGGTTTGACTAAAATGGCTCCCATGGGTCCATAGGGAGTGGCACTATTAGCAGATGTGGCCTTGTTGGAGGAACTATGTCACTAGGAAGTTGGCTTTGAGGTCTCAGAAGCCCAAAACCAGGCCCAGTGGCTCACAGTCTCTCTTCCTGCTGCCTGCCAATCAGGATGTAGGACTTTCAGCTACCTCTGCAAAACTATGTCTGCCTGCATGCCGCCATGCTTCCCACCATGATGATAATGGACTAAACCTCTGAACTGTAAGGCCAGTCCCAATGAACTGTTTTTCCTTGATAAGAGTTGCTGTGGTCATGGTGTCATAGGTAGAAACAGATTCATTTCATCTTACAGCCTCCAGGTCACAAGCTCTCACTGAGGGAAGTCAGGGAAGGAACTCAAAACAGGAACCTGGAAACAGGGATTGATTCAGAAGCCAGAGAGGGGTGCCTCTTACTGGCTTGATCTCAAGGTTCACTCAGATTGTTTTTTTCATACAACCTAGGAGCACCTGCCCAAAGGTGGCACTGCCCACAGTGGAATGGGCCCTCACACAAGATCATTGATCACTAATGCCCCATAGTCTTGCCTGCAGAGGAACTCTCTCAGTTGAGGTTCCATCTTCCCCAATGACTGATCAATGAAGGGTCTCCATGTTTTTTCTCTCATGCACTGAATGGTCCCTTGGAAGGTTTTAAACTAATGCACAACCACTTCTCTGTGGCCCTGTAGGCTGCCTATTGGTTACAGAATCTTGCAAACAATGTCCAGCTACATCAGTATTTATTCTCTTTTAAGCTATTTCTGGGCTTCAGTACGCTGAAACCCAAACAAAAAACAAACAAACAAAAAACTACACAACTGCCTATTCTACCTATCTCTTCCCAAAGCAGCCCCATTCCTTCGCCATAGCCAGTGCTCTCCAGCAGGTGCATTGTGGGTTATGGAATGGCTGGGTGGTGTTGCTGAGCAACAGCCTCACCTTGAGGTCCCTGTGGACAATGCCCATTCTGTGGAGATAGTAGACAGCATCCAGGACCTGGCGGATGAGAGTGCTGGCATCCTTCTCTGTGTAAAATCCCTTCTCCACTATCCGATCAAAGAGTTCTCCACCAGACACGCTGTGAAACAAACAAATAAGATGTTAGGAACCGGAAAGGCGGCTGAATGGTGCAGGCAAGATCATCCCTAAAGAGTCCTTGGTGGGATCAAAAAGAAAACTTTGGTTTTAAAAGTAACTTTAAAACAGGAGCTGTAAGACTCATGCCAGGAGAGTCTTTTCCTGGAAGCCCCATGAGAGACAGAGTCCGAGATCGATGCAAAGACTTTTATTGATATGTTGCGACGGGGTCTACCTGCCTTTGAGAAGGAGGAGACCCCGAGCAGCAAAAGTTGTGGATTTTTATACCCTTTACAGAAGCAGACTTCAGCAACAGTGATTATTACAAACTTGATTGGCTAACAGGGTGACCTTTAAGCTGATTGGCTGCATGACCGGGGCTAAGTGAGGGGACCAGAGCCAGACAGGGAAATTTTTGTTTGTTCTAGTCACTGTGACCTGTAGCTCTGATTGGTTGGCCCCAGGTGCAAGCTCCTAGGAACAGTTGCTAGCTGTGTGTCTCTGGCTCTCCCTGGAAACTCCGGGTGGTGGAGGGTTCAGGTGCTCAGGCTCTGAACACAAAATGGTGTTGATTTGGTCACTACAGAGCCCAATTCTGAGTTTAGCATTTGACAACCTCTTCTGCAGAAGCAATCCCTAGAAAAGGTCCCTATGTCATAGCAGTAAAAAAAAAAAACAAAAACAAAAACAAAAAAACTGTGACATAGAATAAAAGAAAAGTAGAAAAACAAAAACAAAATCCCCAAGATTTTTGGCGTAGCTGTTCCTAAGAGGTTGCACCTGAGCTTGGTTCCTACTCTACATTCTGCCATGGCTATGTAAAGTCAAAATGGCCTCCATGGCGAAGCATCATCCAATATAAGCAGATGATACTGGACTGGTGTGTGTGTGTGTGTGTGTGTGTGTGTGTGTGTGTGTGTGTGTGTGTGTGCGTGCGTGCGTGTGCGTGTGTAGGGGAGAGTCTTACATGACAGGACAATATTGAGAGTAATGTAGTAGTTTCTCAGTATGCGTTGGGGTTTTTTTTTTTTTATCAATTTTAGGCCTTAAAACACGGAGTACATGAATGTCTTTTAGATGTTTGGACCTTGACCTTTCTACCTAATTTACATGGGTGATGACTCTAGCCTACCTTTTTTTTAACAATGAGTAGTTGCACACCCTTGAAGGTTTTCAGACTTTTTAAATTTTTTTTATTAATTTATTCAGATTACAACTCAATTGTTATCCTATCACTTGTATTCTCCCATTCCTCCTTCCCTCCCGCTTTTACCCTATTCCCCTCCCCTAGGTCTATGACCGAGGGGGAGCTTCTCCCCCACTATATGGTCATAGGCTATCAAGTCTCATTTTGGTAGCCTGCTTATTCTTTCTTTGAGTGCCACCAGGCCTCCCAACCAAGAGGAGGTGGTCAAATCTGGGGCATCAGAGTTCATGTCAAAGTCAGTCCCCACTCTCCACATAACTGTGAAGAATGTCCTGTCCATTGGGTAGATCAGAGTAGGGGTTCGATGTTTACTAACGTATTGTCCTTGGTTAGGGTTATCAGACTCTTAAAGCTACTGGAAACTTAAAAGAAAGAGAGTAGGGAAAGGACACTAAGCCAGGTGTGGCGATATCCCCAAATCCCAATGTTGAGATGCAGATCCAGGAAGGCTGCAAGTTTGAGGCTAGCCTGGGCTACATGGTAAGACCCTGATTCAAAATAAAATAATGAAAAAGAGGACACCAGATCACACAGCTCTGATGTGGTGCTGCTGACAACATTTCATTCTAATTTACTTTTTATATTTCATTTGATGGGGCTGGGGTTCTTAATACGCATTAAAATATGAACGTATGTTGGCCTTAGTTAAGAGCGGGGACACACGCTGGCTTTGACGCTGTCTGTTCACATCTTTCATCTATGCTGCTGCAACCCTGATGAAAAAACAAAGCAGAGCATCCCAGAACAGAAACAGCTCAACCAATTACCTTCCAAGTTTGAGAATATGTCTATCATGGAAAAAACATTGCTCTACCCAAATAATCAAGGCATTGTGGAAACAAACTCAAGAGATGCATTATCAAAAAACCCCCCAAAGTGTCAAATACACATAAAACATATATTTATTAGAAATATTAAAGCAATAAACTAGCTTTTAAAATGTTTTAAAAACAGTCTTAATACAATAAAATACAAATGTTAGCAGTGCACACACAGGCACGAAGATATGATTTGCTTTCTGCAAGTCACGGCAATTAATGGGCAATAATGGGTCCACTGACACTGTCGCTGTAAAAAGCTAATAATGAGAACAGAAACAGCTGCAGCTATAAAACACCCATGTTTTTGAGCTTTATTCCATTACCTGTAGTTGTTCCAAGCAATAATGTCATTGGATAACGCTTCCCTTGCGGAGCAAACTGACAGTCTAGACGGGGAGGCACTCAGGAGAAATAAAAAGCAACCCAAAGAGTGAAAGGAAATGGAAACAGCAAAGGTGACAGTATCTTCAGGTGACCATGCCATCTCAACAATCCATCCTTCACTGAGCCAAGCTCCCAAGGCATCCTGTCTCGGCAAGTGGTACCAAAGTCTCTCTGTTCTTTGTTATTCTAGAAACACAAAGGGCTTCCCAAAACCCAGCGTGCTTCAATACCTGGTACACTACGAGCCAGGGGGTGCACCACCATAGGAAGACTATAGCTGTGGGGCCAGGTGAGCATGGATGCTCGGCAGGAATTCACCTCAGCATTTACTCAGCCACTCATTCAAGCCTCTCCTGGCTGCCCACTGTGGCAGTAGCTGGGTAGCGTCAGTTACAGAAGGTTAGAAGACCTTTCTCATCCCTTAGCACTGCTCCACCTTCCAAAGACATCCTCCCGTCACTGGCCAGCCTGTCACCAGCCTGCATCTCCTCTGCAGCTGCTGGAGGACAGGCAATAATCCTACTGCCATCGTCCCCGCTCCTGACTGGGCATGCCACAACCCAACCTTGCCCACTCCGCTTCCATTGCACCTCACTGGGCTATGCTTCCTACTCTTTTTTTGAGTGGGGTTTGTTGTTGTTGTTTTGTTTTGTTTCTTGAAGCAGGGTTTCTCTGTGTCACCCTGGCTATCCTGGTCTCACTTTGTTGACCATGGTGGCCTTGAACTCACAGAGATCCACCTGCCTTTACCTCCTGGAGTGCTGGGATTAAAGGCGTGCGCCACCACACCCTGCATGCTTCCTACTTCTGGAAGGTCTCTATAGTGTGGTATTTAAGGTCTTGATTCTGTAAAATGAACATATGTGCATCGCTGTGGGGCACCGGTGCATCGAGGGCATCAGCGTGAGCGGGTGGTAATGCGCTGCCACAGGCCTCACTATCTGAGCATTTATGATTCAGGTTGCACCCGAACTCTACTTCTGAACACTGCTCAGGAAGAATTTGGTTTCCTTAGAAACCAGGGCTCTGGGGAAATGTTTATAAGCTTGACAGAAAAAAAGTAACAATATTAGTTTAAAAAGAAATCTTAAATTTGCAAATTACTTCATACTTTCAAAAAAATTCTCACGAGGCATGCATTTTCAAAGCCCACTGTTAAGAAATGAAGGCATCTCCCAGTTCCTGCTTTCAAGCTGCAAGTCTCAAAGTGAAAGTATTTGGGGGCAGAGCTTTGGGGTGTCCTTAGGTTGAGGTAAGGTCATCAGAGATGGCGCTGGCACAATGGAATTAGATCCTTATGAGGGGATCTCTGTCTGGAACCGGCAGAGGAAAGAGCTTACCCATGGTAAGATGGAGGTCTCCTTCTGCGGCTGGCTGACCCGTGGGGGCTGAGGGGAGAGACTGCCTTACTGCCAACGCTTGAAGGCTCTGCTGTAGAAGGTTGAAAGCTCCCTGGTAAAAATGGAACTCTCTAACTAGAGCAGGCAAAGAATCAGAATGAAATGAGGTCTGAGGAGATTTGGAAAGGGAGAAGAACCCTAGGAATGGATTACACTCTACAGCGAATATAATTCTTTGTTTTCTATTGCTGATAACATAATATAGATTAGGTGAGTTATAAAGATGAATTTTATCTTGCTTGGTTGTGCTTCTGATCCAAGGTCAAGAGGCCTTGCTTCTTGCTGGCAGAGTCTGAAAGTGTGCAGGGTGTGCACGGAGAGCAAAAGGGGCACACAAGAGACCCAACCAAAGCAGCTTTTATAGCAAACTCAGTTGGAAGAATCCACTAGCCACTAACTCATTCATTTTACAAATGGACTCATTCATAGTGAGACTAGAACCCTATTTGTCTTTGTGTGTGTGTGTGTGTGTGTGTGTGTGTGTGCATATAGGTGTGTGTACATGCTGGTATGTGTGTGTACATGTGTGCCTGTGCATGTGGTGGTCAGAGATGTGTGTCAGTTGTCTAGACTGGCCAGTAAACCCCAGAGAATCTTTTGTGCACCTTTCCAGCATTACCATTGCAAGGATCTAACCTTGGTCTTCATGTTTGTATGATAAGCACTTTTCTTCTAAGATTTATTCCCAGCTTCCCATCCCCCCTCCCCCACCACAGTCACATCCTAAAGATCCCACATGGTCAGAGTCTTAACATCATCATGAGTATTAGGGTTTTTTCTCCAATGAGTTTCAGAAGGCCAACTTATAGAAGTGGCTATGGTGGGTTCAGCTTAGGGAATGGCGACATGGCGGGGTTCAGCTTAGGGAATGGCGACATGGTGGGGTTCAGCTTAGGGAATGGCGACATGGCGGGGTTCAGCTTAGGGAATGGCGACATGACGGGGTTCAGCTTAGAAAATGGCGACATGGGGGGTTCAGCTTAGGGAATGGCGACATGGGGGTTCAGTTTAGGGAATGGTGACATGGCGGGGTTCATCTTAGGGAATGGTGACATGGGGGGTTCAGCTTAGGGAATGGTGACATGGGGGGTTCAGCTTAGGGAATGGTGACATGGGGGGGTTCAGCTTAGGGAATGGTGACATGGGGGGTTCAGCTTAGGGAATGGTGACATGGGGGGTTCAGCTTAGGGAATGGCGACATGGGGGGTTCAGCTTAGGGAATGGTGACATGAGGGGTTCAGCTTAGGGAATGGTGACATGGGGGGTTCAGCTTAGGGAATGGCGACATGGGGGGTTCAGCTTAGGGAATGGCGACATGAGGGGTTCAGCTTAGGGAATGGTGACATGAGGGGTTCAGCTTAGGGAATGGTGACATGGGGGGTTCAGCTTAGGGAATGGTGACATGGGGGGTTCAGCTTAGGGAATGGCGACATGGGGGGTTCAGCTTAGGGAATGGCGACATGAGGGGTTCAGCTTAGGGAATGGTGACATGAGGGGTTCAGCTTAGGGAATGGTGACATGGGGGGTTCAGCTTAGGGAATGGTGACATGGGGGGTTCAGCTTAGGGAATGGCGACATGGGGGGTTCAGCTTAGGGAATGGTGACATGGGGGGTTCAGCTTAGGGAATGGCAACATGGGGGGTTCAGCTTAGGGAATGGTGACATGAGGGGTTCAGCTTAGGGAATGGCGACATGAGGGGTTCAGCTTAGGGAATGGCGACATGAGGGGTTCAGCTTAGGGAATGGCGACATGGGGGGTTCAGCTTAGGGAATGGTGACATGGGGGGGTTCAGCTTAGGGAATGGCAACATGGGGGGTTCAGCTTAGGGAATGGTGACATGAGGGGTTCAGCTTAGGGAATGGCGACATGGGGGGTTCAGCTTAGGGAATGGCGACATGAGGAGGTTCAGCTTAGGGAATGGTGACATGAGGGGTTCAGCTTAGGGAATGGCAACATGGGGGGTTCAGCTTAGGGAATGGCGACATGAGGGGTTCAGCTTAGGGAATGGCGACATGAGGGGTTCAGCTTAGGGAATGGCGACATGAGGGGTTCAGCTTAGGGAATGGTGACATGAGGGGTTCAGCTTAGGGAATGGCGACATGAGGGGTTCAGCTTAGGGAATGGCGACATGGGGGGTTCAGCTTAGGGAATGGCGACATGGGGGGTTCAGCTTAGGGAATGGCGACATGGGGGGTTCAGCTTAGGGAATGGCGACATGGGGGGGTTCAGCTTAGGGAATGGCAACATGGGGGGTTCAGCTTAGGGAATGGCGACATGGGGGGTTCAGCTTAGGGAATGGCGACATGGGGGGGTTCAGCTTAGGGAATGGCAACATGGGGGGTTCAGCTTAGGGAATGGCGACATGAGGGGTTCAGCTTAGGGAATGGCAACATGGGGGGTTCAGCTTAGGGAATGGCGACATGAGGGGTTCAGCTTAGGGAATGGCAACATGGGGGGTTCAGCTTAGGGAATGGTGACATGGGGGGGTTCAGCTTAGGGAATGGCAACATGGGGGGTTCAGCTTAGGGAATGGCGACATGAGGGGTTCAGCTTAGGGAATGGCGACATGGGGGGTTCAGCTTAGGGAATGGCAACATGGGGGGGTTCAGCTTAGGGAATGGCGACATGGGGGGGTTCAGCTTAGGGAATGGTGACAAGGGGGGGTTCAGCTTAGGGAATGGCGACATGAGGGGTTCAGCTTAGGGAATGGCGACATGAGGGGTTCAGCTTAGGGAATGGTGACATGGGGGGTTCAGCTTAGGGAATGGCAACATGGGGGGTTCAGCTTAGGGAATGGCGACATGAGGGGGTTCAGCTTAGGGAATGGCGACATGAGGGGTTCAGCTTAGGGAATGGCGACATGAGGGGTTCAGCTTAGGGAATGGTGACATGGGGGGTTCAGCTTAGGGAATGGCGACATGGGGGGTTCAGCTTAGGGAATGGCGACATGGGGGGGTTCAGCTTAGGGAATGGCAACATGGGGGGTTCAGCTTAGGGAATGGCGACATGGGGGGTTCAGCTTAGGGAATGGCGACATGGGGGGGTTCAGCTTAGGGAATGGCAACATGGGGGGTTCAGCTTAGGGAATGGCGACATGAGGGGTTCAGCTTAGGGAATGGCAACATGGGGGGTTCAGCTTAGGGAATGGTGACATGAGGGGTTCAGCTTAGGGAATGGCAACATGGGGGGTTCAGCTTAGGGAATGGTGACATGGGGGGGTTCAGCTTAGGGAATGGCAACATGGGGGGTTCAGCTTAGGGAATGGCGACATGAGGGGTTCAGCTTAGGGAATGGCGACATGAGGGGTTCAGCTTAGGGAATGGCAACATGGGGGGGTTCAGCTTAGGGAATGGCGACATGGGGGGGTTCAGCTTAGGGAATGGTGACAAGGGGGGGTTCAGCTTAGGGAATGGCGACATGAGGGGTTCAGCTTAGGGAATGGCGACATGAGGGGTTCAGCTTAGGGAATGGTGACATGGGGGGTTCAGCTTAGGGAATGGCAACATGGGGGGTTCAGCTTAGGGAATGGTGACATGGTGGGGTTCAGCTTAGGGAATGGCGACATGAGGGGTTCAGCTTAGGGAATGGCGACATGAGGGGTTCAGCTTAGGGAATGGTGACATGGGGGGTTCAGCTTAGGGAATGGCAACATGGGGGGTTCAGCTTAGGGAATGGCGACATGAGGGGTTCAGCTTAGGGAATGGCAACATGGGGGGGTTCAGCTTAGGGAATGGCGACATGGGGGGGTTCAGCTTAGGGAATGGCGACACAAGAAGACAAACTGGCTAACACCAAGGAAACAAGATGGAAGAGATGCTCCAGATTTCTCCACTCTTCTAGAACAGCATGCCTTTTACACTGAGCTTTGATTCATTCGGTCCTCATCCCCTTCGCCTATTTCAGTACATGCTGTCACATACGTACAGTACGTGTGCCAACTTACTATGCAAATGTGAAAGAAACATTTTGATGTCACAATCTCAGTAAAGTTTCTTTTTGTAAAACGTTTAAACCACATAAATCCCTATGAATGGAAAAAATAATTGTCAAGAGACAGGATATGATTTCAAAGTTACTGGACTGAGAAAACTTTAATCTTGGATCACCCTATTGTAGACTGCTGTACCGTGTAACTTTGTCAGGACACCTTGAATTATAGCACTGTGCAATCCCTATTGCTTACATGTACTTGAACCTATCCACCTGATTCTCTCTCCCTTCCTCCTCTCTCCCCTCTCTCTCCCTCCCCACCTCGTGTGTGTGTGTGTGTGTGTGTGTGCACATGCACGTGCACTGGTATTAGTACATGGTGGCCTGTGTGTATATGTGGGAGGCCAGAGAGCAATGTTGAGTGTCTCCCTCAATCACTTCCCGCCTTTCTTTTGGGGAAAGGGTTTCCTCACTGACCTGGTACTAATTGACTTGCTTGGAATGGCTGGCTGGTAAGACCCTAGGATTCACCCATCTCACTCACCTAGTTCTGGGTGCCGAGGGCCCAATGTGGACCCTGAGGCTTGCATAACAAGTACATTACCTGTTGAACTGTCTCTCCTTAGCCCCCACCACCTAATTTTAAAAGACAGTGTTCCGTTATCTTAAAATTCGATGCTCGTTACTGTGTACAGTTGTATGTAAAACTGTTAGAGTGTGAATGTGAAATGTTAGCTGTAGGCTTATACATTTGAACAGTTGGTCCCTCCCTGGCTGGTGGTGATGCTTTGGAGCCTCACTGGAGAAAGTGACTCACTGGGGGTGAGGGATGGGAGCTTTGGTATTCTACTTCCTTGACTGTGGACTCAATGTGGACAACCACTTCACTCTCCAGCTGCCATGCCATCCCTACTATGAGGATCTAGATGCCCTTAAATCAGTGGTTCTCAACCTGTGGGTGGCGACCCTCTTGGGGTTGCATATCAGATACGCATACTATCACGTGTTTACATTATGATTTCTAACAGCAGTAAAATTACAGTTATAAAGTGGCAATGAAATGACTTGATGGTTGGGGTTGTCATCACAACAGTAGGTACTGTACTAAAGGGTCACAGCATTAGGAAGGCTCTGAACCACTGACTTAAACTGTAAGCCGAAATAATCTCTTCACTCAAGTTGTTTGTTGTCAGGTATTTGATAACAGTAATGAGAAAAGCAACTTATAGACATTCTAACACCCCCCCCCACACACACACACACATTCGCCGGACGGAGTGCCCATGAGGATGCCTGGGAAATGGAGTCCACTGATCTATCCTAGAATGTCACTTACATGTGATTGACTAACAGAAGAAGACCAAAATGGGCCATGCTGCAGGTACAATAAGTTGTCATAAGAAATTGCATATAACGATAATGAGGTGTCTCCTAAAACGAGTCAGGGACATGCCAGGAAGACAAGATCAATGTGGTCTTCATGTACCCCTTCCATCCTGCCAGGCTCACTAGAAACATGTGTTTTCTCAGAATGGAGTGTTCTCTTTAGATTTAGTGCTAGGGCTGGGCGGAGCCCTTCTTGAAACATACAAGTCATGATTAAGAGGCTCAACTGGCGAAGCATTTTTCAATGAAGAAACCCTGAGACCCAGAGGGCAGCGGAGGGTAATTTTAAAAACTGGTCAGGAAGGCCAACTTCTTTTCTCCACCTCTTTATCAATCAAGTCTCAACTTGAAAGAGCCTGGGATTTCCCTCCACCAGTCAGGGCAGCCCCTCACTCTCCCAGCCTGCAGTGAACTCTGGTCCCCCACACTCTGCTCCTGGGGGACCTCCTCACCCATTACAGCGAGATCAAGTCTTTATTTCACACCACTTCTGCCACCAGTACTTTCCTCCTTCGTCAAATCCTACTTTAATAATTCTCAAAAACAATTTATTCTTAGAATTCCATTTCACAATATCTGCCAGGCTTCAATCTGTTCAGAGATTTCCAAAACACAAACAAATGATTTTCCATCTAATGGACCAGAAAAGTTTAACCCCCTGTGTGCCATTATATTTTGATTCTGGCTAGTTTGACCTCTTTATATCTGGTGCAGTGAGCTGAACTGCGTCTCTCACACTATATATCGAAATCTTAACTCCCCAGTATACCTCAGTGGCTCCAATTAGAGACAGGTCCTTGGAAAAATTTAATTAAGGGAAAGTAGTTCATCTTAGTTACTTGGACCTTACAGAAAGAGGCTGATGGGGTCAGCAGTGGAAGCAGCTTAGCCTATGTAAGGCCTTGGGTTTGCTCTCCAGTACCCAAGAGTAGAGAAACAGGAGATACAGCGCACACAAGTGCTGTTAACACTTAACAGTTAATAATCGGGACCTTTTGAAAGGCTTCTGTAAGGTGAAGAATATGTTCATTCAGACAAAGCATCAGGCGACAGACTAGGAAAAGATTTTTACCAACTACACATCCGATAGAGGGCTAATAGCTAACACACACCAAGAACTCCAACAACTGGACATCCAGGAAACAAATACCACAATTTAAAAGGGGGCACAGATCTCAACAGTGTCCTCAAAAAAGGAAACATTTTTTACTAGTTCTTTGGGAATTTCATACAATTTATTTTGCTCTCACACACACCCCATTCATTCTGGTTGCTGCTGGAAGTGGGTTGTACAAGCCAGGGCAGAAACAGGCAGACCAGGGGAGAGTAAGTGGAGAGGTTGGTACCCGCCTGAGGAACATAAGGGTCCAAGGTCACTGGATAGGGGTGGGACATATTTTGGAGACACATGTGGTTCACAAATGAAGTTAGTGTTGATACACAGGAAAGAGACGATTCCAGAACATCTCTGGCTTTTGACTTGAGGAATGGGTAGATAATATCACCATTGTTTGACATGGGAGTTGCAATGGTTGGTTTTATTTGTTAATTTGACTGAGTTAGTAGGTGCCCAGGTTTCTGCTATTTAAATTGATAGATGAAATGAAGTAGGCAGCTCTCCCCCAACATGGGTAGATGCCATGAAATCTGTTAAGAGTTTGAATAGAAAAAGACATGGATGCAAGAAAAATTTACTCCCTTTGCCTCTTGCCTGATGGTTAGAGCTGAAATGTTAGTCTTCCCCCATCTTTAGATGTGCATCTATATACTACCGCCCCCCCTTTGCTTGCATGCCTATGCATGTAGACTGAATTATGCCACTGACTTTCCTGTGTCTTTAACTGGCAGATGGAAGACTGTGGGGCATCTCAGTCTCCTTTGTCATATGAACCTATGTTAATCAACCAACCAACCAATCATTGCCTATTGCTTTTGCTTCCATAGAAACCCCTAGCTAATACAAGGACCTTGATGAAAGTATGGCTTTGGAAGAATAAAATTATCTAGGGTGTTGGAAAATAATTTTCTAATTGTAGACATACTAATTCTCTCTATTGTCCAATACGGTAGCCACTAATAACATGTGGCTAGTTCACGGAAGAAATGATTTTCTAATTTTATCTAACTTTAGTGCTGAGAGTCACATGCTGGATGGCACAGATTTAGAGCCTGGGTAGGATATGTACAACCGCAATGCCTGCTAGATAAAGAAATCAAGAGTGCAGCTCTTATTACAGTCTAAATTTCAGAGAATCAAGCCAAGGGTAGAGTTGCCAACTAGTGAGACATCAGTATGCCAAAGATCTTTACGGTCAAGGGACAAGTGTGGTCTTCTACCAAGAAAGGGTAGCTAGGTTAGAGAAAAGGAGGGTATAATGCCAGTGCTGGGTTGGAGAAGGAAGAACCAGCTAAGGACCAGACAGGAAGGTAGGAAACAAAGGAGACATTGCATGGAAATCAAGATGGGCATCTGGTCAACCCTGACCAATACTACAGAAAGACAAGTATAAGGAAGGCAGAGAAAAACCAAAGGCAGGGCTCAGGGCAGCATGCCTAGTCACTGGCATATACAGTGCTTCCTACACCTTGGCACTGCATGAGTCCTGAGAATGTAAAGAAGGGCACACAGGACTGAATTATCTGAGACCAATTTTCCCTTCTATAAAAGGAGTGATGTTTTAAAAATAAGTTAGACAATGGGGAAAGGTTTCTCCCTTGTCTTGATGAACTTCTGGCAAGGCATCCTTGTGGAGAAAGTTTAAAAGAACAAAGTGTTGCTTGCCACCGGGGCAGAGTGACAAAGGGGTTGCTTGCTCTTTATGACGGAGGAAACCCACCTTTCCTGCTCCCACAGATAGGCTGGCATCTTTTTAACATATGCAAGCAATAGGATGGAAATTTTGTGCAAATTTATGCCTTTTTATGTGGTCTTACAGTTGAGTTTTTTGATTCTGCGGGTCTTTTTCTACATGTATGAGGACTTGCAGGTGAGGGCGGGAAGGTTGTCAACCCAGTGCAGCACGTTACCCAGGATGCTGTGAGTTAATGAAGTTCTTATTAGCCCCAGATGACAGCTGACCTGGATGAACTCATTCAGCACAAGCTTTGTGACAACAGATGGTCTTGAATGTATTAAATATGAGACTGGAAATTTTCCATAATTAGCTCTTTGACAATTACATATCGGCCTTTGTGCAATTAGTTCCAATTAGGAAGATTTTATCTGGCAGAAGTATTAACTACTTTCCTCATCGGGGTGACCAAGTGCCTGGCATAAAATTATTTCATGGAGGAAAGATTTGTTTTGACTCTCAGTTTGAAAGGATATGGTCCACCATGGAGAGGAAGGTGTGGTAGCAGGTGGCTCCATGGTGGCAGTGTGTAGTGGCTTGCTCACACCTCAGCCACCCAGGAAGCGGGAATGGGAATGTTTGAATCTCATCAACTTTCTCTTTCTCTCTCTTTATTTCATTTAGCCCCCACCCACAGCCTAATGGGTCCATCTATATCCAGACAACAGGAACTCTCTCTCTCAGTTAATGTCTGGAAACACCCTCACAGATACACCCAGAAGGTGTGCCTTAGCATCTCTGAAGTGACTCTCAATCAGGTCAGGCTGGCAGTAAAGACTGGTCATCCCAGAAGCTCGGTTGCTGTTCTATCACGCTTTCTGCAGTGTGGTAGAAAATTTGCATTCCTTCAGTAGCTAAAAACTGAGTGAGAAGAGAACAGGCTCTGGAAGGAGTCTTGGGACAGGACCTGGTTATAGAGCCTGTAAAGGCGACAGCTCCCATGTGGAGGACTGCCAGCTGGCTGGGAGCACATCACGGTCTATCTTGGGTAAATGTGTTCCAAACTGATGGAGAACAATTACACAACTCACATATGCTTAGAGATTCAGAACCTGAAAAAAAAAAAGAACTGATAACCTCGGTTTTATGTTACAGCTTAAGGATGCACTTCAGCCCCATTACTCATTGCCTTATTCAGACTTAACTGTATGTGTTTGCATCTGTTCTGATGTTTCTTAGCTAGGGTGGCTCTCCATGGAGTGCCTTCTAATGCACATGAGGGAGGGCATATACATTTACATAAGCAGGGAAAGATTTAACATGGCTTTGAAAAAAGCTAAGACAACCCAGAGGTCGCCTGTCTGCTACTTAGCCAACTGCTGGGGCAGAGGTACTTTGTATCCCTTGAATCTCTGCATGTTAAAAGATGTATTTATTTGTTTGTTTGTTTACTGTGTACACATGCACATTCATGCCACAGCACATCTGTGGAAGTCAGAGGACAGTTTGTGGCAGCTGGTCCTCTTCTTCCACCGTGTGAGTCCAAGAAACTGTATGTACTAAGGTCGCCAGGCTTGGTGGCTAGTAATTCCCCTGCCGAGCCCTATCAATCCTCTGCGTGTTTTTAGCTTCCTGCCTTTGTTTATCACTTAGGATCCCAGCTAGGATGCCAGCATCAGAAGGGTCTTTCCTGACGCCCAGACAATGTTAGGTCCTTTGACGCATTATCTCTTATTCCTTCGTATTTTTGCATAGCACTTGCTGGCTGTAATCAACCCCAGCATGTGCGTCTGTGTAGTTTGTCCTCTTATCCTGGACCCACGCTATCCCATTAAGGGGAATTCCACAAAGGTAGGGCCATGTGTGTCTCCCCTGGTACTGTTTCATCTCCAGGCCTAGCTTGGTTTATGGCACAAAGGGAGAGCAAACTTCATATTTGCTACCCAGGGGCCAATAAATTCAGCCACTGAATTCCACGTTCTGTGTTAGCTGTGTTTCAAAAATAAAGGAGAGGTTAATAAAGGAAGACCCCTGGTTGACATCACACACCAATGTCACACACACACACACACACACACACACACACACACACACACACACACACACAGTAAAAGCTATACAAAATTTCATACTTGAGTAAAAGTTGGGTTTATGTAAACCTCAACACATGTGCCAGGGAGGTCATAACAGAAACATTCTGTAACCTTCAACCTCTAGCACACTGATTGGTGAGTCATCTCGGTCACATAATGAACCATCCATCCATCCATCCATCCATCCATCCATCCATTTTCAATTTGTTCAGCTACCTGAGTGTGAGCTGGTCTGAGTAATACCTTTGCATTTTATCCCTTTTGTTTAGAGCAAGTAGTCCACATCCTGAAAGAATGTTCTAGAGTCCGGAATCCACTCCATTAAATTGCTGTTCTATCTAGCTTTGTAAGGGGGAACAACTCGGTGTCTTACTGTGTAATAGAAGGTCACAGCTGAAAGTATCTGAATGACAAAAGCCTTTAGCATACTTTCACAGCCATTACTTTAAAACACTATGCCAAAAATACATTAGATGATGTGCTAATCGGCAGATAAGTGAATGATCTCTCGAGTAGTGTGTGCGGAGAAGATGACCACCCTCCCCACAGAGGTGTGGACGACTGGCTGGCAATGTCATGATCCAATCCATCCACCTGGACAGGGTGGGGCAAACTTGACAGACAAAAATCATAGAATAAAAGCTGTTATGGGATGTCAGTTTACTGTTAAGTGGCTTTTTTTGTTTTGTTTTATGTTTTTGTTTTTTTTTTCCAGATTAGCTCCTTGAAAGCCTTTCTTTGCAACTGTGCAGATACGCACTATGCACAAAAATGTCTTTGCAAGCACATGTGCTCCTTTAGAACAAAGACAATTACATGCCGCCGGAGCAGGTGAGCATCCACCACATCTTTCTGCCTCAGCTCAAATAGTTGCAGTCTTACAGAGGGACAGAAGCATTGCTCGCTGTTGTGAGGAGGCAGCTTATAAATCACATCGTGTAAGTGTGCTACAGCCCGCTGCTGTGGACAAGATCACTTCTTACTGATGGGTTTTGCATCACACTCAGTGCAGAAGAAAAAAGAGAGCATGGCATTGGGTGAGAACCATACACATAAACATTTTAAATGACCAGTAAGATTGCAGTGCATTTGCATCATTCATCCATCAGCCTTAGTGTTGTAAAAATGACAAATGTCTTCTCTAGTGTCCCCAAGATCTAGTAATAGTGGTCACCTAAACTGTGACCCTTAAATAAACTAGCTGATTTGCTCAGGCACTTTTATCACTGGATAAACATCCGGCTGGAATATGAAGCTGATCCACAAGGTAGCTTCTAGATCCTCACAAAGCTAGGACACAGTTGGAAGATGGGCCAGCAATTTCATTCCTAAGAGTATATGCGGGAGAACTGAGAACGCCTTCATGTAAAAACTCCCGCATCCATGTTCACAGCAGTGTAACCGTTCATAGTCAAGAAAGTAGAAATAAACCCAAAGGCTGACCAGTGGATCGTGGATAAACAAAACACGGTAGATACACATGTACATACAAAGACTATTCCACTCATAAAAAGGAATAGAACACTGACATGTGACTACACCACAAGCATACTGCGGATGCAATGCTAAGGGAACAAGCAAGACACACACACACACATACACACACACACACACACACACACACAAATCCACACACTGCAGGACTCTGTTTATATGAAATGACAAAAACAGGTGCGACTGCAGGTGAGAAAGAAGCTTAGTGTTTGGCCTGGGCAACAAAAAGTGAGTCGAAGTGAACATAGAGCCTAAGCTGAGGGAACAGAGATGTTGTGGAATTAGTGACAATGGCTGCAAAGCTTTGTGAACATCCTGAGAAACACCAAATTGTATGTCTTCAAAGAGTGAGTTTTGGGGCTGGAGAGATAGGTGGCTGTGTGGTAAAGAGCACTGACTGCTCTTCCAGGGCCATCCGAGTTCAGTCCCAGCACCCACATGGAGCTCACAACCAAGTGTAACTCCAGTTCCAGGGGATTTGGCACCTATACACACACACACACACACACACACACACACACACACACACACACACACTCACAGGCAAAACAATGCACATAAAATAAAAATAAATCTAAGAGAAAGAAAAATGAGTTTTATGGTATGAATTTTATGAACATACCATAAAACTTTCTGAAAAGGTGCCCTCTTCACTTTTTCCAAACCCACTCTCTCATTCACAGAATGACAAATACATCAGTTAAGGGACATTCCTGTCTATGCCTTAGACATCAATAGTCTAGGTTGAGGTTTTGACATTTAACACACGAAGAGGTCTGTGTCTGTTCCTCAACCTGTCTTGCCCGACGTGTTGCTTCTCTCTGGCCTCTCCGTTGACACACAAACCTGGGCCATGTCTTGTTGGAGTTCTTCCTTTTGCTGCCTGCCACCTATACTCACTCAACATAGCCGCCCTACCTCTAAGAGGATTTCTTCTATTGGGAAAAAAAAAAAAAAAAAAAAAGAAGCTTTATATAGCACAGGGCCCTTTGTCAGACAGGGTATTCTTAGACGACCTCTGGGAACAGGCCACCTAACAAAGACAGTTGAAGCTACTTTTCTTGGCATTTCGGTTAGTCGCACCTTCCAGGGTCTTCTGAGACCTCAAATAACTGTCAAAGGGAACCCTGCTCACTCATATTATGCCTATCAATAGATCCTTTCAGTTAAGAACTGAGTCCCCTGCACTGACATCTCGTTAAAATGGTTTGCTTCAAATTGTATTTCTTTTAAAGTGTACTTACGTGATGGAAATGTTAAAAAAAAAACCAAACAAACTGGACTAATGTGATGGTTTGGGCAACAGGAAATTTGCTAAAGATCACCAAAAGCCATGTTCAAAATGAATGAATTTTATGGTGTATACATTTTATACCTTGATCATGCTGGGCTTGGGAAATGGTTGAGTGAGTAAAGTCCTTGCCTCATCTGAGTTCAAATCCCAGAACCTTCATGAAAAGACAGCCATGGTGTATGCTTGTAACGCTAGGGGTGAAGACAGGGGCCCCCCTCCCTGGAGCTTACTGCTCAGCTAGTTTATCCTACTTGGGAATATTCCAGAGCAATGAGAGACTGTTTCAAACAAAGGGAAAAAGGGATATAAAGAATACAAAGATTGTCTTCTTCACACCAGACATACATGACCACATGTACACACAGGAACACATACATTTATATACATGCATGCACACATACATACAAAGAAAAACAAAAGAAAAAATAAAGCAGGAGGTTGGAAGAGGGAGGTGGTGGTGGAAGCAAGTTGGGCTGTGAGTTAAGGATGGAGGAAGGTGGTCAGGGCAGGGATGCTGGGGAGCAGCGAGCAGGTGGACAGCCCATTCTCCATGGTTGGTGGGGGTGGGGGAGCGGGGACTGCCTCTGACGTGAACTCTGGTGGCCATGATTTGGTCACTTCCGTTTGGAGGTGAGGCCTTGTAGGTACACAGAGGAAGGGGATGCAGCCTATCCTGCTGAGACCTGATAGGCTGTGGTAAGACGGTGGTGGAGAAGGAGTCCTGCCTCCCAGTCAGAGGTCTAGGGGAGGGGAACGGGGGGGGGGGGAGGTACTTCTTATAGCATGAGAGCTCCTTTGCCCAAGGTCACACTTCCCTTCCTGGAAACAGCACACACCTGCAGAATGAGGGGAAGGTGCACACTACTGCACTTCCTTGCTCCATGCAGTAGAAACCTATCAAGGGTCACCTCAGCTCTAGAGATTCCAGAAGGAGGTGGGCACCTTGCTGGGGCATCTTCATAGCTTACCTACCCGCACCCGACCTCCTTCCTGCCCTGTTTCCTTCCCTACTTGCCGAGCCTCGAGTCTCGGGGTTCTGAAAACTCACCTGTACCCAAAGCTCTGATTTGGAGGCTGTTTCTGTGGAAACTGACCTAAGGCAGAGACTCCACTTATATACTGACCCTCAGCTTGTAACTGCTAAACAGTCTCCATAACCAAGAAATAAGAAAACCAGGAACTCCTTGGGTAGAAATGTCACAAACTCTGGAGAAAAATAAAATAAAAAGAATTTGGGGTTCTATGGGTTATTATCAAGCCCAAATGTGTTGTTCAAAGGTAGGAAAAGAATAAGGTAGGCTGAGAGGAGAAGAAGAGCTTCCCTAGCCCTGAGCCTTGAAGTCAGCCTTCTGTCTCAGCATGTGATGCAACTGCCAGGCTCTAGTGTAAGAACAGGAAGAGTCTGTTGCCTAGAAGTTGGTGATGGCTTCCATGGTATAGTTCGTGCTACACAAGAACTTCAAAAAGCCAGGCACTGTCCTGCACACGTGTGACCCCAGAACTGGGAGAGACAGGCAGAGGACGGACGCCTGGGGCTTGCTGGTCAGCTGGCCTCACCTAACCAGTGAGCTCTGGGTCCCAGGAGAGACTCTGTCTCAAAACACACTGTGAGTGGCTCCTGAGGAACAAAACCCAAGCTTAACCTCTGACCTCCACAGGCACATGTACATATGCAAACACACACACAATACACACATACACACACACACATATTTACACGTATGTTTGAATGGGTTTTTGACCTGAGATGTACACCCAGTCTGCTGTCTGTCATAGTTCCAAGAACACACGTTTTCTGCTAAGCATGGAGAAAGCACAAGGATGTGTGAGAGCGAACTCTGAGAATCCAAAGGGCCAAGAGACGCCAGGAGCCTGTACCCACACTTGAATTTAGAGTGCATTTATTTCCTACACTTAATACAATTGCACCCTCTACCAGACAGCCCGCAGGCTGGGGGATAATGAGATTTCGGCGCGCCAAGTGCTTAAAGTCATCGCCACAAGAGCAATTGAAAACACGGGCAGCCTATCCACTCTGTCACATCCCAAGGAGGGTCTGGAAGATCTGCTACCTCTAACAAGTCCAGGGGCTACTGATTGTCCGAAATTGCCTTGCTCTGAAAAAAAAAAAGCCAAATTTTATTAGAAATCCTGGTATCTCACCATTACTAACTCCCAGTGGCCCATTAAATGAATGCCGGTGTCTTGATTAGAGAGCTGTAGATTATTGATTTCGCTACACTAGACTCAAGTCAGTGCTGAGTGCTATGGAGCACCCTGTCTTATGTAAAAAGAAATCAGTGTCTCGGAAGAAGTTCCGCCTTCAGCTTCTGGATCCCTGGCATTTGTTCAGGAATCATGTTGGCTTGCCTCCCTGGTCCTTGCCAAGTCTCTTAGCATCTCCTGAACTAACGTGGCTTCAGCATGCCAGCGTACCTGCCCTTGTGGACCCATGTCCTAGCCAGTGAACTTGTCTTCTACCCTTAACACAAGATCTCCACGAAGCAAATATTCGTAGCTAGCCATCTGTGAAGGGTTCCCCATCCTTGGATTCTACCAAATCTCAATCAAAACTGTTCAGAGAACACACAGGGGCAGAAATGTGTGTCCTTGTTTATCTTGGAATAATAAATACAGTGTAACAATTATTTACTTACTACTTATTGCATTGACATTTATAATTCATCCAGAAGATTTATAGTACACAGAGGGATGGACAGAGGGGATATGCAAATAACCACTTATTTATTTATTTATTTATTTTTATTCTGTATGTGTTTGTGTGTGTGCACATGTATATGTGGGAGCATTTTGAGGAGGTCAAAGACCACTTTGGTTGTCATGCCTCAGGTGCCCTCTGTTTTGTGTTCTTGAGACAGGATCTCTCACTGGCTTGGAAAGCGTCAACTAGGCTAAGCTGGCAGGCCAGGAAGTCCCAGGGATCCTTCTGTCTCTCTCTCCCCAGTGCTGGGGTTATAACTGTGAGGCACCATGTATGTTTGTGTGTGTGTGTGTGTGTGTGTGTGTGTGTGTGTGTGTGTGTGTGTGTTTTAACCTGGGTTCTGGGGATGAACCTGGGCCCTCGTGTTTGCAAGACAAGGACTTTACCAACTCATCCATCTCTCCAGCCCACAGGTTCCCACTATAGATAACAGACCTGAGCATCCAGAGGTTTGGTACCAGTAGGCACCACTGATGCTCAGGGACAACTATACTTACAAGGCCCTGTCCTCCCTGTGTCATGGCATTCTAGGTAGGCCTCTTTACATGTCTTCCAACCACTCAGAACCAGGAGTTACAGGGAAAGTTTCCCACACGGAGTGTGGCAGAGAGGCCTAGGGAGGGGCTGGCTACAGGCAGGCAGAAGGGAAGAACAGAAATTATGCCCCAAATGACAGGGCAAATCAGCTCTTACCACCTTGGTTATTACAGTGTTTTTATAAGTTAGGAAACCAATTAGTCATAAATAGTGCCTCCTTTCAATGGATGCTTTCATAAATAATCATTTTCAAGAAACACTTATACAAATATGAATTCCACTTGGTTCTCGTGGGTGACTATTATTGGTCTTGTAGGGATAAAGTAACCAAAGTCACAGGAAAGATAAATTGGTCCGTTAATAAGATGTGAATAAATGAATGGTATGTGACATTCTTTTAGTTAGAGGCCTTTAAAGTTGTCTGCTCACAAGTACCAAATGCTCACTACATACCATACACATCAACACAAAACAGCTTTAAGATCTGACCCCAAACACTGCCCCAGGGGGTCCACAGTTAACACTTCGTTTTTCTCCTCTCCTTCTTACTTATTTATTACATGTGTCTTGTGGGTGGTGTGCATATGTGCACCCCCAACATGGAGCATGTGTGCACATGGAGTTGTGTGCACCTGAGGATGGCATCAGGAGTTTAATAAACTGCTGGTGGTGATATTTCCTGTCCGGATTTTACATCTTACAGCCATTCCGGGATTCATCCTTATTTACTTGTGCTCATACTAAAGTTTGTGTCTCCTTTAAGCATAAAAGCTGCAGAATCTAGGGCCTGGTAACAAGTCACAGTATTGATAGTTGTCCCCCACTAGATAAGCACTGAAAACTATGAAATGACACAACAGAAGTAGGAAGAGTTGGAGCAACTGTCGGGGGCTACGTGATGGGCAGAAGAGTCAATGCCAGGAGAGCGATCCCAGGAATGGCAGCTGCGATTAGCAGGCTCCAGGTTCAGGGGAGAAAGAGAGGTGAAAGTCTAGAGGTTCTGGGAGGCAGTGATGCCCTTGTGGTCAGGCAGGGCTCTGTGCTTGACTATTTCACTAACCATAGTGGCTTTTTGATTCTGTCTTGATGATTATTCTGATATAAAACAAAGAAACAAAACCACACCATCGGGAAGATAATAGAAACATGGACGACACTGGGCAGGCGCTTGCCATCCCAGGCCGACAGAACGATGAGTCACAATTAGCCGACAGTGGAAACAACAGGGAGAGAGAGGGCTGGAAGAAGGAGAGTTCTCAGGGCTCCATAGTGGGTGAAATGCCAAGTGTGAGAGAGGAGGATGAGGTGTGGGGGGAGGAGAACGACATGAGAAAACCTGACAGCTGGGTGTGCGCGCATGCCCAGCCTCCCACCCCATGACACGGGGCTCTCTGCACACACAAGCCTGCAGGTGCCCCTGTTGGAGTTGGTTGCAAAAGTTGTGTTGCTCTCTCGTGTCATAAGCTAAAATGAGCTGAAATGGGAGCAACGTGAGGCTCGGGAGGGAGCAGAAAATGAACCAGTGTACACAGAGAGCAGAAAGTGGAGAGCATAGTCAGGAGAAAGGAGAGATGGGCTAGGGGTCTAGTTCTGTGCCGGAGCCCTAAACATGGGCAGCAAGGAGAAGAACAGAGATGTTGTTCCCCAGGAGAAGCAGGGCAGGGGATGAGAAGATGTTTGGGGAGGAGGCCTGGGAACGGATAACGCGGATACAGCGAATTCAACTGCCACTTACACGCAAGCAGACGCAACTGGTTTTCTTATTAATTCTCGTGTTCTCTGCTGGGTTTTATACTCAAATATTTTTTTAAAACTCAAATCCTTTCTTAGGTGGTGCCACAAAAACTTAAGATGACACGAGTGGCTTTGTGCTTCCAAATGCGCATTGCTTAAAAATAGATAAACTGTCGGAGCCACTTTTGCTAGAACTTGGCAGTTTTATGAATAAATAAAATTACCTAGCTTAGTACAATTAAGGCATTTCTCTCTTTAATAGTTGGAAACCTGGAGTCTCCTAGGTCAAGGCTATTTGTAGCACGGGCTCTTCTGGTTTCTCCTCCTTGGGGACACAGAAGGGGCCACGTCAGGGAGCAGTGACGGTGTCAGACCAGCGGAGAACAAAACTGGGCTAGAGCAGCAGGGTTGAGGGAGGAGAGGGGATGAGAAAGGCACACAGCTCTCCTCATAGGAACACACTCATAGGCCGTTTGGCAGAGCAGAGGCTCCGTGGAAGCCCTGGCATCTGGCACAGTGATGGAATTGCTATAAGGAAGATGGGCGTATGTCAGGATGGGCTGCACCCCTGGTTGGCCTCTGCAGTCGCTCCTAGCCAGTGCATGACACCCCCGTGAGAGACTCCGCCCCAGACTACACAGAACCACTGGGCTATGAAATTCTTCAAGGTGCCCATGGCGGAATTTCAATCAAAATCGGCTTATCCTTCTTTTTTTCCACTGCAGTCTGAGCATGCTGCCAGCTGTCTCTCAACCTCACAGCAGTGGATGGCTGTGGGGGTGAGGAGGGACATTGAAGGGTGCAGCTTTTTAATTTAGTTCTTAAAGAAAAGGATGCCGATGGTGCTGATATGTATTAAGGGGATTAGAGTCAGCCAGGCAAAAAGGCTCACATAGGTTACCTGCCTGGGTCATAGCAAGGCATCGGAGTTTAGTGGCAATGACTTGATAGTTAGAAGGAGCATGTGCCACCAGAAGGCTGACAGTGACCAGTCCCTTGTAGGACTGTCTCTGAGATAAATGGTAGGCTTCCAGGAGAAGGAAATGTGTTCCTTGGCTACTCGCTTCTCAAATCTGGGTGAAAAGCTGTTTAGGACCCAGGAGTGAGAAGTGAGTACCTACAGATATGTCACAGGATTGTCAAAGGACCAAATAATAAGATATGAAAAACAACCACAGAGCAAGCCCTGATCATTAATCATTATTAATATAATGTGTTGTTATTGTGTATATGTATAGGTGGAATGCGAGTGTGTTATGTGTGTGCACATGCATATATGTTCATGTAGCTGTGTGAACATGTATATGAAGGTTGGTTGCATGTATATGTGTGTATATGTATGTATGGAGGTCATATGTTGACATCCAATAGTGTCCTCTATCACTCTCCACCCTATTTTTGAGACAAGGGACCCAGAGATCATTGGTGCAGGTAGACCAGAAGCTTCCAAGGCTCTACCTGTCTCCAGTTCTCAAGTGTTGGGATTACAGAGGCGCACTACCACACCCAGTTTTTTTACATGGACCACATAGGTCCTCAGGACTATGCGGCAAACACTTTACTGATTGATTCATCTTCCCAGGTTCCTCTCCCAGAAACATTTATTCTTAGAGACAGAGTCTTGCTACATGTCTCAGACGACCCACAAACTCAAGGTCCTCTTGCTTCTCTGTCTCCCGTGTGCTAGGACGACAGGCACGTGTCGCCACAGCCAATAACATCAGATTATTCTAAGGCCCCACAAGGTAGGCAAATGCCTAGACCGTATCTCCATTCCACAGGTGGGACCAAGTAAGGCATTACTAAGTTCATAAACACTTAGCTGAGTGTGTGTTTGGTAGTGGGCACTCTGCTATGTGTGAGAAAGCCTTATCTAAAAGCCATAACCACGCCAAGCGAGGTGGCACACATCTTTAATCCCAGCACTCAAGGAGGAAGAGGGAGGCAAATCTACGAGTTCAAGGACAGCCTGGTCTACAAATCAAGAGGACATCCAAGGCTACCCAGAGAAACCCTGACTCAAAAAACAAAAAACCAAACAACAACAACAACAACAAAAGAATAAAAGCCATAACCACTAAAAATGTACTTCTTATACCCATGTATGTGCCCAGAGGCAGATGACATCAGAAGACAAAAGACAGCTAACACTCACACACACACAAAATAATAATAAAGAAAGGAAGAAGAATCCAACACAGTGAGTAAGGAACTAAATCACACGCACCCAGGCCGCACAGTTCTCCGTGCCTGGTAGAAGCAGGTCACCAGTGCGACTCTAAACTGTGTCTGGTGGCCAGAAGGAAACAACCGCTTGAGGGAATCGAGAGACAGGCTTACCTAGTTGTTAAGTCTATGTCTGCATAAGATGTGATCTTTCCACCTTGGGACCTCTGGCCTTTCAAAACTCTTTGAATAACTTAACAAGTGAGCATGTGCAAAGGATTGTGCAATAGATACGTACAGTTTGAGAGTGATGAAATAAATAAATATCTGACTTTCAAGTCTTTAGCCCCGGAAGCAAATTTGATTCGGCTTTCAAGCCAGGTGAGCTATGTCGGTCGTAAACATTGCAGTGCACACGGCCATTAGAGACGAACAATTTGGCTGAGGAGAAATAGCATAACAAACGAAGATTTCAGAGCAATGAGCCATGGGGCTAGAACCTTAATTTTGATGTTTCTAGAATATTCTCTGGTGTTTATAATTCTTGTAGGGCTGTAGACACGGTGGTAACTGAGATGTCAGGGAAGACTGATGAGCTGGGCCCACGTTCTGATTACTGCCAGGTCTGGTAGAGATTTAAGCAGTGAAGCATCTCTTGGCCATAGCAGCTTCTTGCTGTATTGTTTATCTCTTCTGCTTGGTCACAGAGGTGTGAAACTGAGGCATCATCTATGAGTCCACCCGGAGTTAATTTGAGTTTTAAGTTTTGCCTACTTTTGTTGGTTGGTATGTTTTGCCTCTTCTTCCATCTTCATCTTCACTGCTACTAAAAAAGATGGCTTCATCACCTCTCAACTGTTGCAATGGGTCTCAGTTGTGCTCCTTGCAGACTCCACTTGCTCAGATCTACTTTCCACACCACCACAGAGCAAAGGCACAAGCGAACCTCCCTTAGGAAACAACTGGTACCACAAGGATAGACTGGGAGAGGCACTGGGGTCCTACACGGAGATCCAGCGTGAGGGGCTACGGTCATAGTGGCACTTTAAGTAATTGCTGTTTACCAGGAGTTACCCTTGGCATTTTGCTCTGCATTCTCTTCTGGACCCTCATCCCTTCCCAGTGTTGATGTGTATGCTATCATCCACCACTCAACAGGGAGGAAACAGAAGGTGCAGGAGGCAGCGACTTATCCGAAGTTACAGGGCAAAAGGTCTGAGACGAGATCCACTACGATAGGCCCTACCACCTGCCAATCATACGATCAAGAGGACCTGCTTGCTGCTGGCACTACTACTGTCACCAGACTCCACCCCACCCCATTTGCTGTTTCACAATTATAATCTGAAACTCCCTCCACACATGGTGATGACCCTGCGCATGTTTGGACTCGGATCCTTGACTGGAGGTCCTTCAATGGTTTGAGCCTCACCTTCGCTCATCATCCTTTAGGGCTCCTCATCGTACCCCAGATCTTGTCATCACAAGTAACTGTGACCCATCCAAGCACCCTCCTGTCAACCCCTCCCGCAATATGTCCAGCCATTTTTAGTCCTTAGGCAGCAATAGCCCTCCAACCCCACTGAGATTGGCAATCTATCTTTTCTATCTCTTATCTTTTTTTTTGTTTGTTTGTTTGGTTGGTTGGTTTTTCGTTGTTTTCAGACAGGGTTTCTCTGTGTAGCTTTGGCTGTCCTGAACTCGCTTTGTAGACCAGGCAGGCCTCGAACTCACAGAGATCTGCCTGCCTCTGCCTCCCGAGCAGTGGGATTAAAGGCGTGCGTCACCACGCCCGGCTCTATCTCTTATCTTTACACTGCCCCTTTTACACCCAGACCTTACTTTAATCCTTTGCACGCAGACCCAGCTCAAACCCACCAGCCAAGCATTACAGTTGATCCTTGCCATATCCTGACTCCCCAGTCTTACTTTTAAAAAACGCTATAATCTTGGTTAATTCTTACCTTACTGGCTCTATTTCTATACGGTGTGGTTTAACATGGGGAAGAAAGACAGCTGGGGTTGCTGACTGCTTCAGCTTATATATTTGAGGTCACTGTATTACTCAGGATGGCCTCTTCTTTGTGGGCTTTGGTGGTCCTCTTGCCTTAGCCTCACTAGCAGCCGGGATGACAAGTGTATGCCACCATGCCTGGCTTAAAATCCCTGAACACGCAGATCTCTGACGCCGCCTGGCTATCACATTCTGCCTCCTTATTCCATTTACTTTCCAGCTCCTGCTAACAGCCACTTCACAACTTCTCTCCTGCAGTCAGTATTTTTCAAGATTCTCAGTAGAAAACCTGAAATTCACCTTCACCCATCTCCCCCCTTCTCCTCCCCCCCCCCAACTGAAGCCTCTACAGTCCAACACTCTTTCTTTATTTTCATGACATTCCATCCTTCCAAAGCCAATCTTCAGGAGCACTAGCCCTTATTTTCCTCCCACCACTCAAGGACTCAGTTAAGCAAGTCTCCTCACTCACTGGCCCCACTGGATCACTCCCACCGAAGCACCTATAGGAAACAAACAAAACAAAACCAAGCTCCTGTCTTGATCTCATCTGCCTTGCTGACTTGTGAGCTACTTTTCTGTTCTCTTCTCTCTTAAAAAAAAAAAGTAATAATGTTTGTACTAATTCTTTGAGAATTTCATATAGCGCATTTTGATTTTATTCAATCGCTCCCCTGGCTCTTCCCAGATCCACTCCCCTCCTACCTACACAATTTCATTTTCCACCCATCACAATGGCTTCCTTTCCGGTCCTTGGCCACACCAGCTACTCTCTGTCTTGTGTCCCCTGAGTTCTCAGTTACTGTCACCCTTGCCTACACCATGTCCCTGTCACCGCACCAAATGTTCACATGACCTCACTCTGTTTGCTCCTTACTCTCTTTGCCTGCCGCTTCCTCATTGAGGTTTGCCTGGCCACCCCCTCACCCACTGCAGCTTCATTTTTTCCTATGCTATGCAGCATCTTTTAATATACCATGGTGCTTGTTTATTTATTATATTTGACTATTGATGTGATTTTATGATTTGTAACTTATGGCAGGCCCTGTACTTGGCACATATTCAATCAAGATTTGTTGACTATGGAGTGGAAAGACGGCTTAGTGGGTGGGGCTGCTTGTTGACTAAGCGTGAGGACTGAGTTGAAGTCCCCGGCACCCATGTAAGATGCTAGGCGTGAACATATACATGTCTATAATACCAGCAATGTGGGGCAGAGACAAGAGGGTCATCAGGGTTGGTTCCAAGTTCAGTAAGCCCTGGTGTCAAAGGAATCCAGTGTGATGTGATAGAGCAGGAGACCTGAACCCTGCTCTGGCCTCCACTTACCTACACATACACATATGAAAATATAATACACGCATGCACACACACACACACACATACACACACACACACTTTTCTTAAAAACTAAAAATTTGGTGACTGGACACCATATACAGAGCTGTTGTGATCCCTGCTCCAAAGCTCCATTACTGGGACTCTGCAATGACCAGAGGCATGAAGGATGGAGTCAGTCAAAATATCAATGCCTGTACAATGCAGAGAGGACAGTGTTAATTACTTTCAGTGTAGGAATAATCTTTAGAAACTTCCCTTTTTAAAAATAATTCATTTTTATTTATTTTTTAAATAATTGATTCAGATTATATCCCGATTGTCATCCCCTCACTTCTATCTTCCTGTTCACCCCGCTATTCCCCTCCCCTAGACCTGTGACAGAAGGGGACCTCCTCCCCTACCATATGACCACAGCCTCTCAGGTCTCATCCAGATAGCCTGCTTCTCTTTCCTTTGAGTGCCACCAGGCCTCCCCACCAAGGGGAAGTGATCAAATTGGGGGCACCAGAATTCATGTCAGAGGCAGTCCCAGCTCTCCCCACAACCATAGAGAATGCATTGTTCATTGGCTGGATCTGAACAGCGGTGTGTGTGTGTGTGTGTGTGTGTGTGTGTGTGTGTGTGTGTGTGTGTGTGTGTCTAGGCTTACTGCATGCATTGCCCTTGGTTAGCGCAGCAGTTTGTGCAGACCCCCTCCTCCACCCCTGGTCCAGATTTGCCAGCTAAGATGGTCGCCTTATGGGGTTCCTGGACCTTCTGGGTCCTTCTATGGTATGGAAGAATGTGCAGGGGGCGGAATAGAAACTTCCTGTTCTTAAGGGATCTATAGTGTTTTTAATTGTTGTAACTACTGTAAACAACCATCTCTGGTATTGGGGTCTCTTTCAGGTCTTTCTGTGGACAGCCAGCTGCTCAAGAGTAAGCAAAGGCACACACGTGCAAGCCAAATACAAACAGTGACTTACATACATATACACATGGGGAGGGGTGCGGCGGGAGAAGGAGAGACAGATTAACGTATGTAAGGCAAAATAAGCAGCAACTTACACACAGGCACGCACACACGCTTCCTAAATATAAGAAGTGACTTTCAGGGTGCATGCAGTTTTGCTTTGTGAAGATAACTGGGCTGAGTGAACGTGATCCTAAAGCGCAGACGGAGCAAGCAACCGGCCCCATCCAATGCGGCTACCCCCATCAAGAAGGCACCCTCTCCTTATCACACAGGTCCAATAGTGAGGTCTCCGGCTCATTCTCCGGTAATTCCATCTTGAACCACTTCTAACAAGCTGCAGTTTCCAACCTCTGCTTCCTACAGTGGATTGTGCCAGGCCACTTAAAACTCTTGCTCTGAGGCCAACTTACAATTATAGCCCAACAGTGGCTAATGACCTCCGGACAAGGCTTCTGCTAATGGATGGAAACTGTGACCAACCCAAACACTTGTACATTCACCAGTCCTTCTGGCTATGACATCTCTGCACATGTCCCCAACTGCGCCTTCCAAAGCAGCAGGTAGGTAGAGGAGCGTGGCAATGAGTGCTACCACAGTTTGGAGGCAAAGCAACCTGGTGACTACTCAGCAAGTGGCAAGTCAAGAGTCACAGCTCTGTGGGAAGCAGGCAACACCTCTCTCCCACTCATGGGGAGCCACTTGACACACTTTCCAGGTTGAGTGGCTGGGATCCATCTGAAACAGCATCTGAAAAACTATCTGGTTCACAGCCGCCTCCTACACTGACCTCCCACAGTCTGACCTTGTAACACAGGCAGATTACAAGGCAAGCAAGGCTCACTTCACGGCGCTGGTGTTCTGTGACGGCCATGCTTACAGCTATGACAGATCTCGGGCAACTGTGCCAAGGACACTCAGGTGTATACTGCTTGTGTCTCTGGATGCTGCTGAGTAGCTCAGTTGGTAGACTGCTTGCCTAGCACGATGAAGCTACGGCCTCCTGCCCCCGGCACCGACGCGACTCTAACACAAAGTGCCTAGGTACCCATTTGTTGTCAGTAAAAAACATTAACTGAAGCAAGATGTTAAGAGATTGTTGGAAAACGGGGCCACGGGAGAGATGGTTCAGCACCTGTTGCTTTGGTAGAGCAGCTTGATTCAGTTGGCAGCACTCACATGACGGCTTACAGTAATTTCAGGACCAGGAAATTTGGTGTCTTCTTCTGAACTTTTCAGACACCAGGCATACATGTGGTACACATACATGTAGGTAAAACATTCATACCCATAAAAATTAAATAATCCCCCCCAAAAGTTAAAAAAAAATTTAAAAAGGTATTATTGGGCCAGAAAGATGCTTAACAGGTAAAGCACTTTCAGTGCAAATCTGGCAACCTAAACTTCCTGATCCCACAGGGGAAGGAGACAGACAACTCCCAAACCTGCCCTCCGATTTTCAAACACATGCCACGATGCTTGTGCAATCATATGTATACAAACACATACACATATGCACATGCACACACACACACACACACACACACACACACAAATATAGTTTTAAGGGCTACTGTTATATAATCACAGACTGGGGGGTGTCTGCTTGTCTTCACAGATTCAAATGACTTGCTGACATTCTTAGATTGAAAGAAATTATGTAAGTCTTCCAAAAGCTCTAAGCTGTAGTCCAGCTACATTAAAACTAGCCTTATTCTTGCTTTGCTTGTTCAAATAATGTGAGTCAGTCACCTTTGGTTGCTATGACAAAATGTCTGAGATAGTCAATTATAAATGTTGGTTTGGGTTCATGGCTTTAGAGGTTTCAAGCCACACTGTGGCCCCCTTGCTCTGGGCCTGCGGTGGTTCAGTGAGTCATGGTGGGGACCTGTGATAGAGGAAAGCTATTCATCTTATGAAGGCCAGGAGGCAAAAAGGGAGGCGAAGGCTGAACCAGCATACCCAGTCTTGCCAGAATTTGCTGTCATCTGATTTCTTGATGGCAGCCCTTCTGCCTAATTTGAGAATCTCAAAGTAGTTCTGATTTAGGTTTGCATGATCGCTAAGGATGCTGAAAACTTTTCAAAATATTTATTGGGGGGTAGCTACAAAGATGGCTCAGAGGTTAAGAGCACTGGCTGCTCCTGCAGAGGATTTGGGCTCAGTTCCCAGCACCTACAGGGTGACTCACAACCATCTGTCACTGCAGTTTCAGATCTGATGCCTTCTTCATTCCTCTGCAGGCTGCACCCATGTGCTGCATATACATAAATTCAGGCAAACATATAAATAAAAAATAAATAGATCTTTAAAAACTAAAGTAAAATAGAAATATTTGTTGGCCCTTTTTGCATTTCTGATTGGCAGGTTTTCTTTGCTGAGGGGGCGGGTAGTATTTGACTTTTACAGTTTTTATATATTCTAGATATTAGCTGCCTGTCTGAAATATAGCTGCCAAACATCTCCCCTCATTTCACAGGCTGTCTGTCTGTTTGGCTGATGCATTTGCTAGGCAGTGGCTTTTTAAGTTGTGTAATCTCACCTGTTGCTTCTCAGGACTGTTTGCTGTGCTATTAGGATTTCTTACCTTGCTTACATCTTGAGGTCTTTTCTTTTCTTTGGGGAGGGTTGGTTTTTTGAGATAGGGTTTCTCTGTGTAGCCCTGTCAGTTCTGGACTCACTTTGTAGACCAGGCTGGCCTCGAACTCACAGAGATCTGCCTGCCTCTGCCTCCCCCAGTGCTGTGATTATAGGCGTGTACCACCATGCCCTGCTGAAGTGTTTTCTTCTAAACACTTGGGACCCTATGTCCTTGTTAAGGGAATTCTCCCAGTGGTCTAATTTCTTACCACTAGGCCCAGCGTCTTAAAGGTGCCATCATCTTCCAAATACCAAATTGTCTCAAAAAAGAAAATGGGACTGAAAGACTTAGGAAGATAACATAGTTGGCCTCTGACATCCACATAACCTCATCTACACACACACACACACACACACACACACACACACACACGTGTGCAAACAGAGTCACAGTTGGTGAGGCCTGAGAGAGGTGCGTAAAAATACAAGCCTCTCTCTCTCTTTCTCTGTCTCCCTCTGTCTCTCTGTCTCTCTGTCTCTGTCTCTGTCTCTTTCTCTCCCCCCACCTCTCTCTCTCTGTCTCTCTGTCTCTCTCTCTGTGTCTCCCTCTCCATCTCTCCTGCTCTTTCAGAGAAATCACTTTTGTCTTTATATTTCCATTTTGCAGTGATATAAAAATCACAAAAACTGATACTAACAACATGTTCTGGCTATGGCTTCTGTAGGATTTGGAGAGGCATGTCTCTCTTAATTTTGTTGCAGAATTGGATTTAATTAAACTTGACACTGTGTGGGGTTGGAGAGACGGCTCAGCAGTTAAGAGCACTGGCTGCTCTTCCAAAGAATCTGGGTTCCATTCCCAGAAACCACAAGGGGGCTCACAACTGTCTGTAACTCTAACCCCAAGGGATCAGATACCCTCTTCAGACCTCTGAGGACACGGGTATGCTCCTGGTACACATACATACATACATACATACAACAGAACAGCAATAAACATAAGATGAAAGTAATTGTTTTTTTAAAACATTAAAAAAAGATGCCTTGACACTGTGCCAGCCAGTTCTCTATTTGACTATTCTATTCCTTTCATATCTTCAAAATACCATCAATTTATAGGCTAATTAAAAAAATCTCCACGAGCCATTTATTATCTAGGAAAAAAAAAAGCATATGATGTGTGCCTACATATGAAATACTGAAGAGTTGGGTCCTAAGAATCACTTTCCAATGTGTTTATAATGTGTGGGCAGAAGAGAAAAGTTAGTATTTATTTTTACTGTGAAATTTTCAAGAAGCGTTTCCTGTATCCATTAGACAAATGGTGAAGTTTTATGAAAACGCAGATGAAAAGCACTCATTACAGAACAGCATTGATTTCAAATACATGAGCATCCGAGCACGAATTTCGTTCTGTTTTGGCCAGTGTCTGTGGGGCAGAGGTAGAAGGCCTGCACAGCAAATACAATTCTGAGTACATTTCTAATACTGAAAGTATCTGAGACATGTTTTAAAAAAATGACATTGAATTTGTGTGACTAGGGGGATCTTTGAAAAGAAAAATAGCTAAAGAAGGAAAAACCATGACCAGCTCCCGTGGTGCTGGGTACCAAACCCAGGGCTTCTTGCACACTAGGCAAGCACTCCTGAGCCCTTGTACAGAGATCCTTTTCTTGCCTTGAGACAGTAAGCCCATCGGCTTGTGCCCGCTCCTTAACACCTCACATCAGCCTGGTCAAAGGCCTCCAAAGAGTGAGTTAGTCAGCAACAGCAGCCAGGTGTCTTGCTGTCAGCTTTTCAGGACTCCCCACTTGGTTCTTGCATGTCTTTTGCTTCCAATTAATTCTCAGGCTGAAAAGCCCGAAGGGTGATAGCAGGCACAGGCACATCTCAGCAGACCTGCCAAGGTATGGGGGAATTAAAAGGCTATGGGTCCAAATCCTGGCTCATTCTTTTAGGGACACTCACACACACAAAGCACATCTCACTGCAGCAGTTTCCGTCTCAAAAACAAAAATGAAAACAAAAACACAACTAGAAAACCCAAATGGCCTGGAAAGGCTCCGATGTCCATGCTAAGTCTCTGAGAAGACAAGGAGGGCTTTAGGCCAGCCACTGGCCTGTGCCAACGGAACCCTGTTTGCTGAAGCTGAGATCAGAGAGTGTGTTAACAGCCACCGTATCTGAGATGTCACCTCTTGGTCTTCTGACCCTGGTGCATTGGTTGTGTTGACAGATGAGTAGGAAAGCCTTGAAGGGACTTATCAGAGGAGACCAGGCACAGGTGTCTCAGCTTTCTCATCAGTCAACGGGTCTCTCTGAACCCAGTGTCAAGCATCGGTTCTTTTGGCCATTAATGGTCCCTGTCTTGATTCACATGTTATTCATCTCTAGATGTGCGCAGAAAGATAACACTAGGACAAGTACGCTCTGCATGATGCCCTGCCACCTGACTCTCCTCTCACTGAGGCTAGGGGTTCCACAGGCGAGTCAAACTGCGTTCCCTATTGCAGTTAAAAAAACCTGTCAGTTTTATATACATATACAAATTCATTTTGATACCACTTATCCCCTCTCTAGCCTGTCACTCTCCTACTCACGCTAGCTCCCCTTCCCCCCAAAAGTCTCTCTACCACTAATCCTGTCACTCCCACCTCCCACCCCATGTGTGTTCCCATGTTCTCAGGCCTTGTCCCCTGCCATGTCTTCATGATCACAATGGCCCTGCCATATCTAGAAGTTGGCATCTTTGCAGCACTCCTTCCAGCTTCTACAATCTTCCTAGGCATCTCCCATGATGTTCTCTGTGACGTGAAGGGAATGTTACAGACATTCCATTTACGGATGAGGGCTTAACAGTCACTTATTCTCAGCACTTTGACCAGATATGAGTCTCTGAATTAACCATCACCATCTTCAAAAAGATGCTTCTCTGATCAAGGATGAAAGTAGCACTTGAAGCCATAAGTTTGGACCAAGTTTACAGTAGTAGGTATCTATTCCCCCCTGTGGAGAAGGCCCTAAGACCCAATCAGAAAGCACTGGGTTGCCCCACAAACAAGCATGCCACTAATACATCAATGAGCACATCTTGCATGGTCAGTCCAGTACACTACTGCTGGTCAGGGATGTTGATGGATTGTATCCCCTAGAAACCTGCATGGCACCTTCTGGCACCGTGAACTCACCAGCCAACAGGGAAGATGCTACTGGCTTGTTTCTAGCCAGATTTCTCTGTGTCCTGGATCCAAAGTGTGTTGGGTCTTCAGTAATAGGCTCTTACTACAGGGTTGGGTTATTTCAGAGGGTGTGGCAAATCACTTTAAACTATTTTTAGGGGTGGAGATGGAGTTCTGTCAGTAGAATGCTTGTCTAAGATCCATAAAGCCTTAGGTTTGAATTCTAGTGCTAGGTAAGACAAGCATGGTGGTGTATGTGTAATCTCAGAGGCAAGAGATCAGAAGTTCAAGGCTGTACTCAGCTATATAGAGTATTTACAGTTAGCCTGGGATACAAGGGAATGTCTAAATATATTACATTTGGGTCGGAGGGTAACTGGTTGATGTAGCACCACTCTGATAGTTGCTGACAAAGGCATACCTCCTGACAGATGACAAAGGTTGAACATTAGAAGCATTTCTCCAAGGTCTCACTGCTCAGGAGGTGGTCCTTGGACCAGCAGCATCAGTATCAATGAGAGCTAGTTAGAACTGTAAATTAATGGTTCTTCTCCTATCATCCCTAGTCATCAGAATATCTTAACATTGGGAGCCATAATGCAGGTGTCTGTCTGCAGGATAAACTTCATATCTTCTCTGCCTTACAGTATACCCCATGCTAACCTCTTGGATGCACTTCCTAAAGAAGAGCTGGATTAAGCAATTATTGTCCTCATGGAACTGACCGTGGTGTTTCCATATGTTTTCCCCTGGGGTTAACTGCAGAAGAGACTTGCTAAAAAACAAAACAAAACAAAACAAAAAACCAGAAAACGTTCACTGGGGTGCATACATGTATGCCAGTAATCCCTACTACCCAAGAGCCTGAGGTGGCCAATCCTAAATTCAAGACCAACCTGTACAACTTAGGAAGGCATCATCCTAAAATAAAATAAGGTCAGGGATTTAGCTCAGCGGTCCTGGTTTGTTCCCTAACACCAGAAAACAAAATGAAAAGTAAACAAGAAAAAAAGAAAGCCTGCTCCCTTTGTTTCCTGAATGCACCCACAAGGTCTCCTTGTGAGCCCCATCATACTCCTGGAAAATGGAGGCATTCACCCGATTTTGCTCTAACCGACAATGAGCCAACAGGAAAGCAGCAGGCTGCGCAGAGTTGGCCTTCAAGGGTCGTCCTCACTTTATTTTACAGTTACACCGACTCTGCCCTGGCCTTTCCCTCTCACCAACAAAGGGTGCTCGACACAGTCTGGTCAGAGAAGCTAGGGTCCAAACCCGACAGTGGTCTTACCACACCTCTATTTGGTTTTGAGGGAATCCAACAAATCTATCTGATGTATTTTGCAAATGTAAACATGCCCAAGAGGAGTATGGGAAGAAGGAAGAGGCAATTTAAAGAGATAAGATGAAGCCAGTCAGGACTTCCTCCTCCTGTTCTCAGTGTTCCTTGGGAGGGTGAGATCCAACGACGAACGATGAACCTCTTAAGGTCCTGTGTACTCAGAACAGAAGCTTAAGAAAGGAGAATCAAGAGATGAGTCACTCTAGCTTTAAAACAGTAAATAAGAAGGCCGGTGAAATCAAGTCACGACTCATGTGTTGAAACCACCCTGAGGCTCTCACGGCATTAATCAAAGAAGCAACACTCCAAGTTGTAACTCTACACTTCTCGCTCTGGCCTGAACCCACGAAGACCCACTCAGTCGTGACTCTCGGAGCATCCCTCCAAATGCTCTCAAGCTGGTGTTTTAGGGAAGGCAATTTATCTCTCCTAAGTGCAGATTTACAAACCAGAGGGAGCCATCTGGTGGCTTGAGTGTCTGCTAATTAGAATCCTTCTCTTAGGTACAAGCTTTGTGGCCTGTGGTCACCATTGCTTCAGCTAAAGGCATTAGACAAAGCAATGGTAAGAGGACCTGAGTCTGATCCTTAACACCCATGAAAATAACAAAACAAAACAAAACAGACAGACAGACAAACAAAACCCAGATATGTGTAACTGTAACCCTAGTCAGTGCTTGGGGATCCCAAGGGCTTGTTGGCCAAATGGTCTAGCCAAAATGGTAAGCTCCAGGTTCAGTGAGAGACCTTATCTCAATAAAGAAAAAAAAATGGAGAATCAATTGAGAAAGACATCCTAATGCCAGTCTCTGGCTTCTACATGTAATAGCAAACATACATGTACACATATGCATATCTATGCATATGCCCTATGCATATTTGCATGCATGCGCGCGTGCGTGCACACACACACACACACACACACACACACACACACATACACACACACACAAAGAGAGAGAGGGAGAGAGAAGGAGAGAGAGAGAGAGAGAGAGAGAGAGAGAGAGAGAGAGAGGGAGGGAGCATTCTTGTGTTGTATAAAAAATCAAACCCCTTTTAGTGGGAATTTTTTTTAAAGCTTCCAAGTATTATAGAAACATCAAACAGCAATGTTTAGACAGGACCTAATCAAGATTAAGAGTGAGTATCCTTAGGATAAATACTGGGAGTATTTTCTCTACTTCTGAAAAAGAAACCAAATGATGTGTCTGTGAGTAATAAAAGGTTATGCTTTGAACTTGATCTTAAGATCAAGAATCACATGCAATAGAGGAAAGTTTAATAAATATAAATTAGAAATTAACTAAAATCATGTGAACTGATGGCTCCCTGAGAGGTTACACAGGTTCATTAGCTTGGCCAAGCTTGGCAGTAGGGTTTCCCAGAAAACCTCAACTACTGAAACTCATTAAAATAATTTGGTTTAATGTCCCTTTCACTCAGCTCTATGACACTGCCCGGGGATTGCTACTGACTGCAGAACAATGTCTAGTTTTGCAAATATTGACTTTTCTTTCTCTGCAGTAGATCTTTTTAATTTTTCCTCATAGAGGAAAATGTACATGTGTTACAGTAACCAGGACATAGGAGGGATTGCTTCAAAGCTGCAGACAAAGCTGGGCATAGAGGCACATGTCTTTTTTTTTTTTTCCTGGGCATCTTTTTTTATTTTATTTTTAAACACATTTTTATTGAAAAATAAAATAATTCATATTACATCTCATTTTCTATCCCATCCCATGCATCCTCCCATTCCTCCCTCTCTCCCGCTTTCACCCCAATCCCCCTTCCCTACGACTGTGACCCAGGGGGACCTCCTCCGCATGAATATGGTGCTAGGGTATCAAGTCTCTTCTTGGTAGTCTGCTATCCTTCCTCCGAGTGACATTGGGCCTCCCCCACAAAGGGACATGGCCAAATATGGGGCACCAGAGATCGTGTGAAAGTCAGTCCCCAGTTTCCACTTAGCTGTGGAGAATGTTCTGTCCCTTGGCTAGATCTGGGTAGGGGTTTGATGATGACTGCACGTATTGTCCTTGGTTGGGAGGCACATGTCTTTAGCTCCAGCATTTGGGAGGCAGAGGCAGACGGATCTCTGAGCTTGAGCCAGTCTGGTCCACATAGTGAGTTCCGGGCCAGCTAAGGCTACATAGTGAGACCTCATGTCAGAAAACTAAAACAACAAAAGGAAACCTACCGAGAGTTGCCTTGAGTCTGAGGCGCTTTCTTGTGATGACAATAACCTTTGCCAACTTTTCTCCTAACTCCCTGTTACTTCAACTTGCTCAGCTGCGCTGCAGAGCATAATTCCTTTTTTAATGAGGAAAACCCAGTTCCTTCATGAATGCCTAATTACACCAATTTCACCGGGAGCTGCGGAGAACAAGTAGCTAAAGGCTCCCCATTATCTCTTTTGTAGTTAGCTGCTAAAGTGGAACTCAGCTGTAAAAATGCACCAGAAAAGTTGGCGTAAATGTTAGAGCTCAAACTGTAATTTTTCAAATTACTTAGGAACCCAACACAAAGACTGCTCTTAGGAAAAGGACATTTTGTCTCCCATGGTTTAAACCACAAGTAATATTACAAGGTGATGAAATGTGCATGGTTACTGGAGTGTTTCTAAACTAATTGCATTCTGATTTTAATATTGATAAATATGTTTATAATGAGAAAACATCATAATGTGCTCCCAGGGAATACATATCGACACAGTTAGCTTCAGCTGTTGACTTGACACAAACCTAGAGCCACCTAGGAACAGGGACTCACAAATGAAGAATCGCCTCCATCAGATTGGCCCCAAGCCATGCCTTCAAGACGTTTTCTTAATTGCTAATTGATGTAAGAAAGCTCATCCCTGTGGGCAGTGCTATGCTTAAGGATGTGAAGGCGGGCTATATATGTTTTTAAAAAATTTTGCCAGGCATGGTGGCACACATCTTTCGTCCCAGCACTTAGAGGGCAGAGGCAGGCGGAGCTACGTGAATGCCAGGCTAGCCTAGTCTACAAAGTGAGTTGCAAGATAGCCAGGGCTACACAGAGCCTGTCTAAAAAAATAAAATAAAATAAAATAAAAGTAAAAAGCCAAATTATTCATAGATCAGTGCCTTATTCAACCATCATTATAGAGACCCACAGCCTGACATTATGGAGAGAGAGAGAGAGAGAGAGAGAGAGAGAGAGAGAGAGAGAGAGAGGGAGAGAGAAACTGACTTTGAAACACACCACTCTAAATCGGATATCTCCATTAAATTCCTCCCCACAGAGCTCAAGGAAACCCGTGGAACAGGAGGTGGAAAAGGTGTAAGGGCAGAGGGGATGGAGGACACCAGGAGAACAAGGCCCTCTGCACCAACTGAGCAAAGCTCATATGAGCTCACAGAGCCTGAGGCAGCACGCACAGGACCTACAGCGGGTCTGCCCCAGGCCCTGTTTAGCTTTAGTTCAGTATTTTTGTGGACATCTTGAGTGTGTGAACCAGTGTGTCTCTGACTCTTGTGCCTTCTCTCAGGGATCTTTTCCTTCTGTTGGTTTGCTGTGTCCAACTTTGATGTGATGAGTTGTTCTGTTTTGTTTTATCTTACTACATTTTATTTTGTCATGTTTGGTTGCTGCTATCTCTTATAAGCCTGTTCTTTTCTAATGAGAGACAGAAAGGGAGTGGGTCTGGATAGGAGGGGGTGAGGAGGAGCTGGCTGGAGTAGAGGGAAGGGAAATTGTAATTAGTATATATTGTATTAGAAAAGAATCTATTTTTAATTAATGAGGGGAAGGAATGAAGGCAAAAAAATATTTCTAAAACAAAACAAGCTAGCTAAGCATGAACTATGGGAAGAGCCAGTAAGCAGTGTTCCTCCATGGTCCCTGCGTCAGCTCCCGCCTTGGCTGCCCTGGATGAAAATGGACTGTACTATATGAACCAAACAAACCCTTGCCTCCCACAGGCCACTTATGGTCAGGGTGGCTCATCATGGCAACAGAAGGCAAACTGGAACAAGGGCTGACGTGACTACGTGAGTGATGGCATCCAGACGGGAATGAGTCTTGCCAAGCCACCCTCTGTCCTTTGCTATCCCATTTGCTCAGGTGACATTCCCAAGAGCAGGGCTGTGGTTGGTGGTGGGGTGTGTGGACGTTAGCCCAGTCTCACACAGAGTGCACCCAATCCTAAGTGTACAGTGGGCTGAGATAGCAGTTCATTTCCAGGGAACCATGCAGGCAACCCCCAGGAACACTGTCTACCTATTTCCCCCCCCCCCACTTGACCTGAGTTAAACTGTTGACAATTGTGATGGTTTAAATGTGAAATGTCCTCCCGTCCATGTGTGTGAAAATTTGGTCCTTATCTTTGGGAAGTTATAAAATATCCTTTTGGATATAGGACTTAATGGGTAGACAGGAATGTAGGGGCAGGACCAGAGGTTTACATCTGGTTCAGGCGCCCCAGTCATTTGCTTCTTGAACTCCCTGAGATCTTCTCCATCATGCTAAACTGTACCTCTCAAACGGTGTGGTAAAATAAGACTTTCCTCACTTCCTTACGTTGTTTCTTTCAGAAAGATTGCCACAGCAAGGAGGGTAAGGACTAATACCATGTCATACAGGTATAACTGTCATAACGAGAGGCAAAGGCGGTAGCATGTTAGGAGCAAAACTCTCAGTTACAACAAGCCATGATCCCTGGAAGCATTTCCCCACAGGCTCACAGATATTAAGTTATAAGCCTTGGAATCTGGAGTCCCTTGTACAAATGACACACTTGCTGCCACAAACTGTAGTATAACCCTCCAATAACCCGTTATCTCCATACACAGTCCTAATAGCTTTGGTAATAAACTGGCTCAAGGTAAAATATTCAGAAGTAAGTAGGTAGGCCCCCTGCCAAGTTTTCTAGCAAAGTCAAGAAACTTGGCAGGTGTGATGCACAGCAGTTCTCAGCTGCAGGTAATTTTGCTCCCTCATCTTAGGACATATGGCAGTGCCCAGGGACAATCCTTTATTAGGGGACTAGAGGATGCTGCTGTACCTGCAGGTAGTAAAAGCCAAGGATATTCTTTTTAGTATCCTACAATAAATCGACATCCTATATAGAAACAAAAATACCCAGCCAATGTGAGTAGAACCAGGTTAAGAATCCCTCATCTGAAGGGCTGAGACAGTGACTGCAGATGCACGATCCATACGCTCACAAGCAGGATCCTAACCAAACTTACTAGAACTTGGAAATAGATGCACTTAGCACAGTGACTGACACATCACAAACACTCAACAAATACTGCCCTTAGTTAAATAAGCAAAATGTCACCCCCCAGGTCTAAGGATAACCCAACCTAAAGAATAAGCATTACTAACTTTTATACATTTAACTTTTAAAAAGCCTTCTACAGTAGATTATGTAATGGAATTGTCCGTTGTCAGCAAAAAAAAAAAAAAAAAAAAAAGTATTTTTTACACAAACTACTAGAGCCTTGCATTGTGGCCAGTGGCATCAAGTTAGCAAAAGGGCAATTGAATATTTAGGGATGATGATGATAATTACTATTATTATAAGTGGAAAGTAATTAATACCACAGAAGCAAAAAATAGTAGCATTGAATCTGTGATGAGACAAAAAGGGGACTCATTACTTGGAGCCAAGAGTATCCCAGTGGTTGGTAACGAGTCTACCTAGGCCACTGATGAGTTTCACTGCTAAAGAATAAAACGCTGAAGGGTTTGTTGGTGTAGGTGTGTGCTTGCAGCAGCAGCAGCAGCAGCAGGAGTAGCAGGAGCAGCTGTAGCAGCAGGAAGTAGAGGCAATAGAGCAGGAGACCAAGGACATTTGATACACAGTGAATTTGGAGTCAGCCAAGGCTGCATGAGACTATGCCTGGTGAGTAAGCAAACAGATGGCAGACAGACAGACAGACTGACAATGGATGGATGGATGGATGGGTGGATGGACAGATAGGGAGGCAGGCAAGTGGACAGGCAGGTGGGTAGGCGGATGCATGAATGGATGGATGGGAGGATGAATGAATGAATGAATGAATGAACGAACAAACGAATGAAGAAAAAAATATGTAATGTGAGAAATATTTCTTCAAAAACCATGACTTGAAGGCCAGGAATAATTAGAAATTTTACATCTATTTTTTTTTTACATCCAGTGCTTTATTAAAGATAAATACTCTGGGAGAAGTTACCTACCCCCCAAGCCAACTGACAGTGTGTGGATGTGCAGATGCAAGTGATTTGTGAGGTCCTTGATCTGTGCTCTGAGGGGACAGTCAGCTAGGCAGGGCCTGGGCCAACCAGTAAGGCAGATGAGGGTCCCTGCCCCCAGGGGACTCACTGCTCCTGGGTGCCCCAGGAGATGTAGTCCGGCTGTGTGGCCGCATGGTACTCATCAATCAGCTGCTGCTTTACATCTATTTTTATACCTGTTGATGGAAATACATTTGGAACATAATGGAAATAGACTCAAAACCTCTGGGACAGACATAGGTAAGTATTATTACTGCTTGAATGCTTGGTGGTGCTTGCTTGGTGACTGCACTTTGAATAAAAGTAAGAAGTCATGTCACTGAGACCCAATTGCTCAAGAGAGGCCACAGGAACGGGGAGGGGTGGGTGAGAGTGGGGTCAACCAGCAAGGGGAGCCAATCTCTTGGAAGGTTAGTAGTTCTCCCACCAATGTCAGGGAAGCCAGAGTCCCCACCCACTGCCTGTGACCTTGAACGCCGGCAGGGGCATGCCCACAGTGGATATGGGAATTTCCGATCCTATCAGAGCATGATGATGCCAGAAATAATATACCTTCGCTTCTGCTCTGGCTTTGCACCCATCCATCCAAGCACTTCTAATTAGCATTTACCTTTTCACATAATTTTGCCCAAAAGGAAACACTATGCTACTTAGCAGGCATGAACCCACGTGACAATTATATATTTTTTTATGAATTAATAAAATTAAATTGGCATTCTGCCTGTTGATGAATGGGATTCTTTTCCTATAAAAAGATTCAGGCTTAGTATGTTGGGAAGTTGGCACAATTTAGTTGTAGCCCTGGCTGTCCTGGAACTCCCTCAGTAGACCAGGCTGACCTTGAACTCATAGATCCGCCTGCCCCTGCCTCCTGAGTGTTGGGATTACAGGTGTGCATCACAATTGCCTGGTGCCATTTGACTTCTTAACACAGATACTTGTTAGGGAAGGCCAGCACCGAATGGTAATGACACATACCGGCCACCAATGACCACAGGGCTGCTTCTGTGTGTTTCATATATGGCTATGCAGCTATGTGGCTTTGCAGGTGTCAGATTAACCATGACACCTGTACCCACTAAGTCCTAAGCACAGGGCCCTCCCTTTCCTCATTCAGTTCGTCACCAGTAGAGGGGTGTGTGTAGAAGTGCTACGGTGCTAACCACAGCCTTCCACCCTCTTACGAACCGAATACTTATTCCGATTGGGAAACTCCACACTCTGAATGATGATATTAGGAGATGAAGCCTTCAAGTCAGATACTCTCTTGATAGTGAGGGGCATGATGGGATTAGCATCCTTTCCAGGGAGAGACATGGGGGATCTCTCTGTGTGCAGTATGTGAGAACACAGAAGAACCAGAAAAAAAAAACCTCCTCATTGGGAATCATCAGTGAGCACCCTGATTTTGGGTTTCTGGCCTCTGGCATGGTACAAAACAAATGTTTGCTTTTTCAGGCACCAGTGACAGTCAAATGTTTTGCTATGGCAGGTGAAACTAAGATGGCCACTGTTTCCCTGCGTGTCCGCTCCCTGGTGCCTCTTGTGCCGTGGTCCTCAAACTTCCTAACGCTGTGACGCTTTAATACAGTTCCTCATGTTATGGTGACTCCCAACCATAAAATTATTTTTGTTGCCACTCCATACTGTAATGTTGCTACTGTTATGAATCGTAGTGTAAACATCTGATATGCAGGATATCTGATATGCAACTACCAAGGGGGTCACAGCCCACAGGTTGAGAACCGCTGTTCTAGAGGCTAGCTTTATACAGCGTTGCGGTGTGCACCTGTCCTGGCCCCTGCCTTCTGCTTGGCTTCAGGGAGACTCTAAACTCTGCAGTGCAATGCCTGTGAACCTGTCACAATGACCCCTGCAGAGCGACACTTCCAGAACACTTTAGATTCAGTCTGCTCTAGGAGCTTCAGGCAGACATGAATGTTGCCCTTGGGATGGCTTCTTCATAATGTTCTAAGAAGTATCTTTTGGCATTTACTACACCTCCTTGCTCCTACAGGGTCACAAACACTCAACACAAATGCTGAAGAAAGTGCAGAAATCAACTAACAGACTTGGGGCAATAAACCAAACTAAGAGAAACATTCTTTCTATACAAACATCTTGATGGAACTTGATCTAACAGCAAGGGAAACAAAATTCATGAAATCAGGTCTTCCCAAGAAAATCACGTTACTGTTATGGGAAGTGTACAAATAGACTTTTATAGAGTTTTATTCTGAACCAGTTATTTTTTCATCACACATCAAATAAACTCTTTGCTAGTCCTCACTGCCAGTGGTCCCTCTATTCTGGACTAGCACTGATGTAATGGGAATGGATGGGCGAAGGGGAGTAGATCTACTAGGAAGAGCATGGACACCCGTCTGCTCAGGGACAACAGCTCAATGCAGCATCCTTCCCTGTTTTATGTGAACAGGCAATGCCATGACCTACAACAGCAGAGACTAGTTTTCATGCCCTTGTGTTCTGAGATAACCTCATTTGGAAGTTAGCAGAAAGCAGCCAATACCTGGGGGACAGTTAAGAGTCTCCAAACAAAGAAAAATAAATATAATAAGGGTCTTCAAACAAAGAGAAAAAAGTAAATGAAACCACATCATCAATCATTATGAAAACTCCAACAGGAAGGCAGGAAGGAGCTCTTGAAACAATGGTGCTTCCTGTTGTCTGTGGAGGCACCTATAAGATGCTTTGCTTTCTATAGCACTGGGTCTGGGCTTTCTTTTCACTTTTAAGTTCTGTCCCACAATGCCAGCTTGTAAATCAGTCTCTCTGGGTTTTTTCACCCTCCTTCCTGTAGATGGCGCCTCTATTCCAGTCACCAAGAGTACACTGTGTAAATATCTGGGTCTTAGAAACCCTACTACACCCTCTGAGGACATTTCTTCTGGTGTGCCTTTAGTCAGAAACTGCTCCTGGAATTGCAACGCGGGAGACTTAACTGAGTCTTATGGGAATAGGCAGGGCTGAAGGAGATCGGATGAACTTTCATGACAGAAACTTTATCTGAAGGGTTAAGTAGGAAACAGATTTGGATTTTATCATAAAACGCACATGCAATATCCACAAAAATCTGCATGTTACAGTATGAATGGCTGATGGAAACTTCCACTTTGACAGGTCAAACGTCAAGCACAAAAGAAATCCAGACAACACACCTCAGCCTCCATGTGACGGGTGGCAGCGAGTGGTATGTGTTTCTGATAGGGTTTTGTTTAGCTCAGGGCACTAAGGTACGAGTGTGAGGTAGGTTTGGGGTGGCACACGGTGTTGTCTACAAGCTCTCCCCCTGAGTCTTTCACTGGTAAGCTTTAAGTGACATGCCATTAAAGTCAGGAACTCTGGTGGGAGGGTTGGGGGATAGGAATCATTGTGTAACTCCATTTAAGTCAGTCTTGTCAGGAGCAGTGTGGCCGATCATCATTAACCACCAACGGAAGTTTTGAGCACTGCAACTTTGCAACATTCCACTTGCTCTTGGATTAATTAATTAACAAATTGTTAATTAATTAGAAATAGAGTCTCACTGTGTAGTCCTGGCTGGCCTGGATCTAGCTATATAGATTAAGCTGGCCTTAAACTCACAGAGATACACCTGCCTCTGCCTGCCAAAGTGTTGAAATTAAAGGCACATTCTCCCCTCCCCCCACCCTGTGTGTGTGTGTGTGTGTGTGTGTGTGTGTGTGTGTGTGTGTGTTGCATAAAGCATTATTATTCCATATCAAACGGGCTATGACACCCTTCTGCACAAATATATCTTGGAAGGGGTATGGAGAGAGTGCTCAATGGTTTAAAAGCACTTGTTGCTCTTACAAATGACGCAAGCTCAGTCCCCAGCATCCACACCATGGCTTACAGCCATCTGTAACTCCAGGTCCTATGCCCTCTTCTGACCTCAGTGAGTATCAAGTATGCACATGGTGCACACTCAGGCATCCAGACAAGACACTTGTACACATAAATGAAGGGCACCTCCTATAGCCAGGCAGGACTCCCAGTGGAGAAATAAGGACACCAACCCACCTACAAAACCTGTGGCCCAAAATGTGTCCTGCCAACAAGATATACTATGACACAGATGGAGCAAAGATGGAGGGAATGGCCAACCAAAGACTGGTCCTACTTGTGACCCATCCCACTGAATATAACCAATATAACCAATTCCTGACACTATTAATGTTACTCGGCTGTGCTCATAGACAGGAGCCTAGCACAACTCCTCTGAGAGGCTTCACCTAGTAGCTGATGGAAACAGATGCAGAGACCCACAGCCAAACACTGGACTGAACCCAGGGAGTCCTATGCAAGAGTTGGGGGAATGATTGAGGATACAAGAGGTTCAAGGACTCCATAGAGTCAACTAATATAGGCCCATAGGGGCTCACAGAGATTGAACCACCAATTAAAAGGCATGCATGGACTAGTTCTAGGCCCCCTGCACATATGTAGCAGATGTGTAGCTTGCAAGGTCTTCATATGGATCCTCCAACAACTGGATCAGGGGCTCTCTCTGACTTTGATGCCTCCCTTTGGATCCCGCTCCCTCACTGGGCTGCCTTGTCTGGCCTCAGTGGGAGAGGTTGTGCCTAGTTCTACAGGGGCTTAACGTGCCAGGGTGAACTGGTACCCATGGGGGAAGGAGAAGGGAGAATGGGGGGAGGAGTGTGTGAGGAGGCAACTGGGAAGAGAGGAGGGGGACTGTAATCAGGATGAAAAGTGAATAAATACATTTAAAAATTTGTGTGTGTGCATACACACACACACAGACACACACACACACACACACAGACACACACACACACACACACACACAAACACATACTCCCACCTCTTGGGTCATAATCATGCAAAGAAAAGGAGATCCTGAGTGACCCAGAAAAAAAGCACAGGAGATTTTTTTTTCAGGGAGGTTTTGATGAGCTAGACCTAGTTAGTTAACATTGCTTCTATTCACACGCTACTGTCCCACACTGTCGCAGGGTAGAGTGTAGCTGAGGAATTAGGTAGGAAACAGAGCTAAACTCTATTCTCAGGGTGGGGAGGGAACGGATTTATCTGCACCTTTCCTGCAATGCCAACTGCGGAATTATAAGAAGTCAGTAAAACAATGCTTACTTCAGCACACAAGTATTCCTTTCTGTTGTTGCTAAGAGCGAGAACTATGGCATTGCCACTTACAGGTAAATTAATGTTGGTTTTCATGAGCCTTCTCCAGATGAGCCATATAAATCCAAGAGGAGCTCACGTCAAATAAAAACAAGTGATGGATACTGGTCTTGATCTGTTTTTTTTTTCCATACAAGGAGTCCATAAGTGGTCTCTCTGTGCTCCTCAGCCGCAAATGTGCTTGCATGGGAAGCTCTGTCCTATGGCTGGGACTTCCATTTCTCTATTGTCATTAGATTCCCCGATGGGACAAGAGCCATGAGATACTAAGAGCCCAGAGCCAAAGGCTACTGTTGGTTTCAGAAAACCCAAGAAGATGAAAATACCCTTACAGGAGGGCTGGGACCAACCAGCTAGGTTTCTTCCTCAATTTCAGAGTCCCAGGTTCCTTGACATACCTGCACACGACAAGGAGTGCAGGAGTGGGAGTTTAAAAGAATAGTTTTATCACAGAGTATAAATTTGGCAGAATAAAATCCTACCATTCATCCCAGCAGCAAAATATGTATATAAATAAGTAAAACCAAGGACAGAATGATAAATGACTGTTGCAACTACCCTGCGGGCATTTTTCCATAATTGCCTCCATGGATGTCCACGCTCATCCCCTGCAACAATAGCAACGACATGCCATTGAGAAGCTCTTTTCTGAGGATATTGGATGAGTGAAAAATGATGTCCTCACTTGTCCGGTCACCTGTCCACTCACCTGTCAACAAATTTCCTTTCTAGGCAACACCAGGCACATGCTCAGAAAGGCTCACAAGCCCACTGTATGTAATCCCACTATGCAACTGTTCACTGCAAAAAATATACATGATGCCACCTTCTCTACCAGCAATTGTGAGGTGAGAAGAATGCCTTTACCATGGCTGTCCAGTCTATCTGAACGGAGCAAACCAAACGACAGGGTAAAATTGCAAATGAGCCAGTGTCTTAAACGGAACACAGAGCAATTGGCAACCCAAACACAGCCAAGGAAGGAGCTGACCGATTGGTCCAACGATTTGTGAGCCTTTATATTAAGCACCTGCCCCTGACGGATCAGTCATGAGAAGACTCAGGATTCTTAGCCTGTCACTATCACACCCGCTGGCTTCAGCGTTGCCCCTTTTAGATTATAAGGAGGGCAGCAGTACTATCAGGTCCTCTCTCCCAACTTAATATTCAACAATTTCCACAATGGTTGGCAGAGAAAGCAGCGAAGGAAGGAACAAAGAGATCAGAATAAAAAGGCTAGAGGAGAAAGGAGTACATTTTGTGACGTCGCCTGAAATGTTCTCAACGCTGTGTTAGAGTTTCAACAGAAGATACAGAAGTCGGCTGAGGAACCACCTTGTCCAAGGCCATGAACAGAAGGAAGGAAAGCTGCGTCCTCCAGAGAGCAGGCTGCCTAGGTCTTGCCCACTGACCCGAGACCTTGATTAAGCATCCAGAGAACTGGGGGTTGAAAACTTGCCTTCTTTACTAAAGAACTACCGGCCTTAAAGGATTTCCACTTCTGGAGAGCGCTTTCTACCGTCAAATGAGACTTGTGCCCTGCCTCACAGTTTGTCTCCCAAGGAAGCAGGTAGAAGACCAGGGAGGTGAGAAGCCTCAAACCGCTATTTGTAGGCAATCGAAGGGGTAAGCGGTTCGGAGTCACGGAAGGATTTTGCAAACTCAAAATGCTCACGTAAGTTTGAAAGATTGAAGACACTGCCTATCACATGTTCATTCTGAAGTGCGTTCTCTTATGTGTCCCAAGTTTTATTAAACAAAATAGTCCCAGTACCCGCTTCTAAGTCTGGGAGACCTCAGAAATAATCGATAGATACTTGCAAGATACCTCAGTTGTAAAGTGCTTGCCCTGCAAACATGAGGACCTGGATGAGCTCCCAGAAATCCCATTTTTTAAAAGGCCAGGTGTGGCTTGCACTCTCACTAGTGGCAAGATGGACACGGGTGGATCGTGCTGGCTGGTCCACTCAACCGTGGAATTATAAGAAGTCAGTAAAACAATGCTTACTTCAGCACACAAGTATTCCTTTCTGTTGTTGCTAAGAGCGAGAACTATGGCATTGCCACTTACAGGTAAATTAATGTTGGTTTTCATGAGCCTTCTCCAGATGAGCCATATAAATCCAAGAGGAGCTCACGTCAAATAAAAACAAGTGATGGATACTGGTCTTGATCTGTTTTTTTTTTCCATACAAGGAGTCCATAAGTGGTCTCTCTGTGCTCCTCAGAGCACAGAGCACTACTTCCGGCCCAGTAAGAAACCATGTAGCAAAAAAACATGGTGGATAGGGTCCTAAGGAACAGAACACCAGGGGGGTGACCTCTGCCTTCTCCACACACGCACATACACAAACACACACAATACACACATGCACACACACATACATACACGCACACACACACATACACACATACATACATGCACACACACACATGCACACACATACATACACGCACACACATACATGCATGCACACATACATACATACATGGACACATACATACACACATACACACATACATACATGCACACATGCACACACACATACATACACACACGCACATGCTCACACGCACACACTGACAGCACTGCATTGTAGAAGGAGCTACAGAGCAGGAACATAATAAGGCTGCTAACATGGTTGGGCTAGCCCCACAAGTGAGCAAGCCGTCAGACCTAGAAAACTAAAGTCTCTGTCACCATGTGAGCATCATGTGACATTTGTCTTTCCACTAGGCAATGAGGAGAAACTGTGCATAACCAAAATGATGACTGAGTAGGCAGACTCACGGAAGAGCGCCATGGTGCCCACTGCTTCTTGGCTTACATTGACATGGCTGTCTCTGGCGCCTCCTGTAAGGTCTCTCTGTAGACTCCCGGCACTTCGGTCTTATTTTCCTCTGTAAATAACCCCTATACAAATACATTGAACTCATCTCATCTATTTAGCCAAATACTTGACAGAAACAACTTTGGGTGGGGGAAGGGTCTGGTGGACAGGGGCTCAAGGTTTCAGAGAATTCGGGCCCTGGCTGCTCGGCTCTCAGTACTTGGGCAGAGGATCACGTGGTAGGAGCTTGTGGATAGAGGCATAAGGACACTTGTCCCCATGGTGTATCCCCAATGGCCTTTCTCCTCACCATCTGGGACCAAGTGGTCAATATATGATGAGCCTGTGGGGGGATCTTCCATGATAAGATCACAACAGCAATAAACAAACTTGTAAACAATGGCAAAACACCAAAGAACATCTAAAAAACAACAAAACAAAACAAAACAACAACAACAACAACAAAACAAAGCCAGTAAAACACATCACCACCATCAATTGGTAAGTATAGTGATCAGAATTTAAAAGAAGAAATGAACACATTAGTCAATGCTCTTCCTTCTTGGTTCATACATGCTCTTTCCTGTGTAATCTTCCTTGCCAAACATGCCTTCCACTGGTTACTACACAACAAAAAAATTAGATGGAGTGACAAAGCCTGACAGAAATACCTTGAAATTGATTAAATCATACAATGTAATGTCCTCCCAAGGCATTAGGTAACTAGAGATTTCCATAGCTAGTGACAAACGGAGGAGACAGGATGAGGCTGGCTTTCCTGAGTAAGGAACAAGGTCGCTTCTTTGGCCTCTCTGTCCCTAAAATATGGGGGTTCCTTTCTTGAAAGATGTATTTTTGCCATTTTTAAGTTGGCCAACTCAAAGCTTTAGGCTAAGAGTCTCAATTCTGAACATTCTAACGCTCCCCCCCCCCCAATTTAGGAAGCCGTTCAACAAATTCAAATTCCTATTTTCATTTTCTTCTCTGGACACCACTTCATTGCAATCTTTTCTATTTGTATTTTTTCAAAGCAAATGAGGTGTGTGTGTGTGTGTGTGTGTGTGTGTGTGTGTGTGTGTGTGTGTGTGTTGAGGGTGCTGGTCCCTTCTGGCTCCCTCTACCAAGGGAAAAAAAAACCCAAATCTTCCAACATCTCCTCGGCAGCACTCTCTACGTTTTCTCAGCCAAGAATTTTCTCAGCTACAATGTATTCCATCTTTACAAACCCTCTGCAGCTTTTTTTTTTCCTTTTAAACTTTCCATTTATATAATTGCGGAGGCTCCAGGCTCCACGTGGGCTTTCCCAGAGCCTCCCCCATCAGGTTTTTCACCCGCCTCCAGAAGGTGACTCACCCCAGGGGTGTGTGTTGGGGGGGGGAGGTCTCACAATAAAAAGGGCTGTCTGCGGCCTGGACCAGGGCTGCCACCTTCTCCCAACAGATGCACGCCATCTCCTCCTCTTCCCTCCCCTCCCCTCCACTCCCCTGCCACAGTTCAAGCCTGGAGCAGCTGAGCTCCTGGCTGCACTGAGAAGCTGCTAAAAGCTCCCACCTCCTCTGCACAGGGCTCCGGGCTCACAGTTCCCAGGTCAGCAAGCCTCCAGCTCAGCACTCTCTTTAACTCTTCCAAGCCTGTTCTTCTTCTGGTCCCTCTGATTTAAGTTCCAGCTCTGTGGAAATTTCCAGGGAGGCTCTAAGGATCCTCCTTACGTGGCACACTGAGTTGGGCACTGTAGCGAAGTCGCAACAAAATTCGATTCAGTCACAAGAGCCTTGGTTGTGGGTGTTGGTGTTGGTGCTGGTGTGTGTGCGTGTGCGTGCGCGTGCGTGTGCGTGTATGTGTGTGTGTGTGTGTGTGTATACTCATGCTTACACTCATGGACACATGTGTGCATGTTCATGGAGGCCAAGTGAACAACCGCAGCTGTCACTCACTTTTCAATTCGGATTCTCTCTCACTATACTAGCCCCAAGGATTCCAAGGCATCTGCCTGCCTGAGCTAGAATTACATCTGTGAAACGTCACAACTGACTTTTCTTCTCTATTTGATGTCTGGGGACCGAGCTCTGCACTTCACAGAGCAAGCCACCTCCTCATAATGTTTCCTTCTGGCCTTGTTCACAGCAGGGCCGTCAATATGTGCTGCTGCAACGCACCCAGGTAGTCAATGCCACAGCGCGAGCCAACTTCCACCTCTACTCTGGATTCATGTGGCAGGTGAGTAAGGCAAGGCTGGTATTGATCGATCCACGGAGGGCAACGTCAATACCTCAGCTCTGAAGATAAAGAGACCATAGGTGGTAAAATTCATTATACTGCCTCGCCTTTCAGACCGTTGTGACAAAACTGCAAGTACGGGTCAGAATTAACCCTGGGAACTGGGCTTTTAACCACGCCCCAGATTTGTTTGGAAAGTTCCTCAGTGGTCATGTACTTCTGCTTATGAGACGCAGGAGTGGATAGGCAGGCGATAAGGAAGATCTTGTCTAGAGTAGGCCTCCTGGCTTAAAAACAGTGGATCATGTGATTATGGTGTTCACAGCCATCTTGCAGTGGGCACTCAGTTTACTCCAAGACTTGAAGCTAAGAGAGAAATTCCTGGAAAGAGTTCATATGACCCATAGCCATTGACCAACATCTCTACACTGAATAAATCTCCCCATCACTTATCATTGGACATGGACGGCCCATCTGGACGTTAAACTCAAATCAATTTTACATGAAGCATTAAAAAATTGTCTTTGAATATAAAATACAGATATAACATAACATAACAATATAACATAATGTGCTTCCTTCAAACAAAGCATTTGGGGAACAGAATGGTTTGAATAAATAACATTCCACAAAAGCTTGTGTATTCAAGGCTTCGTTCCCAGCTGGCAGTGCTATTTTGAGAGGTGTTAGAAACTTTAGGAAGTGGGACCTAGTTGACAGGAATAGGTCACTAAGGGTGGATTCTCGAGTCATCTTACCCCTGTCCCCTCTCTGTCTGTCACAAAGTGAGTACAGTTGCTTCTGCCAACATGAGGTTCTGGATCTTCCAGAATCAATACCACCAAGGACAACAGACTGAAACACTGAGTCCGTGAGCCAAAATAAGCTGTCTTTCCATTTAGACTGTTTCATCAGGCATTTTATCACACCAGCAAGAATAAGAAGACATTGGGACTGTTTGAGAAACTCCAGAAGAATGAGAATACACAGGAGAAAATACTAACTTGACTTCTTCCTGTAAGACCTAAGAATGACAACATAACATATGATACAGACATAAAAAGCAGAACACCAATGCACCAAGCAAGGCGTCCATATTTAATACCCAGCCGTGTGCTAGGTACGGGAGGTCATCTTCCTGTAATGCCACTATCCGAGCAATCATTCCTAATTGGAAAGAACTAAACAGCCCATCTACTCACAAAACTGAGGGGGTTGTGCCATCTTGGGAAAAATGTCTCTAAAACAATTCTAAGAAACCAATGCCGTCTGAGATGAGCAGGCCAGGCCAGTTATTTTAATGTATAGGCAAGGATAGATCAACCCCTTTGTTGAAGTCATCTAAGGATTAAAGAAATTTGTATCAAAATGTATAATTACAGAGTTGAACAACAACCAAAACTAAGTTGTATTCATGCTAACACCCAACTAGGATTAGAGTTTGGGTACGTGGGATCATTCACTGTTTTCCCCATGGTTTTCTGATCATCAGACTGTATTAAGTTGTTTTTTTTTTTTTTTTTAAAAAAAAAACTTCTCTGCCCACCACTGACCTTCAAAGTCTGTATCTTTCTCAAGCAGAACAAATAAGCACATCCAGATTTCACCAGGCCGCACAGACCGCCCTCCATGCCTAGAAGAATGGACCGTCAGCATGGACTGCTGTACCACCGGCAGCAGCATCCAAGTTGAATAGATATGACACTGCTGGGTGGACCAGAAGGACCAAGGTTGACAAAATGATGCTGCCTGTGAAACAATGATATTCCGTGGTGCAGAAATGTACATTCTGATTTTCCTAAGGAGTAATGTGGAATTACACACAGGGTTGAGGTAAAGAGAGAGGGAGAATCCATTTGTTGAGTCTGTGATAAGCGTATGTAAATCCTTAGGAATCCCTCACCCTCCCCCCAAAAAGGAGGGGAGACAGATAAGTTAGTAAAGTGTTTACTGCATAAACATTAGGCCTTGGTTTTAATTGCAGCATTCAAGTTGGGGGGAAAAAAGCCAAGCAAGAGTTGTATACACCTGTGATCCTGAAGTTAGAGAGGCAGAGACAGGAAGATATCTGGGGTGCACTGGACAGCCAGATGAGTCCAATAACCAAGCTCAAGGGCCAATGAGAAACCCTGTCTCAAAAGGGAAAGTGTGGATGGTGCCTGAGGAACCTCATTGAGGTTATGTATTCTGGCTTCCACACACATGGATGGATGCCTGTGCCAGTGCGCACACACACACACACACACACACACACACACACACACACACACACACACACACACACACACTCACAGACTCATTAGAAAGGAATCTATTCTGGGCTAACTTTATATCTATGGAAGGCTTAGAGACAGCACATAGCTGGGAAGGCCTGAACCTAGGGCTTATCTGAAGGCCCCTGCTCTTTTTTCTGTGCCCAGTACATTCAAGACACCCATTTGTCATCATCACAACCAAAGATGCCAAACCCATGAGAGGTGAGAGACAGGAAACTACAGCTGAATAAATTTCAGTGACCTTTGACCTTCACATTGTAGAATTTCTGCTAAGGCTCTAAACACCTCCAGCAGGTGCTTACATCCTTCCTCTGCAGGCTGGCCACCTGCCCCAAACCAATGCTTTGTTTGACCCTCCATTTTTCTTGCTCTTCTTATGTCACACCTTAAATTCATGTTGCAAAGTGGCTATTAGAGGCCACCTTTGGGTTTGTAAGCTGAAACACAAAATGAAAATCACGTAGCTCAAGTGTGCAATCCCAGCCAATCCAAATGGGGGAAAAAAGCCTCTCTTAATATTAAAACAAAACACATTATTATAATGCTACATTCTGATACACTAACGTTACAGCAAAAGCCTAATTAGCCCAGCCTCCACTAATTGGTACCTTGGATAATGGCAATTATTATTTTTTTCTAAATTCTATTTTTAAGAGAAAGGAGCAATTGACACTTAAAGTACATCAACTGCTGACTGAACAAAGCAAATACCAGGCTATGTGCTGAAGTCGGGGTACAGCGCACCCACTCTAACTCCCCTCCCGCAGCTGGAAAACCCTCATTCGCCTGTCAAGTTTGATTTCAAGTATCTCTGGGATGGGTAATGTCTTTCTGAACTGCATAGTTACTTCACTTTCCACTAAAATCCCAGATAATCTATCTCTATCTCTTTGTATTGTAAACTTTTCTTACTTGGCTGGTGTTGGACGGTGGCTATTTCCCAAAGGTCTGTGTCTCTAAGGATGGTGCCATTGTAAGATGCTGGACCCTTTAGTGCTGGGGCCCAGTGTATCATTGGGGTATGTCTCTGATGGGGATTGTGCGACCCTATCTTATGTATTCTATAGCTGTATCTATAATATAGAAGCATAATTTGTGGTTTCAGGACAACACCATAATGCCCTACATTGACAAGGAAGAAACTATTTTCGTATGACTAAGGGCTAAGTCGGTTAAGATGCTACAGGGCTATGATGCATCTCTAAAGGATGTTCGGTTCCTGCTAAAATCATGAGGCCCGGAGTTTCCAGTTAGCCTGAGCTTTGGTTAATCTGGATATGCGCTAGCTAAGGCACCCCTGCTCCCTAGGTAATTCTAGCTCAGCAACACATGGCCTGTTACCAGAGTTATAAGCCACGTGTTCCAGTTTGGTAGCCTGAAACATGTCTAGGGTTGGGGATCTAGCTCAGTGACAGAGTGCTTGCCTCGCATGTGGAAGACATGCCTGAGTTCAATCCCAGCACGGGGAAAAAAAAGAAAAAGAAAACTATATCCTTTGTAAGAATGCTGAAGAACTCACACAGCTTAAGTCCTTGCTGAACACACTTTGTTTCAGTTCCCTTAGATGGAAGTAACTGTCTTCATGGTTAACAACCAAAGACCAGGCTAGTTTTCTTAATTTTATATCAACTTGATACAAGTTAGAGTCATTTGGGAGGAGGGAACTTCAATTGAGAAAATGTTCCTACAAGATGGGCCTATGGGCAACTCTGTGATGCACATTCTTGGCAGACTATTGATGAGGGAGGGCCCAGCTCACTGTGGGCAGTGCCACCCCTGGGCTGGTGGTCCTGGGTGCTATCAGAAAGCAGGCTAAGCAAGACACAAGGAGCAAGCCAGCGAGCAGCATCCCTCCGTAGCCTCTACATCAGCTCCTGCCTCCAGGATCCTGCCCTGACTTTCCTCAGTGAGGGAGTGTTATCTGAGAGTTTTAAGTTGAAATAAACCCTTTCCTCTCTGAGCTACTTTTGATCATGGTGTTTTATCGCAGAGGTGGAAACCCTAAGACATCCGACTTTGCTGCTCATTTTCCTCAACCCTTTTAAATCTTAGCCCAGCTCTTCCCCAAGCTCCAACATTGTGACCAAAGTGTGTGTACCTTGTGCTCCCTGTCAACCCGGGTCACCACTAAATAAGCTTCCTTGAACTGAGGCTTTAAAGATAAAGCGAGGATCTATATAAGGTTTATCCAGGGTCCACCTCCACTACACGCATACACTGTCATCACAGGCAGAATGCTGGCATGTTTGCCGTGCTTGTTTAAGCCATACTCAACGAGTGTCTTTCCTGTCTAGGTCACAGATAAAACTCATCTTCAAGCAGCCCTTGGGAGTGGCAATACAGATAACTCATACCCATCCAGTGGTGAGGAACTTGCTAAGTATGCAAGAAGCCCAGAACCACTGATAGTAATAGTTTTAAAAGAATAGAAAGAAAGAAAGAAAGAAAGAAGACAATCATGTCCTATTGCTTTGTGTGCCCAGAATCTCCAGGTTTTCAAGTAGAGGCTCAGTTCATGCGGGTTCAGCTTCAATGTGGAGATGATTTAACGGAAATACTCCAGACAATCCCATGTCCTCAACACTGACTGCAGCTGTTGACCTCTCTTTCCCAGCGTGTTCTGTGACGTTCCAGGTACTGTGTACCAGCTTAGGCTGTTGTTGCTGAAGAACATATGTCACCCTTTCATGGAATAGAATGCTGCTTCTGCAAAATGGCTGCCCAGCCAGGGAAGCCCTTTCCAGGTTCTTCTCACCTTGGTGTGCCTTAGGAGAATGGCACCAATGAATGCCACCATGGGTTATGAGAGGAATGAAGTACCATGATGCCAGGGCTTCTCCGTGTGCACCCCCTAGTCCCATGCTTGTTGCTTTCTGCTTTCTGCTGGGCAGAAAGCTAGACCCATGTGCAGATCATGGACGGCTGCCTGCAGGAGTCTAGGCATGGAGCCAGGCCCCAGATGGACAGCCATGGCAGGAAATCCATTTCATGTTCACCCCTTTATATGTGAGTTTAATCCATCCTGGGAGGAAAGAATTAGATTTCCTTTCCAGTGGGGTATGTTTGGAGGAAGATAAAGCTATCTTAATTTATAGCACGTTCCTCAAGCCAGTTTCAGGGACTAGTGACAAGGCCAGTGTCACAAGGATCTGCAGGGAAGGCTTGGAAGTGGAAAGCTCTGGGTTGTTATCACAGAAAGCTACTCAAGGAGCCACGCTTCCTTAAACAGAACTGAACTGAAACGAAGCAATTCCGCTGGCCAGGGAAAGCCGGTCTAGGCCTGTACCTCTTTACTCTCTGGCCTCCTCATCTTCTGGAAGCCTGTGTAATTGTACTGAAAGTGATCTGTAACAGTTAAGCACACTTAACTTACTAGCAAAAAGTCTGTGTGCAGGATTTCTTTTGTCAGGTTGTTTATAAGTCCCTTTATTGCCTTAGTGACTAGGCCAGCCAACGTGGAAGATTTTGGCCATAAAATAATCTATGGCCAATTGAAAAAGTAACAATATCTACATGTAGTATCATTAAAATTTCAAACTAATTCAATGGGGAGAAGCACTATATGATAAATTTGTGGAGAAAAATATTGGGGATGAAATTGAAACCAAAGTACCAATGCTCTCATTACTTATGGATTTCATATTTATAAATCATCAGTCTGGCTGAAATGTCTGTGCAACTTCCAGAACACAACACAGGGCAGTTTTGTGGCCATTATTCCATACAAGCAAGAGAAAAATCTAAGTTATGTGATAGACACATCCCCAGCTGAGGGATGCTGTGACTTACTGTTCCAACCCTGGGTACCGCAAGCAAATGTCCTTTTGGAAGCTTTTCCCACATCTGGGCTTTTTGCTTCCCACATGCCCAAGCACAGTTCCTAGAGTCTGTCTTCTGCGTCTAAGCTCAGAAAGGCTGCGATGCGCTTTCTACAGAGAAAGAAGTATGCTCATGGCCTGTTCAGGTCTGAGTTATACTGATGTCAGCCATGAATTCAACATGAATGAATCGGCGCCATATACAAAAGGAGGCATCTTTAAACTGAGTCATATATTAAAAAAACCTTTTATGTAGCAACACACAAGGTTACAAAGCTGTGTAACCACAGGCTTGCAGGATGCAACCCTGAATTCACCCTGGAAGCAATGGCTTGGCATTCACTAATTCACTGAATGTGCTGGCTTTATACACCCAAGAATTTCAGTTTTAAATTTTAATTTAAAAATTAAAACTAAATTGCCTAAGCAACTCTCCTGCATCAAGCATAACGTTAAAGCTGCACAAACATTGCATTTCTGGGGCTTAAGTGGACAAAGATCCTATCAAATTTGGTAATAGAGTGATAGTCATAAACTCCCTATTTTTAGAACACTCGTCTCAAGAAGCATCTACACCTCAGAAAGCAGCAGCCATTGCAAGGCCATACAAGCTCTCAGTCAAAGAAATGTTCTTTGCTCTGTAAATGGAAAGGACATCCTGGGATTTCACAGTCTACTGCAAGATACGACAGGAGCCAGTCTGTTCATAAGGCTGCCTTCCTATCCAGACAGCCGACTGGCCTTTTGCACTCACAATGTGGCGTGGACACAGCCCATGGTCTCTGCTCCATACATAGCCTGAGCTGTGCTGGACCAAATTCCAGACCAGAGGAACACACAGCCTCTGCTCCTGGGGTATGGTTCCTGTCTTTGACTTTGTAAACATTTTCATTCACAAAACAACGAGCGGCAACCCAGTTGCTCACTCGCGTTCTCGGTTGGTTTTCATTTAGCAATGGTATAGTAAGCCAGGAAGGGAAGGAAGACACACACACACACACACACACACACACACACACACACACACACACACACAAATCAGACACTAGGGAAGTGTGTTTTGCTCTTTAAGGAATCCCTGGACAGATTCTAGACTGGTTCTGGATCTGGCACTTGAGCATATGAAATGGGACATATGAACCATTTTAATGCTCCCAAACTTGAAGTTGATCGAGCACCAGCCTTCGACTCAGCACACGTTGCCATCAAAACAGAGACACCTGGAAATGACCATGTAAGCTCGGTGTGGTGACACGTGCCTGAAATCCCATCACTCCTGAGGCAGGGGCAGAGGAATCAGGAGTTCAATATCGTCCTCAACTATACAGTGGGCTTGAGGCCAGCCTGGGCTTTGTGGGACTCTGTCTCAAAATACAACACCAATGATGTGAAATCACTTCCAGGCTAAAATGTATAAGTAAATGGAACATAAATGAGCTCTCTCTCTCAGAACTTAGGCCCCTATCCCTAAGGTATTTTACACGCACATGCAAATGTTTCAAAATCAAGAAGAATTCTAAATCTGAAAAACTCCCAGGCCAAACTATTTCAAATAAGGTGTACCCAGCTTCTTTTAAACTTAAATTTGATTGTAAATTTTCTTCTAAGTTCTAGGTGGGTTTTTTGTTTGTTTGTTTGTTTTATATAACAAATATGATTTTCTTTGACTTATATATTACATTATATATATTATATATATAATATATATACTTATATATTACATTATATAATATATATATAATATATATTATATATTAGTCAGGATATAAAAAATAATGATATATATATATATATATATATATATATATATAATAGATAGTATACTTATGTAGGAGTGAGTATGGCTAGAGGCCAGGAAGCAAAGGACTCATGGGAGGGGGCAAGAAGGGCTTTAAAGGATAAAATGATAGGACATGTGTGACCTGAAGGTGGAAGGAGGGAAGGGTGCCTGTAGGGACAGGAGCCAGGAAATGGCAGAGAGGAGCAGATGTGATGGATCAATCAAAGCCAAGTATATATGGAAATGCCATAAGGAAACCTATTACTTCACACGCTAATCAAAGAGACATGTGATGAGTGAATGCGTGTTATACTGGATTTAGTATCATGCTTTCCTTCCTAAGCTCAGTAAAAAACGAACACATATGCAATAGCAAACGAACTGCACAGTCACGAACATTCTGATCCACTTTGAAAAGCTCCCAGCGGATTAAGACTGAGTTGGCTAAGCTTCTAGCCTGGAGCCATGAACAATTACATAAAATGGACATGGAGTCATAAGCTATGTTCTTCAAACTCATGTCCTAGGAAAGCAAAAATATCTTAGGATAATCCAGGCGTGGGCAGGGGAGGAGTGAGGACAGGAGGGCAGGATGCACAGCACTGAAGTCCCAGCACTCCACTCCGGATGCTGAGGCAGGGGAGTTGTAAGTGTGAAGCCAGCTAGCTCAGGCTACAATGGGAGACCTTGCCTCTTAAAAAAATAAAAATAAAAAAGAAATACTCTAACTACTTACGGTTCCAAATCTAATGAAGACGCACATCAAAATTCACAAGTAGCACTCAGTCAGTAAACGACAGCGCCCAGAGAATGACATTTTCTTCCATTAAGACAATTACTGCTAAACATGAATATGAATACATAACTTGAGTAGATGAATATTTCTCCAGGCATTCCAGATGACTGACACAATTTTAAGGCAGCAGTTTCTAGGCTTTATCACTCCAGGATACATATCAAGTAATTTCAGAAACATGAGCACCGCACGATTCTCTAATAAGGCATTTCCCCGTAGACAGAGTAGTCCTTCATTCTTTAATTGACTACATGGCCTCGTGGATCCTATCGCCCAAGTGGTGAATTTTGGAACCAGGTATGTCTCCAATTAGCAGTAATCTAAATGTGGCCATAAGTGACAAAAGAAAAATAGTGTGAAGGACCCTCTGTGGTCGGCAAGTATTTTCAAGATTAGAAAGCTTTAACTAAAATACTACATTCTATAATCTAATGTAAGATACTAATTATACTAGTTACTTTTTATCACTGTGACCAAATAAGCTGGCAGAACAACTTAGAGGAGGTATCTTAGTTTGCTTTCTATTATTGTAATAGACGCCATGACCAAAGCAACTTAGAGGAGAATGGGGTTTAGTCTTACAACACTGAGGGAAGTCAGGGCAGGAACCTGGAGGCAGGAACTGAAGCAGAGGCCACAGAGGTACACTGCTCCTCCTCATGGCTAGCTCTCAGCCTGCTTTATTTTTAGATTATTTTATTATATGTGTATAAGTGTTTTGCCCTCATGTATGTATGTGTACCATATGTGCCTGGGGAGGTCAGAAGAAGACATCAAATACCCTGGAACGAAAGTTACAGATGTGTGAACCTCCGTGCGGGTGCTGGGAATCAAACCTGGGTCCTTTGCAAGAACAAATGCTCTTAATCACTGTGCCATCTTATCCAGACTCAGCCTACTTCCTTGTACCACCCACCTGCCAATGTGAACCACCGCCCCTAGTGATCTATGCCATCTCACATTAACTATTAATCAAGGGACTTCCTCCATCAGATTGTCTGCTGGGTAGTCTATGGGAGAGGCATTTTCTCAACTGACATTCCTCTTTCCCAAATGACTCTAGTTTAAATCAAGTTGACAAAACAAAAACAAAAAACAAAACAAAACAAAAACAAAACCCAAACAAACAAAAACCCAACAACAACAAAACCCTGATGAGCACAAAAGGAAAGATTTATGTGGGCTCATGGTTTCAGTGGGCTCAGCTTATGGTTGCTTAGCCCTTACACTGAGTGGAGCAGCATGGCAGCGGAAGGGTACGGCATTGAGAGCTGTCCATTCCACAACCCACCAGGAAGTAGCGAGTTAACCGGTAAGTGGCCAGGGGTGACAGCCAGGCCCATCTCCTAAAGTTCCCAGGAACTCCTAAAATCACCACCAGCTGGGGATCAAGTATTCCAAACAGAAGCCTGTGGGAGACCTTTCACTTCTAGTTCATAACATTACTTGAAATAATTACAACATTACTTGAAATAATTAAAACATTGTTGAAGATTATTTCCTGGCCATATTCTGGTGGCTTTAGGGCCGGTAAGAACATTGGGAGAGGCCGAGACGGGGAGGGTTGAAGCTGAAGGAAGCATCCTGAGATGGAAGCTATCTAAGGACAGAAACCAAGGGACGCAAATACTGGCTGCCAAAGATGTGCAAAGTACAATCCCATAAAGCTGAGGATATATGAATATGTGTATGCGTGCATGCGTGTGTGTATGTGTGTGTACACATTTGTGCATGTTTGTGTGTATGCATGCATATGCACTCATTTTACAAGTATGATTTAATGATGGATTTTGACATGAGACAGTCCACTGGATTATCCAATGGCCCAGTATAACCACAGCACTGAAGTATCCAGTGTGGTCATTCAGGGAGCTTATCTGACTGGAAACAGAACTTCGGTTAGGGACTAGGGGAAATATCATGCCTGAGCCTTTAGGAAGAAGGGTTTGGCAAAGCCAGGAACAGGCACCATGAAACCAATGGCTGTGACAGTAGCTGCTATGTCCTACCAGCTGCATGAGATGACCCAAGAACTCACCCAGAGTGCTTGCCTAAGGCAAGAAAGTCCTTGCCTGGGAGCTCTGGGAGGAGATGAACATCCTGTCTTCACAGTGAGGCAGGTGAGCCCAGGGTACCAGAGGAAGAGCTTTTCAACAAGATTCACAACTCAAAGAGAGAGAACCAAGTGGTGGAAACGGGTTTGGAGCTGGAGTCAGCGACATCAGACTTGCCTTGCCCTATCCGGCTTTCAGAGAAGTGGCATTATTTTCTACACAAGCCAGCTTGGATTTGGTTGCTATGGAGTTTTAAATAATAATGTAATTATAAAATTTTCTCTTTTTCAAATAAAACTCCAGCTCTTTGGCATCTTAAAGAAGGCAAATTTGAAGGGGATGAAGGCAAGACAAAGAAGGCCAAGCACAGAACACACCAGATGCATCTTTAATTCACCACCCCAACTCTTGAGAAACTCTCTAATCTTAAAAGAACGGAAACAGATGAATAACACATAGTAATTGTATATAGATAAATGCATAGAAAAGAAAGTAATAGTCATGACTACCCCCACATTCCAAAGATGACTCCTGTTGACACTTGCATAAATCCCCCAAATTGGAGGGCATCTGTTTTAAAAATAAACTTCATTTAAAATAATCTTTATTATCATAGAAAAAACAACAAATACAGTATGTGGATCCTCATCCATCCTTCACCCAATCCCATCACCCATTTAGGATACCACACTACATTTCCTCATCCTGTCTCCCTAGGGTCCTCTTGGCTGTAGCAGTGCTTCACACTGTCCTTGTTTGGGATGACCTCAGTAGTTTCGAGAAGTACTGATCAGGAACCATTCGGGATTGCCTTATGCCTTCCTGATTAGGCTGAGGTCCTAAGTCATTGAGAGAGGGGCAACTGAAGCCAGGTGCCATTTTTACCAAATAACATCTAGGTGTACCCTCTGGACATGGCAACACTGATGCTGATCTTAGTCACCTGGCTGAGGCAGGACGGTCAGCGTGCCTCCACCCCCACCCACTGCAAAGCAACAGTTTCTTCCTGTGGTGTAGGCAAAGGCAGCCATAGTGTACAGCCTGAATGAGAGGATGGAGACTGATGGTCTCTTCAGAAGCCTCTCCTGTCCAACAGATGAAAAGAAATCCCATCATCCCCTGCCTGCCTGCCTGCCTGCCTGCCACATGACCTCACATGTTTCAGCAACATGGTTTTCACATGTTATTTCTGCAGTGCTATAGATAGAACCCAAGACTCATATGATGGCTAGCTCACTGACAGAACATGCTAAGCATAACAGTAACTCTTTATTGTCATCTTGATTGGAATTAACAATACCCAGGAGACCGGGGAACACCTGTGCATGTTGTTTGTGACAGTTTCCAGAAAGGACCAGCTGAGGAAGAATACTTGGTCTGCATGTGTATTCCCACACTTACATAACTGGATGGGGTCTTTCTAACTCTCTCTTGTGCTACTTGTATGTAATGTGTAGACTACACATTATATAACTCACTAACAGCAATAGGTCTGTCCTTAAGGAACAAACAGGCGACATTCTGTAACCAGATTCCCAACGTGCTGTTTCTGCAGTTGAACTGAACAGCTATACCAAGATACAGAGGTGAAATAGAATGACCAATGTGTACAAACAGAAAGGGTTTATTTACAAACTGAGGAAAAATATTTCAGCTATTTGGTTTAAATACCTCCCTATTAAAAAAAAATGACCAAAATAGAAGCCTGTCAAGACTGTGCCACCCTCTTCAGAATAGAAGGTGACGCTACTATCCCACGTCAGACGTGAGGTCCAAAATTACTTCAACAGGAAGGCCAGCGGTGCTTCCCAGAGCCGCAAAGCAATCAGTGTCACTCCATGTCACTGTATTTGGCAACCTCAACATTTCCTTCAGGAGACACAGTCTCTGGTGAACCTTCTTCCTGTTCCCCTTCATTTCCTTCACAGACTGGACACACTATGCATGTTGTCGTCTATTAAAATACAAAGAAACCAAGTCCTAGACACATCTTATCACATTAATTAATTCCATAGGAGGGTGCAGGTGCACACACCATGGTGAGCTTGTGGAGGTCAGAGGACAATGTCATGGTAATTGGTTCTCATCTGTGTTGGTCCCGGATATTGAGTTCAGGTTGTTGGGTTAGTGCCAAGCACTTTTACCTGCTGTACCATCCGGATTGCCCTTGAACCTGTTTTATCAACCTCATATCCAATGGTCCAAGTGGTGGGTCCTTAGAGACTGCCTTCCTCTCTGTTTCTCAGACTCCGTGTCATGTGTCAGGCCAGTTTCTGGAGGACCACCTCCTTTGGCTCTTCCATGCATTCCTTTAAAGCCTGACTATAATACCTGAGAGAAGAGAAGGGAAGGTGCCCAAATCACCTCCGTGTTGTCTCGGGGATAGGCACTGGGCCCTAAGCATGCTATAGTTTCAGGAAACAACGGTGCTTACTAGCTGCCAGCGCAGTATCTGACGGGAGTCTACTTTAGTTACAGATGTAGATAGCAAATGAGCTGATGCGTGAAGAACACATGCAACAGGAAGCACTGGACTCATGACAGCTCCGTGCTGTCTTTGCCAACGGTCATGCCGTCAGGTTCATAGCCGAGCAGGACCACACACTTCTACTCCTAGCACTTAGAAAGTTAATGCAGGAGGATCACAAGTTCAAGGTCAGTCTGGGTTACACTGAGTCCAGCCCAGCCTGCAAGAAAGAGGGAGAGAAGGAGGGTGGGAGGGAAGGAGAGAGAGTGAGAGAGAAAGGAAGGGAGAGAACATATGTGTTCACAGTCATGTGACACAGGTGCATGAGGACAAAGCTTGTGAGAGGCTGACAAGTCTCTGTGAAGATCACAGACAACCGGCCATCCTCAGAGCTCAGAACTCTAATTATCAGATGGTGGAACAGTCAGGAACAAATCATAAGGCAATATAAATGCACATCGCCACCCTTTCCCATGTGCACTAGAGAGGCCGCCATAGGCCACTATCTAGCTTACTTTGCATTAACGTTTTCATCACATGGTGAACCCTGAGTCGGAACGGACCACAGAATTTAACACGCCAACTCAAAACCTCATTTTGTTTCCCTCTTAATAATAAGCTGAGCACACGAGTATTTTCAGTTGTAAATTATAGTCTCCGTTCAAACTTGTTCTAATATCTAATCTTTTGTGAAAACAAGCTCTTTATATGTGTTCCAAATGACTTCTCTATTCAAATGGGCTTACTGGGGGCGAGGGATGAAAGAAACACTTATGAGGCAGGGTGTAGTGCAGAAAGGAAAAATAAATTACCCAAGAGCACACTTTGTTTAGTGAATGAATATACTTGATAAATTAATAGAGTAAGCAATCCTTCAGAGGGGAGGGGTGGAAAGGAGAAGAGAAGGAAAGCTGGTTGCTAGGGAAACAAACTAAAGGACCACAGTCACTGCAGGTGACAGTGACGGCCCTAAACTCTCAGCAGGAACACAGGGACTATCGCCTCTTCCTAAGCTGCCGAGAGGGAACTCGATGCTTCTGTTGCCTGCAGCATGCCCAGCCCTCTCTAAGAAGGAAAGCTGTAAGCAACAGAACTCATTCCAGAGACTCTGGTAGAGAGAAGCTGTACAGGATTAGGAAATTAAAGGGATTTGAAGTTCTTGCAGGGCCCGCCCCGCCCTCTACCGTTGTGAAGCTAAGAGCTCCCAACTATGTACTGCGGAACAAGCTGGTCAAGTTCAGAAGGTTCCCAAACTCCACCGAGCTGCTCTTCTTTAAATCCTTCTCTTTCTATTCATCCTCTTTTAGTAGCTAACCAGGGATTAATAATTAGTAATTAGTCTGTACTGATTCTCTTTTCAATGTTTGCTTTTTTTTGGATGAAGGCAGATTGTGTCAATCACAGAGATGGTCTTGGGCTCATAAGCTGTGGTCCTCAGAGACTGCGAGGGAAGAAATGGGGCCCCATAGCAAGAAAGTACCTCTTAGAACCATAGGATTTATGCATTAAAAGAAAATCCCTACCATTGCAACCTTAAGGGCCGTTAAGTTCAACTTTCTTGACATGTATTTGTCTCTAGAACCGAGAGAAATGGCCTCATATTTTGGCCACCAGCCCGTATCTAACACATGGTGCTTCTTAGAATAAATCCTATGTCTTACCATCTTAATGCCCCTAAGCTGGACACACACATACCACTGATTTCACTCTGTGATCATGTCCTTGAGATAACATAACGTGGTTGGATTTAGGAGACTCGTGGCCATCTATCCACCATTCCTCAGCAACATGAAATTAAGTGCTTATAAAGGACACAGATGCAGTTCTGCATGCTTTGCAGTTACATGTTAAAGTCACGATGCAATCAGCAGCATCCCTATCCTTCTACAGGGACAAAGGCCAGTGGAGAGAGAAGGCAGAGACACATATTTCTGACACACAGTTTTTGGGGCATAGCACAATAAGTATGTCTTAAAAGGTACCTTGTCAAAAGGCACAGTGAAACATTTTTTTCCCGAGCATAGAATCAATAAATCCAAGAGAATGGCTCATATTCAATCAACATAGATTCCTCAGTGAGATAATTAAAGACCCAAGTCATTAAGGGCTCTTCATGAAGGCTGATATTAAAAATGAATCCATTCTGAAAATGTACCACCTCAGGCCTCCTATTTACAGTGTGGCGCGGCACATCAGGGGAATCACCTCTCTCCCTTCATCACACCTTCGCGGAGGAAGATTTAGGTTTTGATTATGCCGGCAAGATGAATTATTTTTGGTCAGAGTGATAATTGATTCTTGCTCCTGCAAGGATTACTGATGGTAGCAAAGCAGCTACTATTGGAGGTTAGCGGTGACAGATGCTGTCTGCTGGAGAGGCCTGGGGGCTCTTCCAGACCTGGGAAGGGATTTGTACAATGAAACCATGACTCTGGGGAAAGAAGCCCAAAGGGAGCTTTCTTACATTCCCGATTTTTCTGTCTTCTTTGTAAGTGCGTGTATGGTGTAGGCGTATATGTGTGTATAGGTGTGTGTCCGTGTACACACAAGTAGAGGCCCAAGGAGGATGTCAGGTGTCTCTTTCTGTCATTCCTTACCTCATTTTGTATCACACTGAGCCTGAAGTTTGCCATTTTGGCTAGACTGGCTGGCTGGCAAGGCTTGCAGGAGCTGCCTGTCTCCACTCCCCCCTGGAGCTACAGGCACACATGGCCTCAACTTTTACAAGGGTACGTGGTATGCACTCTTATCCACCAGGCTATCTCTTCAGCCCCATATCTTACTTAATAAGGGCTGGGAAAAAGTTCAAGGGCTAGCGAGATGACGCTGCCAATAAAACACCATGCAACAGCTGATATACAAAAGCTGGGCAGGGTTGGGGTGAAGGGGAATGTGCTTGCAATCTCAGTGATGTGAGAGGGGAGGCAGAAATAGGCAGAATCCTGGAAGCTTACAAGACAGCTGTTTTGAATTACTTGGTGAAGTTCCAGGCCAATGGAAGACCCTGTCTCTTCAAGAGATAGGAGGTGCCTGAGATTATTCTCTGAACTCTACATGTATGTGCAAGCATAAGCATGAACTTTCTTGTGCACATTTGTGCGCGCGCGCGCGCACACACACACACACCAATATATACGTATGCCTAAAAGTTACTATGTAAAGATAAAATAAGTTCTTGCCTTACTCTGTTATTATTATGAGCACCCAATTATTATTCTGAGAACCAGTCGCTACCAGTTTTCTATAAATTCCTCTAGCTCTTCCTGACCCTAGAGGACTGTGCATGTACACATGACTTTCCTTTAAAACACAAATTGTGAGTACATCACATGCAAGGCAAGGTACACACTTACTCATTAGAACCATATCTTTGCAACCATCCCAGATCAGCACACACAAAGGTACTTATCCTGACATAACATTTTCATTGTACACTAGACATAAATGTCATAGCATCCAATGTGTAAAAGGCACTCACTTCCTGATAGGTTAACAAAAAAGCTTAAGAGCAAACTGTAGCTACACCTGCCTGTCTCACTTTTCTTTTCTTTTTTTTTTTTTTCTTTTTTTTCTTTTTTTTTTTTTAATACATTTTTATTAATTTATACATATTACATCTCAGTTGTTAGCCCATCCCATGTATCCTCCCATCCCTCCCTTCCTCCCACTTCCCCCCCCTACTCCCCTCCCCTATGTCTGTGTCTGAGGGGGATCTCCTCCCCCTGAATATGCTCATACGGTATCAAGTCTCTCCTTGGTGACCTATTATCTTTCCTCTGAGTGCCACCAGGCATCTCCATCCAAGTGACATGATCAAATATGGGGCACCAGAGTTTGTGTGAGAGTTAGATCTTCTTCTCCACTCAACAGTGGAGAATGTCCATCGGCTAGTCCGGGTAGGGGTTCAAAATTTTTACTGCCTATTTTTTCCTTGGCTGTTGCCACAGTTTGCGGAGGACCCCAGGGCCCAGACTCTCCTGTAGTTTTCCAGGACCCACTGGATCCTTCCATTTCCTCTTTCTCCCAGGCTTCTCACACCTAAAGTTTCAATAGGATGTCCTCCCCTCTTACCCATTATTCTGGTAGGTACAGTTTTTCATGGGGACGTACACCTTGGGCTAGTGTCTCGATATAAGTGAGTATATACCATTTAGCTCTTTTTGCTTCTGTGTGAACTCACTCATTATGACAATTTCTAGTTCAATCCATTTGTCCACAAATTTTGGAAATTCCTTGTTTTTAATAGCTGAGTAGTATTCCATAGTGTAAATGTACCACAGTTTCTTTATCCATTCTTCTGTTGAGGGACACGTAGGTTGTTTCCAAGTTCTGGCTATTATGAATAAGGCAGCTATGAACATGGTTGAGCATATGTCCCTGTTGTGTGGTAGTACATCCTCTGGGTATATTCCAAGGAGTGGAATAGCTGGGTCTTGAGGAAGCCCTATTCCCATTTTTCTGAGAAAGCACCAGATAGCTTTCCAAAGTGGTTGTACTAGTTTGCATTCCCACCAGCAATGCAGGAGTGTTCCTCTTTCTCCACACCCTCGCCAGCATGAGGTGTCAGTTGAGTTATTGATCTTAGCCATTCTGATGGGTGTAAGATGGAATCTCAGTGTCGTTTTGATTTGCATTTCTCTGATGACTAAGGAGGTCGAGCATTTCTTTAAGTGTTTCTCAGCCATTTGATATTCCTCTGTTGAGAATTCTCTGTTTAGCTCTGCGCCCCATTTCTCTATTGGGTTATTTGGTTTGGTGGTGTTTAATTTCTTAAGTTCTTTATATATTTTGGATATTAGACCTTTGTCAGATGAAGAGTCGGTGATGATCTTTTCCCAGTCTGTAGGCTGTCGCTTTGTTCTCTTGACAGTGTCACCAGCCTTACAGAAGCTTCTCAGCCTCATGAGGTCCCATTTATTAATTGTTGATGTTAAGGCCTGGGCTGTTGGTGTTCTGTTCAGAAAGTTGTCTCCTGTGCCTATGAGTTCCAGACTCTTCCCCACTTTTTCCTCTAACTGGGTTAATGTCTGTGGTTTTAAGTTGAGGTCTTTAATCCACTTGGACTTGAGTTTTGTGCATGGTGACAAATAGGGGTCTAATTGCATTTTTCTACATGTAGACATCCAGTTAGACCAGCACCATTTGTTGAAGATGCTGTCGTTTTTCCATTGAATGGATTTGGCTTCTTTGTCGAAAATCAGGTGAGCAAATGTGTGTGGATTCATCTCTGGGTCTTCAGTTCGATTCCATTGATCCATTAGCCTATTGCTGTGCCAGTACCATGCTGTTTTAATTACTGTTGCTCTATAGTACAACTTGAGATCAGGTATGGAGATTCCTCCAGCGGATCTTTTATTGTAAAGGATTGTTTTTGCTATTCTGGGCTTTTTGTTTCTCCATATGAAGTTGAGAATTGTTCTTTCAATATCTTCAAAATATTTAGTAGGTATTCTGATAGGGATTGCATTGAATCTGTAAATTGCTTTTGGTAAGATGGCCATTTTTACTATGTTGATTCTTCCAATCCACGAACATGGTAGATCCCGCCATCTTCTGATGTCATTTTCAATCTCTTTCTTCAGAGGTTTAAAGTTTTTTTCAAATAAATCCTTCACTTGCTTGGTTAGGGTTATTCCTAGATATTTTATATTGCTTGTGGCTATCGTGAAGGGAGTAATTTTTCTAATTTCTTCCTCTGCCTGTTTGTCATTTGTATATAGGAAAGCTACTGACTTTTTTGAGTTTATTTTGTATCCTGCCAATTTGCTGAAGGTGTTTATCAGCTGTAGGAGTTCTCTGGTGGAATTTTGGGGGTCACTTATATACACTATCATATCATCTGCAAATAGGGATAATTTTACTTCTTCCTTTCCCATTTGGATCCCCTTGATCTCCTTTTGATGTCTTATTGCTCTGGCTAGAACTTCAAGAACTATATTAAAGAGGTATGGGGAAAGTGGACAGCCTTGTCTGGTCCCTGATTTTAGAGGGATTTCCTTGAGTATCTCTCCATTTAATTTAATGTTGGCTATTGGTTTGCTATATATAGCCTTTATTGTGTTTAGAAAAGTGCCTTGTATTCCCGATCTCTCCAGAACTTTAAACATAAATGGGTGTTGGATTTTGTCAAATGCTTTTTCTGCATCTAAAGAGATGATCATATGGTTTTTCTCTTTCAGTTTGTTTATATGGTGGATTACATTGATGGATTTCCGTATGTTAAACCATCCCTGCATTCCTGGAATGAAGCCTACCTGGTCATGGTGAATGATGTCTTTGATATGCTGTTGTATTCGCTTTGCGAGTATTTTGTTGAGTATTTTTGCATCAATGTTCATAAGAGAAATTGGTCTGAAATTCTCTTTTTTTGTTGGGTCTTTGTGGGGTTTAGGTATCAATGTGACTGTGGCCTCATAAAAGGAGTTTGGTAATATTCCATCCATTTCTATCTTTCGGAATAGCTTGAATAGTATCGGTATTAGCTCCTCTTTGAAGGACTGGTAGAATTCTGCGCTGAAACCATCTGGCCCTGGGCTTTTTTTGGTTGGAAGACTATCAATGGTTGCTTCTATTTCTATAGGCGAAATAGGGCTATTTAATTTGTTTATCTGGTCTTGGTTCAATTTTGGTAAATGGAATCGGTCGAGAAATTTGTCCATTTCCCTTAAATTTTCAAATTTTGTGGCATAAATGTCTTTGAAGTAGGTCCTTACGATTCTTTGTATTTCTTCGGTGTCTGTTGTTATGTCTCCCTTTTCATTTCTGATTTTGTTAATTTGGATAGCTTTTCTTTGTCTTTTAGTTAGATTGGCTAACGGTTTGTCTATCTTGTTAATTTTCTCAAAGAACCAGCTCTTGGTTTTGTTGATTCTTTGGATTGTTGTCTTTGTTTCTAATTTATTGATTTCAGCCCTGAGTTTGATTATTTCCAGGCGTCTACTCCTCTTGGGTGTTTCTGCTTCTTTTTTTTCTAGGGCTTCCAGATGTGTTGTTAGGTTGTTTATGTGGGATGACTCCATTTTCTTTTTAAAGGCACTTAGTGCTATGAATTTTCCTCTTAGCACTGCTTTCAATGTGTCCCACAAATTTGGGTATGTTGTTCCATCATTTTCATTGAATTTCAGGAAGTCTTTTATTTCTTCCCTTATTTCTTCCGTGACCCATGTGTCATTAAGTAGAAAGTTGTTTAGTTTCCACGTGTTGGTATGCTTTTTGTTATTTCTATTGTTGTTGAAGTCCAGCCTTAGACCATGGTGATCTGATAAGATACAAGGTACTATTTCAATCTTCTTGTATCTGTTGAGGTTTGCTTCGTGACCAACTATGTGATCAATTTTAGAGAACGTTCCATGGGGTGCTGAGAAAAAGGTATACTCCTTTGCGTTTGGGTGGAAAGTTCTGTAGATATCTGTTAGATCCATTTGATTCATGACATTGGTTAATGAAGTTATTTCCCGGCTTAGTTTTGAAATCAAAGTCCTATCCTTGAGTGAAAGTGGGGTGTTGAAGTCTCCCACTATTAATGTGTGGGTATCGATGAATGGGGCAAGCTTTGTTAATAACTCTTTTACAAATGTCGGAGCCCTTGTATTCGGAGCATAGATGTTCAAAATCGTGATGTTTTCCTGGTTGACTTTACCTTTGACAAGTATGAAGTGACCATCCTTGTCTCTTTTGACTAATTTTGGTTGAAAGTCTATTTTATTAGATATTAGAATAGCTACCCCAGCTTGTTTCTTGTGACCATTTGCTTGGAATATTTTTCCCCAACCTTTCACTCTGAGGCAATGTCTGTCCTTGTGGTTGAGATGTGTTTCTTGAATGCAGAAGAATGTTGGGTCGTGTTTATGCATCCACTCTGTTAGTCTGTGTCTTTTTATTGGAGAGTTGAGACCATTAATGTTGAGAGATATTAATGACCAGTGATTGGTAAGTCCCTTCATTTTAGGTATTTATAACAATCGAGTTTTTGTGAAGTTGTGATTTTGCAATGGTGTAGTTATTTATTTCTTATGTATTTTTGGTTGTAGTTTGACCGGTTGGGGTGGAGTTTTCCTTCTAGTAACTTCTGTAAAGCCGGATTTGTTGCTAGGTATTGTGTGAATTTGTTTTTGTCATGGAATATCTTGTCTTCACCTCCAATGGTTATTGATAATTTTGCTGGATATAGTAGTCTTGCCTGGTATCTGTGTTCTCTTAGCGTTTGCAGAACCTCTGTCCAGGCCCTTCTGGCTTTCATGGTCTCTGCTGAGAAGTCAGGAGTGATTCTGATGGGTTTGCCTTCATATGTTACTCGTCCTTTTTCTCTTGCCGCTTTTAATATTTTTTCCTTGTTCTGTATATTTTGTGTTGTTATTATTATGTGGCGGGAAGATTTTCTTTTTGGGTCTATTCTATTTGGTGTTCTGTAGGCCTCTTGTATGTTCGTATGCATCTCCTTCTTCAAATTGGGGAAATTTTCTTCTATTATTCGGTTAAAGATATTTTCTGGGCTGTGGAGTCGGTTACCTTCTCTTTCCTCTATCCCTATTATTCTCAAGTTTCGTCTTTTCATGTTGTCTTTTATTTCATGAACGCTTTGTGTCAGGAACTTTTCAGATTTAGCATTATCCTGGATGATTGTTTCCAATTGTGCGATTGTATCTTCAAGTCCTGATATTCGTTCTTCCATTTCTTGCAATCTGTTAGATAAGGCCACCTCTGAGATGTTTGCTTTCTTTTCTGATGCTTCTCGATCGCGTTTTTCTTCCGTGCGTTCTTTTATGATTTCTTCCATTTTTATCTTCAGGTCTTGAACTGTTTTAATAATTTCCTTCATCTGGTTATTTGTGTTTTTCTGAAATTCTTCAAATGCCTCTTTATATGACTCTTTTAAGTCATCAGCCCTCTTGTTTGCTTCCTCCTGCATTTGTTTACAAAATTTATTTGATTCTTCCAATATCATCTTACTTACTAAGGATTTGAGGTGGTTTTCACGTATATCCATTGTTGTTGGGTTCTCCAGGTTGTTTTCATTAGGATTGCTGGGATCTGGAGATGCCATCCTGTTTTGGTTTTTGTTAGCATTCTTTCGTTGTCCCCTTGTCATTTTGGTGAATCTAATGTTGGGAGGTGGTTTGTAGTGACCTTCCCTGTTTGGGAGTGGATAGTTGATGTCTGCTTATAGGTAGGGTGCCCTTACCTGTGGGGAACAGGGAGTACTTCCCTGGACCAGGCTGGTGATTCAGATTCTACTCCTGTAGATTTTTCTCAACACCTTAGGCTCCAGGCTGAGTCCCGCGAAGTAGGTTTCTGTTTGGGCCTTTTCCCCTTACTGCTGTATCTCAAGTCAGCAGTATTGGGATCTAGAGTAAGGTCAGCACACAAGCTCTCTGGTTGTGTAGGTTGATCCCAGCTGTCTGTCTTTCCTGTTGCTTTGTAGCCAAGACCCCAGGTGGATCAGATCTTCTGGGTTGTAGCTGTCTTAGGAGCGTTCAGCCTTTCCCATGAATTTGGGAGTTCTTGCTGGGTCTGCAGGAGCTGACACAGCTAGGATCTGCCTGTTGGAGATTACAGGATCTGTGCCTGTAACCATACGGTTTCAGGCCACTGGCAGTATCTGAGGAGGTAGCAGTTTCCACGCCCCTGTATGCCAGGCCACTCCCAGCTTGCTATAAATTAGCGGTTATACCCTGCACATATGAGCCTCAGCTCCCTATATTGTGGGATACAGCTAGGGAGAGCCCAGTCAGAGCCAGCAGTTCGTCCCCATGGCTGGGGACAAAAGCAGGTTAGACCGCTCCCAGACGCTTTAAGGCAGCAGTTATTCCCTGCCAGCAAGGCCCACAGCTCCGGATAAAGTGGGCGGTCCTAACGAGGGCGCGCAAGAATGACCCCTGCTAGGTCTATTGTTCAGGTAGAGCCCAGTCAGAGCCAGCAGCTCGTCCCCTCGGCTGGCGACAAATCTCCTGTATTTTCCCTTTCTGCCAGAGAAAGGCAGAGTGCGTCGCCTTAGGGCAGCAGTTATTCCCTGCCAGTAAGACCCACAGCTCCCGATAACCTGGGTGGATCTGTCACGGGCCCACAAAGATGGGCCCAGTTAGTTCAGTTGTTTGGGGATTGCCGGCAGTCGGGCCATGCACCTGGCGCCAAAGGCAGTTCAGACCGCTGGCGTGAATCTGCTGCCGGAGTACTGCCAGTTCCCTTTAGGGCAGTAGTTAGTCCCTGCAAGCGTGACCCTCGGCTCCCTATAACGTGGGTGGACCCACTGGGCTGTGGGAGCAGACCACGCCGGTTGCTAACTGCCCCAGTTTGCAGGGTCAAACCTTTGTGTCTGGCTTCAGCTTGAGCGCAGGACGCGGACGCGGTCCCCAGATCTAGTTGGTTTTGGTGAGACTCGCCACCTGTGTTTCCACCCGGGTTAGGCAGGTGCCGTCCGCAGTTCGGCGCGGTGTGGATGTACAGGATCAATGGTAGTTTCACCCTATTCGCTGAGACTCCTCAGGCTTGGGGCTCCGGAAAATCTCCTCCCCAAATGGCGAATTTGGGTTTTTTGTGCTGGCTACAGCTTGATTGTGGATTCCTTTTCAGAGTTTGGGGAGTGCGTTTAGCCCTCGGGGCTGTCGCTTGTCCCGGGGTTGGACCCCCTGGTGGTCTGCGGAGTTTGGGGCCCCACTCACCTACAGTTCTCAAAATCCAGCAGTCTGTGGTTCCATTCAAGTCCCTGGTCTCCTCAGAGAAGATCAGCTATGGTGCCTACTGGTCGGCGCCATCTTGGAATCCCTCGGCCTGTCTCACTTTTCAGTGCTATGCTGCAAGGCTTGGGCTAGTGGGAGTCAGAAAAAATACAGTTCTTCATGGGCATGATGAATGGAGCAGCTCTCCAGCCACACATAAAGGCCCAGCTGAGTTGGAAGAAGATGGGACAAAATCAGGTGTACTTGAAGAACATACAGAGGCCAGGCAGAGTCCTGCCTGATCCTATCGTCCCTGCAGAACTTCCTAGAGAATCTCAACTCCCATTACTGATCACTCATCCATTTTGAAACCAGAGTCAATCTGTCTCAGAGAGCCTGCCTGCCCTTCATCTTTCATAATGTGGTTTCCACTCCACAGTGTCATCTACTCTCTGCCAAGCCTGGTCAGTGACTGAGAGCAGGGAAGACAGTGAATCACTAGTAAGGCAGCCTGGATGACTTTTCTGAATAAAATTATGCATAATTCAGTGGCTGAAGAGCTATTCCTGGGAACTGATGGTGAAGGACTCCTCAGGCTTTCTATAAGTGGGGGTGGGTGGGTAGGGGGCTGCTCCTTTACTATCAGTCAAGCAAGCTGATCATCTCAGGAAAGCAGATGTTAGGCCAAACTTAACAGGGTTGTAATGGATGAGCCCCAGAGCAAACCCAAACCCAAAGGTGAGGGACAGTCACTTAGCACCAGTACTGATAACAAGGCACTGGACCTCAGTCATGCTTTGTGCAAAGAAGTGTAGTATGGCGGAGTAAGATCTTTCAGAGAGAAGTCCTAACCCTACAGGGCCTCATGATGCAGACAGTGTCTCTTACTCCCATCTGGAGTATTGTATAATCCACTCAACGCAAGCCCTCTACTGACTCAGCCGTCTCCCCAGCGTGATAATACTATTTGATACTTTTCTTTGACACTTTAAAAAAAGACAAATCTTGAAAAATAAACTATCTCTATTAATGATTTTCTCAAAGTTGGATGCTGTAACATAATCATACACCTCAATCCTTTCTCATTGCTGGACAGATATAAAATTATCCAATAAAAAAAATAGAACTCTACCAAGATATTTTCCACAGACCAAGCTATTCCGGAGTACAATTATAGATTTCTGAAAACTCTTACACAGTCTTTGCGCTCTTATCATTTAATGTGTTCTGTTACTTTTATAGGGATGTGTTTCAAGATTTAGTTTCAATCAGTGACTGTAGATGCTTACTAACTTCAAGTATTACGATTGAGGTCACTTAATATAACCCAGTAAATAAGAAAGATGGCTCCGTAATTAAGAGCACTGGCTAGTCTTTCAGCGGACACAATTTTGATTCCCAGCACCCACATGGCCACTTACAATCATCTGTAACTCCTCTCCCAGGGTATCTGATGTCCCTTCTGGCATCTGAGGCAAATGCATGTGTACAAAGGCACACACACACACACACACACACACACACACACACACACACCACAGAACACACAGACACACATGTACACAAAGCTCTTATACACGTAAATTAAAATTCTAAAAAAAAATCCCACCTGTTTTATTAAGCAATGCAACCAAAAATGTGGGGGGGGGGGTTGCTTATAAGGAGGTCTGGCATCTGTTTAACATAACCTGATCTTTCCATCTTAGAGTAGGAAGTTTACAAAGGGCAATAAATGTTCAGGGAAAATGGAACACAGAATCTAGCCAGGAGCACAGGAAATGAGGTCAGAACAATGGAGAGGCTGAGTCTAATTCTCACTGTGCAAATTTCTCCACAGGCTCCTCACAGGCCAGCTGCAGGGAATGCAGGCAGGGCACAGGGATGTGGGATTCTGCATTTGCAAGGTAGATGTATCAGGCTAAGAAGGAGAGAGACTGCCGGGAGAGTAACCACAGGGTACAGGCTCTAAAAACTGCTAAGTCCCGGATAATAAGACTTTGGGCAAGAAGCGAGAGCACAGTTCTAAATAGCCTCGAAGAATAAGTGTCGGAAAAGGCAGTTGGGAAGCCATCCACTAGACTCAGGGCAGACGTGGAGTGGCGGAGAATCACAGAGCGAGGGCTGCCCTGTGGCCGCCATGTTAGAAAGGGGTCTTGAGCCTGTGTGACTTAGTCACAATGTGGCTGTCTCCACGGACACTGAGGGCAGTAACATGGGTGAGCATGAAAGACAATCTGTTAAATAAAATGAGGCAGGCACAGAAAGATAAAAACTCTGTGTTCTCATTTACATGGAGAAGCTTAAGAAGGTAAAAATCTTACAAGTGGGGAGTACAGCTTACCAGAGGGAGGGAAGGGTGGCAAGGGCAGGAGGGGATGGCTAAATGGCATGGTGGTACAATGGCGCAGGAAGAACGACTTCTAACTAAGATTGACAAAAGGTGACTATAAATTTCAAAATACTGTCCAGACTGGATTTTTGAATATTGTCAAAACAAGAAAGTAACACACGTTTTGAGGTTATGGATCTTCCAGAAACCTTAACGCAACCATTGCATTTTATACATGCATTGAGAAAAAAAAACTCACATCGCGCCCCATAAATATGTACAACTCCTTCCAATTAGAATTTTCTCTAGCTGAATCCAGCTATTGTAAGAGGGGAAATAGACACCTTGTTTATGAGCAGGCAGGAAAGATCTCCCTCGCTTTTCATGTGGTTTAACTGTCATTGGGTGGCATGTCTCTTTACTTTTGTAATACTTGAGTGGTCCTGCTGTATGTACCCCGGGGTGCCAGTCTACATGTGCTCGTTAGATGCTGTGGTTTGAAGGAGAATTGTCCCGCATGGGCTCATGTATTTGAACATTTGGCCCCTGGTAGGAGGTGGCACTGTGTGAGGAGTAAAGGAACCTTTAGGAGGTAGAGACTTGCTGGAGGATGTTTGTCACTGGAGGCTGGCGCTGAGATTTCAAGGTCTCTTTGCTTCCCGACTGCCAGGTCAGCCACGCATTCCCAGGGTCCTGCCTTTCCTGCTGGCAGGACTCGATCTCCTCTGTCAGCTACAACTGGTGCCTTTCTCTCTTAAGTTGCTTTTGCTCATGTATTTTAATCACAGCCACAGAAAAGCAACTAAAACAGACGCAGGCAGGTGACCTAAGACCTCCCTGCACTTGTACCCAGCATCCTGTGACATGAGCCCCATTGCCAACTTGGACTTCACTTAGGAAACACAAATGCAAAGGTTAAAACGATTCAGAGTTTTCAAGTGATAAATGAAAAGTGTTAAAACCCAGGTTGGGGGTCAAGTCCTAGTTGGCTGCATGGACGGCAGGTCTTGGGCAGGCCTGGTCCTGTAGCACCCATTTCCCATTTCGTCTCTTACAGGTCTCTCCTCAGATGTCACATGCCACTGTGCACTAATTACCCACCCACCTTCCAGCATGCTTTGCCCTCCCTTGTAATTTTTCTCAGTGGATGTTAGTAGTTCCTTGTGTATTCTCAATGACTTCTTAAGCTGTTTGGCTGCTGTCTCTTTCTCCTCCCATTATATAAGCTTCATACACACAGAACATTTATGCATCATTATACCCCACCCCCTGGCTAATAATGCCAGTCATGTGACAGGGGCTCCAGAAATACTTCTTGAGTGAGTGAACACATGAACGACGCGATGCATAACAACAAAGGTTACAGAATTTCAGGCAAGAGACGATTTCTCCAAGACCAGCTCTCTGGGATCACATGGTCCACGGGGCGATTACAGCACACAGTAATTACTTTCCCCGGTGTTGATACAATTCTGCAATTGCAGGGGATGCCTAACAGGGTAGACACTTCCCTGAAGGGTGACAAGGTAGCCAGATGGAGGTGCTGGGGTGCAGAGAGGGGGCTGCATGATAGGAGAAGAGCACTAAGAGGCCTGTGTGGTACTGTGGCAGATCCAGGGTGCTGTGACGCGCTCAGCGGAAAGAGGAGGGTTTACAAGCCTGAGCAGAGCCAGAAGCATTTTAGAAATTGGAACACTGTGAGGAAACGCCCTCGCTAGGAATCCATACATTGAATCTGCACGGCATGAGGAAACGGTTTGGGTCGGAACAGAGCCCTGCTTCCTTTGATTAAGCTGTTGCAGAGAATGGCAGCCCTGGAGCATCTCAAACTGGAATGTCAAATCTAATACACTCTGAAATTTATCACCGTGCAGGTGCTCTTCGTATGAGCTCCAAGTTTCCAATCTGCTAGGGAATTGGAAGCAGCAAAGTCAGCCGAGACCCCGCCAATGCTTTCGTATCTTACAAGTCTGAGCCTGCCGACTTTCGGTTATTACGTGAATGCTTAAATGAAGTAAATTACCTGTGCGACTTGTAAGCGAATAAACGAGTGAAGTTGATGCTTTATATTCTAAGCACATTTCTTCTCCTTACGCGCTTTTATGGCTTCTCAATATTGAGAGGTGGTAGCCAGATGTTACTTTTAGAAATTTATAGTGGTTTCTATAATAGTAAGATTTTTTTAAAATCTAGGGGTGAGGGGGTTTGCAGCTTGGTGGTACAGCTTTTGCCTAACACAAGGATATGAGTGTGATCCTTAGAACACCAACCCCCAAAAGAGTTATGCCATTTTAAACCTGTGCATAATTTAAGATCTCATTAATTTGTAGTCAAAGATATTTGTCATGTAGATTGGGTTAAATGGGGAATATAGCATCTAAGAAAGTATTATTAAAATGTATTAAAAGTAAAAAATATATTTAAGGCATGATTACAAAAAGCTAAAACTTGCTACAAGAGACAAATTAACCCCAAAAGGGCTTAGTTCAGCACAAAAATAAAAATAAACACACTAGGAATAAGCATTTTATTCATATAAGATACGTGAAACAAGCAGTGGAACCAAACAGAAAAACAACTTAACAATAGGAGGCTTAGACAATGCTTTCTCAATAAAAGATAGGGCAAGTCAACAGCATCACAGAAACGCAGGACCAACTCGACCCGACAGATATATGCATTCCATTCCAGCCAGCAGCAACCGGAGCACTCGCCTCTCAAGATGAAATGGGATACTCTCTAGAGTAAGCCATAGGTTAGCCCACAACATGAGTGTTAGTACATTTCAAAAGGACCAAACTCTTGCAAAGTATGTTTGCCTCACAAGGGACAAGAACCAGAAATCAAGATCAGAAGGAAAATGAGAAAATTTACAGACAGAAAAACTGAACAGAACATTCCCAAACAACCAGTGGGCCACAGAAGAAATAATGAGGAAAACCGAGAGACAAATATAAATGAAAACACGGCTACCAAAATGTATAGCTTGGAGCAAAAATGATGTAAGATGTTGGGGCTGGAGAGACGGTCCAGTGGCTAAAAGTACTTGCTGGTGTCAGGGGACTTAGGCTTGGTTCCCAGCGTCCACTTGGGGTGGCTCACAGCCACCTGTAATCCCAGGTCCAAGGATCCAATTTCTCTTCAGGCCTTCATATGACACTCCATGTACACAGCATACAATAGACAAATACACACACACACACATACACACACACAAGAATCAATATTAAAAAATCTTTTAAAGAAGATGCCTTTAGGGCCTATGGATACAGCTCAGTGGTCGAGTTCCTGTCTAGCAAGAGTGAGGTCTTAGGTTCAACCCCAAGCCCTGGAAACAAAGACACCATAGCTATAAACTCTTGAATTTAAAAAGATAAAAGAAGACTGACTATGCACAGCAACTTCATATAGTTGTACTAATAACACTTATCCAAGATTTACTGGACCATTTTGGTTTTTTGTTTTTGCAACTCTCTAAGCCTTTATATCCCAGTAGTATTTCTCCAACAGTTACCCCGGGGATGAGCAGCAGTAGCTAGAAGTACCAAGTTGGCATTTGGAGAGTCTCTAGATGTTATTGCCTACCAAGATGTCACACGACTTGCCCAACCCAGCCAAGGTGAAGCCCCAAGGACAAAACTCACAGATCAACCCCTATGGTTTGAGTCCCTCCTAGGCTCAGCTCCACACAGCCTCAGCCATTCACGGGTTCAACTCTGTACAGGCTGAGCCACTTAGACTGGACTCTGGGCCTTAACAATGCTTCTGTTTGAACCAGACCTTTTGCCAGGGGCACAGCCACCTCCCAAGGCCCAGTACACCCATCTACTTGGCCTTCCTTGATGCATGCCTCCTCTCAGAGCGCAGGGTACAATGCTGAAAGAAAGCAGTTATGGTGTATTATAGGCCCTCTCTCTACAAAGAGAGCTGCTAAAGAGGATCACCCATGTCCTACGCCATAAAACCTCCTGACTGCTCACCTAATACTGAGCAGAAAATACCGAGTTCTTGATTAATTGTCTGTGGGGAAGGAAGATAAGATTTCAGTAATTTATATGTAAATATATTAAGGTATTATATTCAGAAACACAGCTTCCCTTCATTATCATGCTTGGCTACTTACTGAAGGCTTTCTATTGAGAGTGATAATTTGTGTTCTAATTAAAAATGTTTCTGGGAACACAATGTATAAATTATGAATACAATATCCCCATGAAAGCTAACATTGGTGAAACCACCCCCCAAACAGGGAATTGTTCGAACAGCTTCCTACACAAGCCAGCACAGTAGATAAAACACATTTTCTCTTGGAAACTGCATATATTTTCATGTCCTAGACTGCTTGGGAAACAAATGAATATTCTTCAAAGAGTATCTGTCTAATTCTTAGGTTTTCAAACTCAGCAGGTATCTGGCTATATTATACATATTTGAATGCTATTATGGAACTAACTAAATATTAAAATATTTGCATCTCACCTAGAATAACCATAACAAAGCAAATCAGCATACTGACAAAAATCATTCTCCATTCATAGTCATTATTTTTAAAAAAATATACATAAGGAAAAAACAGAATAATTGTCAACGGAGTGAGATTATTCAGGTAAATTCTAATGCTAGTACTAAATGATTTGTCTTTTGTGCTTTTAAAATATTTACTAAATCATAATTAATAAGCCTTTCTAGGTAAACTAAATTATTCACATTAATAGTACCTATGGGCTTTATTTTTCTTAGAAAACATTATCAGAACATTATACTACATTGGCCAACAGTATATATTGGATTACTTGCTGCCTTAATCAAATGATTCAATCTCTCTGGTCAACGTCTCCAAGTAAAACTGTAACATAGTTTGTTGTAGAGATTAAGAAAAACAGATATATTCATTAATCATCATTCCTTTTCTAAGTGATATAAATTGAACAAAGATGATTTATTTCCTTTTAATTATGTGTTTGTATGTATGGAGGGGTATATGCACACGGCTGCAGGTACCTGCAGAGGCCATAAGAGGGCATTAGATCCCCTGAAGTTGGAGTTACGGGTTTTTGTGAGCTGCCTGTAGGTGCTAAGAATAGAACTCAGGTCCTCTGGAAGAGCAAGAAGTGCTCTTAGCCACTGAGCATCTTCCCAGCCTCTGAACAAATGTTTAAAAAGCAAAAGACCTGTATGATCTGAAGAGAAACCTGATCACAGAACAAATATTTCTTAAGTGTTCCACACAGTGAACAAGTACCATTCTCATAGGCAATAAAGTAGAGATTAACTTTCTGAGGGTTAAAAATGCTATCTAGAGAAATAATGTTGGGGGAAGGCATAGGGAAGAAATATGGCTACAGTAGGAGTTAAGGGAGTGAATTGAGATTTTATATAAATGACCTGGGTAAATACCTTAAAAGATGGCATCTAGCAGAAATCCCAGTATCCCCTGAGTGCCATAGGAGCATTTTAATCACAAGAATATGCATCCTATGTGTAACAGATAGATATGATTCTATAGATAGATAAAGTAAAATAGATAAGGTCTTCAAAAACTCCGGAGTCCTATAGAATATGGCATTTAAAGATGTTCGTATTCTTTTAAAGATTCTTTGACAATAAGACAGGTTAACTCCTGGCAACACCCAGCCTAGCTCAAAAAAGATTGTGAGCATCAAAAAACCTATTTATGGAGTTGGCTTCAAATGTGGCAAACCAGCCACTGGGCAAAGTGTCCTCATTTTTGCTACAGACAGAATTCTGTCTAAAACTGGGGAAGCTTGGATGCAGACAGAGTAGATGGCCAAACTCTGTCACAACAGGGTAAGCAAGTCCTCGATAGTTCCTGCCTCACAAATATGACTGTCAGATATACTGGGCCAGAAGGCTAAAGATGATGCTCCAACATTATACAGAGTTTTGGGCGACTGCTCAGGCAGAAAACTGTCTCTGTCACTTTTTTTTTTCACTTTGGAAGCTGCTAACCTGCACTTCCTGTTTACTCAGGTAATTAATTTCATTCTTTCTCAAGTCTCTAATGGGGTTGAAGACCATATATTTTAGTTTTACAATTAAGCTTAGTTGTTTAGAGATTAAGATATTTTTAGGTCTAGATAGATGTTTTAAGTTGATAGAGATTTGATATGATAGATATTGATTTACATTCAAAATTTCAGACTCAGCAAGATAGGAAATACGTTTTCTTCAAGGTTGCCAAATACAAATAGCCAAAACACTATAATGTAACATTAATATAATTCCTGATTGTTTTGCGGTTCTTCTTGCTGTATGTAGTTTATTTTATATATGTATAATAATAAAATGTATATGTAAAAAACACATTTTAAAAAGTCCATTGGAATTGATGATAAATGTATGAATCAATGCAATTTAACAAACCGAATATTATTACAGGATTCAGAAAGTGGCCTCTGCTCATGTAAGATCTGAAGTACAAAAAGGAACAGGGTAGTAATTTAAGCCCTTGGTAACACAACCATTTAAAAAAATATAACTTATACATGCTAAAAAGTTGATACAGCAGAATCTGTAAGGTATGAAGTTATGGATATTTGATTATTTATATAAGACTAGCCCCTGCATAATTATCTTTACCTTTGAAGAGTGGTACTGTCCATGCCCAGGACTACTGCTGTAAATATTGGGTTTTGCTGTCTCTGTTAGAACAATAGCTGGCTTGCTGCACTGCATGCTGACCCTAGAAATGACTTTCTGAAATAAATCCTTGCTGATTTACTTCCAGAAAAAGAGATCCAAGGGAAGGGAGATGGCTCAGCTGGTAAAAGGCCTTGCCACAAAGCCTGACCCCATCTCCCCCACCCCCACCCCCGTTGAAACCCCCAGCTCCACATGGCAGAAGCAGAGAGCTGACTCCTAAAGCTGTACTCTGACCTTCACATGTAATGTGTGTGCACACAAAATAAGTAAAGATAGATAGATAGATAGATAGATAGATAGATAGATAGATAATCTGCACTAGTGACAAAGTCCTGATGGTGATACCAGCTCAGATTGCTTGAAGAACACTAAAGAATCTGCTCTGGATACAGCTGAGTGAAAGAACAAGAGATGGGATGTGAGATCAGGGGACTTTTCAGTGGGTCAGAACTGACGCAGTCCTGGAGGCTGCTGTAAAGTCTTTTTAACGACCAAGACAATGGGCCCTGGGGTAGGAAGTCAATGGAAGGCTTCAACAAGAGCCTGGCTAGCACACTAAGACAGCAGTGCAGTGGCCAGCTTGTGGGGAAATACAGGTCCCAGGGCCCCGGTGATAGCCGTGATGCTATGTAGTTGGTGACACTGGGTGGGTGAGTTTGTTGGGTGAGAAAGATGAGGGTAGAGTGACTGTAGATTTTGAGTCCAAGAAACTGGAAGAAGGGATCTGCCATTTGTTAAGATGAGACAGACACCAGGAGGAGATTTTGAGGGGATTTTGAATGGTTCTTACTGCACAGCAAAGTGAAATTGCGAAGTAGTTCTAGGCTGGAGAAAGGGACTGAGGAGGTACCCATGTATGGAAACTAAAGCCTTCCTGGAAAGGCAGTAAGACACAGTAGCAATACAATCTATTTCTTTTCCACAAAAGTATTTCCAATACATTCTTTTGTTTGTTTAAGTGTATTGCAGTTTGTGTGTAATACACCCACGTGCACATGAGTGTGGGTGTGTGCATGCCATGCTACATGTGTCAAGATCAGAAGACACCCTCTGGTGTTGGCTCTTGACTTCCATTTTGGGGCAGGCGTATGCCAGGTTAGCTGGACCACAAGCTTCCTGAAATTCTCCTGTCTCCATCTCTCACCTGGCAGTAGAAACACTGGGACTACAGATGTGCGCTGTTGTATAAAGCCTTAAAAACAAAAGCTATTTCAAGACATTCAGTATCACCTTAAAATATACTTGATATTTAAAACTAAACTTCCAAAGTTCTACTTCATAGAACAGATTGATGAGTACAGAAATATGAGGTAATATTTTATAAATATTTATATTTACACATATATTATATTTATTATAAAACATGTATCATATGTGTGTGTATGTGTCTGTGTGTCTGTATGCTACACGTGCCATTAGCACACTTGTTCAGGAGTTCAGAAGATAACTCATCAGGTTGATTCTCTCTTTCCTCCATGTAGGACCCAAGGACTGAACTCAAGTTGTCAGGCTTGGCACCAAGCACTTTCCCTGCTGGCCCATCTTGCTGTCCCAGGCAATCGATTTTTGACAAAGCTATCAAAGCAATTGAGAAAACCAAAGTTTCCTTCAACAAAGGCCTTGAATATGGGATATCCCTATGAGTGAATTAAGTCAGACACAAATGAATACATACTATATTACTCCATTTCTGTATTTTAGAAGATAATAAAAACCCTCTAGTGAAAAGTAAGTCATTGATTGGACCAGGGGTTAGTAAAGGAAGGGTTTGAAAGGGACACAGGGAAGGCAGCTTTGGGGGATCAGAGAGGGTGGGTGTTATGGTCATCCCTTAGATGTCCAGTTCAACTAAATGCAATATATTCCATGTGATCTGCACTTCAATAAAACTAAAAGAGTAATGAAAACCAAGGAAACATGAATGGGCACACGCTCACATGCTGTAATTGGCACACCCAGCTGCTTAGCAATGCAGATACACAGCTTTGTTCTTCAGGTAATTCAAACATCCATCACCTTTAAATCAGGCTTTTGTGATTGCTTCCCCTAGCAAATCTACCCAGAGTTCCTGCCAGGTTACTTGGTTTCTCTCTACATTAGTATCTCTCTGAGATACTAAGAAATCTCCATAAGTGTGATCCACATTAATGAAGCTTCCTACAGTAGCAAGCAAGAGAAGTTCTCATTGGAGAAGCACAGAGTGCCTATGCCAAGGAGTGCCAAGGCTCTCCAAGCTTTGGCCTAAGATCAAGTCTGTTCTAGACACTTGGCTCTTCTCATCCCACTCCTCCCTATATACGCTTCTGCTGGTAAGCACACAGCCAGGCTGTTGGAGGAACCAACACTGAAGTCTATTCAAACGCCATCTCCTTAAAAGCTGAAGAGCATCTGCAGAGGCATCTGGATGAAATGATACAGATGTCCACAAAGAAACTGCATGTACCCAGGACCCATTCATTTCCCACACATCCCCCACCCCATCTCTAAAGCAAACGCTGACATCTTCTCCTTTGTTCGTTATAGAAACTGGTCTTGAGTAAGGTGTCAGTCATCTGCCCAAATTCACCTAGCTAGTTGGTGGCACAGGTGAGATTTCCATCTCTGGGGTTCTTCAAGTGATACGTGGTGCATTTCTACACACCCAAACCTGAAGTAAATAAATGCACAGACCTTTGGGTTCTGGCTCTAGTATTAGTTATTTTGCTTTACCAATTTAAAATAAAAAATGAAAAGAAAGCTAAGCAGTTCAATACACAACCAACATTTTATGGGGCCTTTGCTCATCACCAAAATGTTATAGTCTTCCTACTGGCATACAATATTTGCAAATGACTCATTTATATTTAAAGAGTAGACAGTACACAAAGCAAGTCACAAGCAGTTTTAGCGACTGTCTCTAAATCTGGGGAGAGTCATTACTTGATAAGAAAGAAAAAACAAACAGAAATGTGTGATATATACAACTAACAGGGCAAGGAACTAAGAAAGGGTAACTGGACCAACCGTGCACCCTAAACCAAGCAGTAAAACAGCCTCTTCATCTGATTTATTGTCAGTGTGAGGGTAAGTCAAACCGGATGCTTCCAAATGGGACACTTCTAAATTATTTACCCAAAATACCATCACCTATGAGAGTATTTTAAAAGTAATGAAATAACAAAGAAATGGACTGATAGACATTTCTTTGTAGCAAAATGGCCTCCAGGAAATAAAGCCATTCAAGCATCCATAAGGAGAACAACACATGAAAACCAATCTATTAGCCTCACCTAACCATCAGTTCTTTGAAGCACATCTTTGGCAATTCAATGTCTGATCATCATTAATAACCAATCAAATTCATTGTATATATTTTGATCTTCAACAACAGCCCTCTAAATTATAGGACTCAGTAATGTGGTGTCCTAGCAATAACCTCTGCAGGTGCGTTGAGACCTGCTTCAGCCTTTAACATAGCATAATTGTAGCTGTTTTGTTTTTTAGTGTCCATCTTGATTATAAGGTGAGATTAGTTTATGTTTTCAGGCTCTGCTTTCCAATGGTTATGCCTCTATGGTTTCATTTCTCAAACTTTGTATACTTTGTTACCTGGACACTCTGTAAAGTCCCCTAATTGTAAAACCAATCAAATTAAAAGTCAGCTAGAAATGCTTTGTCTAGGTAGTGTTGCTTCCTACACCTGGATGCCTGCTTGCTACCTGGTTGCTATTTTGTTAGCTGCTTATTACCAGGTTAGGGTTTTGATGGTTGTTACCTGGTTATGATTTTGTTACCTGGTTGTTATGTAGTTACAGTTTTTCTTATAAAAAGCCTGCCTTAGAAGCAGACTGCTGCCATGGTCTGATTCCTGAGTTTGGACCATGGCCCTGACTGGTGAGTTCTTGCTACCAATGTCACAGTTGGTATTTACAGGCTGTGCCCAGGACCAGTCAGTTCTTGTTCAGCATTCAAATAAACTTCCATCAGCCTGAGTGTGCTGTTCGTATGGTCAGTGTGTGGCTATTCTTGGACCCTAACAGTCATGGAGATGGCCTAACATTAGTAAATACAGAATGGGTTGCTCCTGACAATCACACACTTAAAGTGAAGCATTTGCATAGTGAGAAAGATAATTTCACCTTGCATTAAAACAATTTTTTTTTTTTACAAGTCATCTCTATCGGATATTCCCGCTTCCTCCCTGTCTTGGAAATCCTAGGTGTTTGCAGATTACAGAGACAATCTAATGGAGGTGGCAATGTCACCATCTGACTCTAGTAATACTTTTTTTTTTTTGGTGCCTGTTATGAATCCCCAGTTCAGTCACAAGTGACTGCATCTATCCACCAGACGGAGAGAAGGGAAGGGGCAGAGCACACTGCTGCCATCTGCTCTCCTCCCCCAGCATCCCTGGAAATGAAGACAGGGGTGGGAGTCTCTCCTAGAAATGAGAGCAAAGTGTTCCTCGCACTGGGCCCACTGAAGTGTCTTTAGGCAACATTTAGCCCTGGCACAGGAGACAGCCAAAGAGACCCAGTGTAACAGTAGCATGGAGGCCAACTGTGAGCATTCAATAGTCACAGAATGGGCCTGCTCAGGTCTGAAGATGCCCATGTGCTCCGCATGGGGGCCATCTTTGCTCTCTGGTGCCCCACAGACCTCATCATCACTTGTTGCCTCACAACATTCATTCGTTTAGTTAGGTACTGGGGTTCACACCCCTCAGCCCTCATCCACCAAGATGCTTACAGTTGCATGACCAGGTACAGGTGATTGGGGCTCTCGTAAATGTCCTCCAGGGCAACAATGTTTTCATGCTTGATCCTAAAAGTGAGACACAAAACAAACACACAATGGTAAGGAAAACTATCCTTGAAAACAAGGTCCCGACAGGGGGGAAAAAAAAGTTACGTCATAGAATCCCAAGTCCTTGATAAGACGTCGAGAACTCTCTACCACCTTGTCTCAGACATATTCCTCAATTTATTACCCTCTCTCAATCCCCTTCCTTCATCACCCCTAAGGCCTTTGAGACCCACAGTTGGTAGCGCTGGATTGAATGCTGTTGCCACGGATCAAATTTCCCAGCACCGTACTTCCTCACATAGCCCTACATCAAATGACTGGACATCCTGGGTGGAACGCAACTCCTTTCTTCTGTCTCAATGCAGGGACTGCAGACTGGTGCAAGCAGCTGCCCCTGCGTGGGTCTAACCCTCCTGACAGCCAATATACTCCAGGCAACAGTTTCGTGGTGATGTCCATGAACCCAGTGTAGGCAAGGGAAAACCAGCCTGACCACCCTCCCTGGAGTTGACATGTATCCCACCAGCAAACTCAGTTTCCAAAGTGAACTAACCAGTGGCTAGTAAACCTAATCTCATCTCAGATTTTAAAAGCAACACACGTTCAAGTCATCTCCATCTGGATCGTTAGATTTCTTATTTCCTCCTTCTCCTGGTAATCCCTGGTATTAGTGGATTACAAGCACAGTCTCAACTGGCAGCCCCTGAATCTTCTGGGAGTTTGGCACAAATGCAAATTCTCAGGCTCTGATTGGGTAGTACAAAACTGGGGTGGAGCCCAGCAATCTGTATTTTAAAACCCATCAGACAATGTGTATACCTAAATAGACCCAAGAGGAAATGGGATTAGATCAGTAATTTTCAAATTTCTGTGCATAAATGACTCTCCTGGGGAATCTGGTGACATGGCAGGTGTTGATCTAGTGGGTCCAAGGTGAGGACTCAGTGTCTTTATTTCTCACTAAGGGTGCAGATGGTATGGGGTAAGGACCACAGTGAGCATCAAAGTGGGAGAGCGAAGGCAGCCCAGAAAAAGGAAGCGGATTCTTTCTGGCTCTGAAACTGAACTATCCATGAAGAGAAGTTTCTACTCAGAATGTCAGGCTCAATATTTTTTTAATGCATACGAGGGGAGAGTCATTTCTTCCTCGTTGAGCTAATTAGCTCTTATCACATGCCTTTTGTTGACATCCCCGATGAACCATTCAAAGACAAGATGGAACATGCAGATTCTTGTGAGCCCCTTGAAAGTAGAGCCACACAACTTGTTTGTTTCCCCCTTGTGCCTACAACAGACCTGTTTAATAAATATTTGCTGAATGAATGCATGGGTGTTATTTAAAGGTCATTGCCACCAAGCAGCAAGAAGCACCATTCCATATGTAGTTTGTGAAAGTGAAGGGATCCACCCCCTCCCCCCAAGTATCAGATGGCTCCCTCTGCAAAAAGAAAGTGAAAAGGTGGAATAAACAAGAGAGTTCTCTTGATTCGAGTTAGAAGAACAGAGCATAATTAGCAATGCTTTGCTATGATTTCTCCTGCTCTTATGAGCTAACCTGGTTGTTTGTGGGAGCTAAAACGATTACACTAAATTCACATTCCACTGGCCTCCTGTGCAGGCCACCTACCTATCTGTCTGTCAGTAATAACCACTGTACAAGTGAGGCAAAATAGTATCAGCAATAAATTACAAAAGTATATCAAATAAACCATGCCACCAGAGAAACAACTTTGGTGTTTAAATGGGGACTGTCAACATCTTAGATATTTGTGGAATTGTCCTTATTGGCTATACGTGAGAGAATATGATCAAGGAAAGTGTGTATCATGTACATTTTTCCTTTACAAGGGTATAAATATTTTAACTTAGTCACATTAATTTGGGCTGTCAGGGTCTAGATTTACAGGTAATTGAGATGAATGGGACCACAGGGAGGTCTGCTAAACAGAATACTAAGTGACAGTTACTGCCAATCTCTAGAAAGTAACGCACACTTAAAAGTATAAATATGTTCCAGATATTGCGTTGTTATTCATATGGAATGCAAGTGTCCTCAGGAGCCTCATATTTTCATGTACTAAACCTTATCACACCCAGATTTAAAGACTGGCACCTATGGTTCTGACAATCTTTGCAAGTTGAACCAAGAAGGATGTTAGAACCCAAGAGTTCAGACACTCAACAGTTAATAACCACATCACTGCATACAAAGACTCAACTGTGTACAAAGCATGGAACTGGGTACAAAGCCTACCCAACATGGAAGGCTGTGACAAAGGCCACCATGTCTGACTTGGATGTGGGCTAGAGAACCCTTTGTGTCTTCATTGAGTGTTGACAGGAAATTATTATTATTATTATTATTTTATTTATTTTTTATCCATTGGAGCATCCCAGAGAGGAACCGCAGATGGTAGGGACAAACCAAAATGAAAATGTCTGAGAATATACTGTTTCATTAACTCTCCCTGTCAACTAGTGTCTGGAGGAGTCCAGCAATGAAGCGATCTGTCCCTCACTGGGTTTCTGTTAAGTATTTGGAAAAATACAAAAAAATAAAATAAAATAAAAAGAAAGAAAGAAAAGAAAGAGGGAAAGGCTCATCTCACTGGAGCAAGCCATGAACAAGCGAACAAGCAGGCATTAAATGGCAAACGCAGGGATTGCGTGTAAGGTTACAAAAAGCTGTGTCCTGTGTGGGTTACAACCGTGGCAAAGATCTCAAGAAAATGATGGAGGATGACTTGCAATGGTTAATGCTTGAAAAAGCACACTTGAGTGATTCCAAGTAAATCCTAAAATGGCCTCGTCAACGTCTCTAAAGAAAGGTGGCTTAATTAGCTTGGAGCTGTTAGAACAAAGCAAAAGAAAACATTCTGGTCTCCTACGTCTACTTCTAATCACTTATTCCCCCCTCAGACTCCTTATCATAGAGACAGATTAAGTTTAGCATTTTAAAAATGTATAGATTATCTTTACAAAACTACCAGACAAATATCCATGCACTTCTGAGGCTAGAGCAGGGTGTGTGCCACAAACGCTTCATTCCATTCCCTTGGTCATTTAGGAACTTAGTGGTGGACAAGAGAAGACGCAGCCCCCCCCCCTTAGACTCAGGCTACAGTTACGAAGCCTCCCAGGAGTCCGATATTCACTAGAAATCAGTGCTTGTGTCATTGATCATTACTTCTAGGCGCCTCAGAGATTAAAACGACAACGTCTTCCATGCAGAGCGGTGAGACTCACAATGCCTCCTCCTAGTCTTTTCTTTTTGTCGCTGACCCATCTGTCTTTCACCAGCTATCTTACAATATGGTTGCTATGTCTCGTATCGCTCTAGTGGCCTTCATTTGACCAGACTACGTTATTCAAGCAAAAGTAACGACCCAGGTGTGAAACACAGTTATCAAGAGCAGAGCATTAAATAATAGTGATGCTGCCCCTCAGCATGAGCCAGGTATTATGCATATGCAAATAAGTGGCCGTGTAAGGTTCTTGTTTTCATCAACTGAATGAAGTGTTCACACATAAGAAGGTAAGTTCTGTGTAGGTCGGGAATCTTAATGATTTCGGCCACTACTATCTCCCTAATGCTAAAGAAGGGTATGGCAGAGAGTATATTTAAAAGATATTTGTTGAATGAATTGAAAACAAGCTCAGAGTCCATTAAGCCACCTACTCATTTTTACTTGCATTTTTACCAAATCAGATTTCCTTTCTTACCTGAGCTTTTGAACTTAAGGTTTTCATCTTTTACTTTTTTGCTTGTTGTCTTAGGGTTTTACAGCTGTGAAGAGACACCATGGCCAAGGCAACTCTTATTAAGAAAAATATTTAAGCCAGGTGTGGTGGTGTACCTCTAATCCCAGCACTCGGATCTCTGTGAGTTTGAGGCTGGCCTGGTCTATGAAGCCAGTCCAGGACAGCCAAGGCTACACAGAGAAACCTTGTCTTGAGGAAAAGACTGGGGGGCTGGCTTACAGTTCCAGAGGTTTAGTTCACTGGTGGCATGCAGGCAGACATGGTGCTGGAGAGGTAGCTGAAAGTTCTACATCTTGATCCACAGACAGAAGGTAGAGACTGTCCCACTGGGGGCGGCTTGAGCATATATGAGATCTCAAAGCCCGCCTCCACAGTGACACACTTCCTCCAACAAGGCTACACCTCCTCATAGTGTTATTTCCCATGGGCTTAGGAGGCGGGGCAGCTACATTCAAAGTACCACACTTGCTTTGTTGATGTTGCCATAGTTTGGACCCCTCTGGGGATTGAACTCAGGGTCTTGAGCATATTAGGCTCTGTCACTGAGCTATAGCTCTAGTCCTACACCTTGTTGAATTCAATCTTCTGGGGATCCACACAGCACTGTAGGTAACCATGGCATTCATGTATCTCTTGTGCTTACTACTCTTACCAGCTGTGGGCCGTTTGCTTATTTCATATGCACCCACTCAGCACCCTTTTTGAAATTCCTACCTAAAACTTTGGGTGGGGAAGTTGTATTCCACAAGAGACCCCCACCATGATAACTGACATTCATCAACTGGCTTTGATGGACGTTTGACTACAAACTCCCGAGTACTGTCATGGAGCCCAAATCTGACCCATCTATCCACGAGACAATCAGACACTTTGCTGAAATGACATTTCCCCATGCTATGAGCCACACAAGACTATTTAAGAGAGAAGCGGGGTGTTTGGGAAGATTTTGTTCCTAGTAAACCCACGTTAGTTCTTAGCAACCACTACAGTCTTTACTAAACGATCACAAACCATCTGCTTAATTTTCTATTCCAGAACGTTACTGTGCATTGAAGTCCAGCTTCTTGGTCTGCACATCTCAGAATCTACTGTTTTATGTTTACAAACTCTGACACCGTCCCTGATACTGTTTTCCTAAACATCTCAGTTGTGATTCTTTTGTAAAAAGTGCAATTTCCTGAGTCCCTGGGACAAAAGAAACCTAAATTTAGCAACTAACCAATTTCATCCTTTTCTTTCAAGCCTACTTACCGAGCTGTTTTATTTCAACATTTGTTGAGCCTCACGTATATGTCAAGATGTTACTAAGTTGTGTCGGTTTTTGTTGAGGCTGAGAGTTGAACTTGGGGCATCCAGCATGCTAAGTAGGAACCTACCATTCACTTACAGCACCCTAGAATTTTCAAATATTTCTTTTAATATTAACAACACCTTTATGTCACAACCCCTCCAGTGAAGTCTGTGTGACAAACATTAGTACAGAGCCAGAGGCAATGACCCCTACCCAAGGGAGAGCCTCCTGGAAATATATCTAATGTCCCTGCCAGGAGTAACTAATTGCAGCCCCCTGTTTTCTCTTTCTTCTCATTGTTTTGGAACATTCTGCCTTTGTTTTTACTTTCTTATCAAAGGACTTTTCAGACATAACTGTTTTGCTAGGTGACCTTTAACTTGAAACTGCAGCCAAGGGTCATTCAGTCAAGTTTACCACTAAGTTCTACTCCACTTGTTAATAAAAACATGGCTAAGAATTAGTCACCAGTGAATAGTTCATATTATGACTTACAAATAAAGTGTTTGAGTAAAACTCCAGATAGTGGCAGATGAGCTAAGAAAACAAACTGTCTTGACTCACAGATGTTAGGCATAACGAGAGAACATTGACTTTTGATAAAAAGGGCACATGCACTGATACCAATCTAATGACTTATGAATGATTGTTCAAGGTTGATGACAACATTATTACACTGTATCCTGTATTTTGAACTGTATGGAAAAAAATGTAACCATGAGAAAACACCTCCGTTTTAAAATGTGTATAAAACCTGGCTTGCCTGTCTCCAAAATTAGTCAGATTCAAACAGCACATCTGGGTTTGTTTATATTTGTCACTTGCCTACCTTCTGCCCACCGACACTTCGAGAACCCCCCTTTCCCAAGGACCTATACCTGACTGAGATGGTCTGTAGCCACTTTACAGAGCAGACATTATTTTTCTCAATTTTAAAAGGGGAACCAAACATCTTGGAGGTCAAGTATTCAAGGCGATAAGTCATAATTATCACTGTTGGGATCTGATCCAAGTTTATTCTTACAACAGAGCCCATGTTAAAGCTATCTACATAATTTGGTATCAACTAAGTGTGCTGGCTAGTTTTTTGTCAAATTTGATACAAGTTGGGAAGATGAAATCTCGAGTGGAAAAAAAAATGCCTCCATTACACTTGGCCTGTAGGCAAGTCTGTGGAACATTTTCTTGATTAATGACAGAAATGGGAAGGACCAGCCAACTGAAGACGTGGTCCTAGGTGGTATTAACACACACACACACACACACACACACACACACACACACACACACACACACACACAGAGCTGAAGGAGCCACATAACCAACATTCCTCCACAGCCTCTGTTTTCATGCCTGCCTCCCAGATCCTGCCTTGATTTCCTTCCCTGACTTCTTTTCATAATGGACTAAGATCAGGCACCTAAGCCAAATAAACCCTTTTCCTCCCAAAGTTGCTTTGCTCATGGTTTTAATCACAGCAACAGAAAGCAAAATAGGACACCAAGTTATAACAAATACATCTAAGACAGCAGCTCTCAACCTGTTGATCGTGACCCCTTTGGGATCACATATCAGATATCATGCATATCAGACATCTGTGTTACAATTCATTACAGTAGCAAAGTGACAGATTGAAGTAGCGATAAAATAATTTTATGGTTGGAGGTCACCATAACATGAGGAACTGTGTTAAAGGGTCAGAGTATTAGGAAGGTTGAGAACCGCTGATAAGAGAATATAAATCCAGAGTTATCTGCATAAGATTATGATACCTAAATTGGAGGTATCACTCTCATTAACAATACAATGTCCACTCTGAGAGTGCAGGTATTTGCTGAACTACCTCAGCTTAATGAGTGCTCTCAAGGTACTTGGTTGTAAACCTCCCAACTGATGAAATCTCAATGGGTCAAAGAAAAACATAGAAGATGTGTTCACAAAAAGAAAGACTAGAGCAAAGCCCAAAATAAAAATCACAAACAAATTTTCATGTGCTCATCTCTGCTTTCTCCCCCAAAATTGAGAGAAAGTGCACAGGGAAAAGGATGGAGATGCAGTGACGGTCTATGTGGAGGCTGTGGTCCTTCCAGCTTGCATGGCTAACCTCCTATTACTTCAATATTCAGCTTTCCCAAAACATGGCCAAGGGGGCCATACACTCATGAGATATGTCCTCTGGAGAACAACAAACTGCTCAGAAATGTGCATAATTTAAAGATGATAATATAGCTGAAGCAAGTCTAGGTGTTAAAAAGAACTTCGCTTAATTTTCATCACTAACCTATGATGCCCACAGTAAGCACAAGATGACCCATTAACGTGCTGAGGGTAAATGAAATTTATGCAATCTCCATTAAAGTCTCCATAACCTCAGCTGGGTGCAGTGGTGCACACCTGTAATCCCAGCACTCAGGGAGACAGAAGCAGGCAGATCTCTGTGACAGCCTGGTCTACAAATTGAGTCTTGGGCAGGCAGAGTTACACAGAGAAACCGTATCTAGAAAAACAAAACAAAACAAAACAAAAAAACAATTGGCATAAGAAATGGAAAGAGGGTGGTGGGCCCATGCAGAGAGAGAAAAGTTGAATGGGAAAACAGCACATGGGTATTGAAACAGATGTCTGTCCATGCTGTAACTAAAAGCCAAGCCAAGCCAAGCCAAAAAAGAAAAATAAATCCAGAAGAAGCCAAGAGAACATTTTAAAATTAATTCAGAAAAAAAAACCCATAGTGCCAAATGTACACACAGGCCCTGTTCCAAATCCCTCAAGCTGGAGAGAACATCAGGACCAGAGGACACTCGTGCTTTGCACACATTCTCCCACGTACTGATATTAGTATTTTTCCCTCCAGCCTAGTTTCTGACAGTCCAGGAATCCACAGATGCTGAATTCTTTGATAAATGAAGGATGTAAAACACACACACACACACACACACACACACACACACACACACACACACACCACACACACACACGCACACACACAGAGAGAGAAAGAAAGAAAGAAAAGAATGTTCAGTAACTGGTTATTTCTTTTTTCATCCCATCATGATCCATTGACCTGAAGGAAGAAGGAAACTGTGAAAACAAACTATAAAGAGTTTAGGAAAAGGAAAGCATAGCAAAATCTCCTTCCTTGTCATTATCCTGCAGGTAAGAGATGAAAGGAGTGTACTCAGAAAGGACCAATGGGAAGGCAGCATACTACTAGAAGAGGCAAGGCAGGGGTGAGCGGAAATGTCCCAGCCCATGTTCCATGGCTGTGAAGAGACACCATGACCTAGCCAACTTTTACACAAGGAAACATTTATTTGGAGCTTGCTTATAGTTTCAGAGGCTTTGTTTATTACCATCATGGTAGGGATTGCGGAGGCATGCAGTGGTCAAGAGCTATGTCCTGATCAGCAGGCAGAGAGAGGAAGGAGGGAGGGAGGGAGGGAGGGAGGGGGAGGGAGGGAGGGATGGGGGAGAGAGAGAGAGAGAGAGAGAGAGAGAGAGAGAGAGAGAGAGAGAGAGAGAGAGAATCTGGCATGGGCTTTTGAAACCTCAAAGCCAAGCCCTAGTGACACATTTCCTTCAAAAAGGCCACACCTCCTAATTCTTTCAATCCTTTCAAATAGCATCACTCCCTAGTGACTAAGAATTCAAATATACGAGTCTATGGAGTCTTTCTTATTCAAACTACCACAGGAAACATCTCTCCTCAGCAAGGATTGCGACCTCATAAGGAGCTGCAACTAGCCTCTGGTATCCTGGCAGGCTGGCAGTCCAGTCTGGGGAAGGCCTCTCTCCTGAAAAGCAAGCCAATCTAAGGGAGAGACCAAAGTACTTCAGTACTCCAGTACTGGCTCCTTGTGGTCCAGCATGAAGTCTAAGTCACCACTGTGACTGAAAGGTACCCACGGAATGTGCACTGATCTTCTTCCACCAAAACTGCCGGTGCTGGCAGGCAGTTCTCCCATACTGCACCAAGCCCAGCTCTTCTCTGGCCAGGGAGGAGCACTCACTTTCCCTGTGTCTTCTTACTGAATCACTCTTTCAACATCTTCATGAAGAACCTTTTGCTGGCTCCTAAGGGCTCACAGGACCTAATTCCCTCTCTTCTGTGCCATTCTATTTCTTTTGTCACCCTATAGCTCATGCCCCACTGGCTTCCAAGAACCTGAGTGCATTTGGGTGCATACTTTTTTTATAGAGAAAACAGGTCTAGAAGGATAAAAATCCAACCAGTAACAGTTAGCTCAGAATATATAAAGCAGGAGAGGAATTCTCACTTTATACTTTCTCCTCAACTTGGTTGCGTGTCTGAACCCCAGAATTCAGAAAATTGATTCAAGTAACTATTTCCTCATATCTTCCAAGGAAGGTACCAGCTTATGAAACCTGACTCGTCATCAAAACCAGCGACCTGTAGCACACCAAAATATATCCATGATGCCGCACACATAGAGTCATATGCTGGGGCTAGAGAGACGGTTCAGCGGTTAGGTTACTCTTCTAGGGAACCTGGGTTTGGTTCCCAGTACCCAATTATGTATAATGCTGGCTTCACGTGATCTGATGCCCTCTTCTGGCCTCTGTGGGCACCAGACAAGCAAGTGGCTCACAGACATAACATGCATGCAGAACACCGATTCATATAATATAAAGGAAACTAAATTTGAAAAAAAAATAAGAATTCCATACTGATCAGTCAAACGTCACAAACAAGCAGGAAATTAGGTGGTTTTGCTGTTCCGGTGCATCTGAGAGTCTAATTTGGTTTACTCATTTGTAAATGAACACTAAAATATATGCTCTTCTTTTCTCACTATCTACAAGCACATTTACATGTGTTTTTATCAAGTACATGTAAGCACGCCTATGTATCATAGGGTATGCTGAAGTTTTGTCTGTAAAAAAAAAAAAATATGTGATCCACTCTAAGGAATGCTTGGATTTCAAAATTCAAATCTGGAAAGTTACTTCTCTTTGCTACCAGCAGATGGAGCCATAATCAACAGGAGACTAAAGAGTGAAGTCCATGGTACCAAATGTAGTCAAAAGAGATCTTAAATTTACAAGTCAGTTTTGTCATAGGCACAGTTACTGTTTAAATATTAAGTAAAAATGTTTTGGCTTTCCCCAAATGTAAAATGAGGGTTGTTTTTGTTTTTGTTTTTGTTTTTAAAAGTAAATAAAGGGGTTTAGGAGCACTGGCTGTTTTTCTAAAGGACCTGGGTTCAATTCCCAGCACCCACATGGCAGCTCACAACTGTCTACAACTCTAGCTCCAGGGGATCCAACACCTTCACACAGATATACATGCAGGAAAAGCACCAGTTCAAATAAAATAAAAACAAATAAATATATATATTTTTAAGTAAATAAAGAAGAGCTGGAAATGTGACTCCGCTGGTGGGGTGCTTGCCTAGCACTAATGAGGCTCCAGGTCCAAGCAGACCCTGATGCAGCCAGGCATGATGACATGTGCCTGTGATCCCGGCACTTAGTGAGTGGGAGCAGGAAATATAAGAAGCGTAAGGTAGGACAGCAGGTTACCGAGAAGAGACTTGATACCCTATGAGCATATACAGGGGGAGGTAATCCCCCTCAGGAACAGTCATAGGGGAGGGGAATAAGGGGAAAATGGGAGGGGGGAGGGAAGAAGGGGAGGATACAAGGGATGGGATAACCATTGAGATGTAACAAGAATAAATTAATTAAAAAAATTAAAAAAAAAAAGAAGCGTAAGGCTATTCTTGTCTACACAGTGTGTCCAATGCTAGCCTAGACAATCCGAGACCATGCCTAAAAAAAAAAAAAAAAAAAAAGAACAAAAGCTCTTGTTCATGATTTGTCATAGTTCCTTCAGAGCATCCTCAGCATCCCCAATACCAGACAGGCACATTGGATGAAGACAGCAGGCAGCTATCTTATGCAATGAGGCAGACTGGAGCCTATCTGGATGGTACCCTGGCAGGGGCACTGATGTGCTCAGTCTCTCTCTATTTAGCCACTCTCTAGCTCATCAGTGTCCAAGGTCTCAGTTTTCTTATCTCGAAATGACCTAGCTCAGTGGGCTACTCCTCAAGGCTCTTTCCAGTGCTTGCAATCAATGATAGCAAGGCCAAGTACATCAAGGAATATATGAAACTTATGAAGCTTGACTCTGGGAGTCCAAGTTCCCCAGAACAGTCTTTGCTACCCAAGAGCCTTGTTACTGACTCACACTTCAATGGGCAATATTGCGTGGTTACGTCCATCAATTAGATATGGGACTTAGTGAAATGTGAAGTCATTCATACACGAGTGACCCGCTTCTCCTTCCATAATCAGCCTCATACTGCTCTCTAAACTCATGGGAAAAAAATAACTATTTGCCGGTGTATAGAATGCTTTCCAGATGAACTGGCTGGCACCTGATTGTCTTTAATCCAAAGGGGCCCAGTGCTTAGCCCACAGGACTCAACAGAAGAATAAAATATTTACCCTGACATCAACAAAGCCTTACAGATACTCAAAAGGTTGATGGGCTTACAAAAAAAAATGGAATATTTGATTGTCAAATTCTTTCTTCTTTCTGTTACTACCCATGGTAAAATAGCAGTGGGTCAAAAGATCAATCCTGTGTTTGAATTATCTGAGAAGTTATATAGAGAATATGAGTTTTCAGCCTGAGTCCGCTGCACAGGGTGTGTGTTGGAAGAGAGGTAGTCTTATACGGTGAGTATATTCCAAACTCTATATTTTAACTGGAAAAGCTAAAGGTAAAATTGGGAGTCATCTTATACACTGGAAAATACGGTATAGTGATACCTGGTAGGGGGATACAGTTTAGCATGTACAAAGACCAGGGTTTGATCCCCCAAAACAACAACCAATCCCCTACTTGACAGCTAGGCCTGTTCCTGGAGAGTTTAATTAAATTGGCCTGGGATGTGCCCTGTGCACATCCTGTGGGAAGTGATTTGTTTATTAAAACTTCTCACCGGGCAGTGGTGGCACATACCTTTAATCCTGGCACTTGGGAAGCAGAGGCAGGCAGATCTCTGTGAGTTTGAGGACAGCCTGGTCTACAGAGCAAGTTCCAGGACAGTCAGAGCTATTACACAGAGAAACTCGGCCTCTAAAACCACAAACAAACAAATAAGCAAAAACCTTTCTCAAGTGATTTAAGTGTACAAAAAATTGGTTAGTTGCTAAACTACTGAGAAAGAATTCAGTTTTGAGATGACTGGTGAGTCCACAGGTTTAGTGGCCACTATAAACTATATCCTAGGGAAGATATATTTCTTTGACAACAGATTTTGTACTAACATTAAGATTCAGGGTGTCTTAAGGACAGAGGCTCAGGGCCACGTGGCTTGTACATTACTCCTCGCAGGAAGATCATGAAACTCTCTGACAAGCTCCACCTGGTTACCTGCAACATTTGTTTGCAATATTTCTTAGGCAAGCTTGGCAAGACCTTTATGGGAATATTATTTCCTTTTTTTGGTACATTTGTTGAAGAGTAATAACATGTGCCCAGGGTGCTTGGAACATGAGAGCAGACACCTGGGACTTGGAGGACATTAGGTGTTTAGTGTTCTTGGAATAGAGACAAACCCCTAGAGGGGATTTATTAGCTTTCTTGATGTGAGCATGTGGCATCCAAAGGCACCTTGGTTCCGGGGTCACTGCAGCTATTTAAGTGTGAATATAGCAGCCGCTCCTGTATGGAATACTGGTGAGGACATAGAGGAAGCACTAATGCCTGGACTGCAGCTTCACTGGCTCTGTGCCTCACACTGAAGCTTCCCCTCCCCCACCCCGCTCTGACCACTCATGTGGTTGAAGGGGTCACAAAAACAAATCCTTGGGCAAAACCATCATTTCATTTGTCTGCCCTCCCTCTAACGCCCTGTATGCTAATTCTCTGTGCTGACTACAGCACATCAAAGATTCTTGCCCTCACAGTCCCCAGGATGATGCCGGACTATGAGGTGGCCAAGCACAGGCTAAGCTGCATGGCCTGTCAAGAGGCAGGACCTTCCAGCGAGCCACAGAGACCCAGCTGGCCCTGAGGAGGAGGAGGCCCTAGGGCTGATGCCTCCGTTCACTCTAGATACGAGGCAGCTGGGACCCTCATAGTATGATCCTAGGCCTTTTGGCAAAGCAGATGGAATACGGTGACATTTATTTAGAGAGCAGTTAGCGAATTGTCAAATAAAAAGATGGAGAAGAAGAGGAAAAACAGAGCAGAGGGAAGTCTGTTTCAAACAAATGCCTAGTGTCTGTGGCTTTGCAGACTTAAGAGACTGACATTCCGCCGTGACAGTCCTTGGTGTTCTAGGAACATGCCCACTGCCCACACTCCAAGCTGCGGGAGCCACTGTTCTTTGGCTTCTGCGTTTGGTAATTAATGCTATCACACAGTCTGTCTGGGTCAGGCCAGGCTGCAGAAAACCTGGCACATCCTAGCGAATCACAATCTTCCTTCAAGCAATTACATGTCAGGTATTCATGAGGGTGTTTGTGATTGGCTTTAAGTTTTTTACTCTCATATCTCGCTTAATGATCGTTTCCATCGGGTGTACAAAGAGCGCAAGGCCGTGCTCTTTCTTGAGAAAGTCACAGCAAGTTTCTTCATAACTGAGATTAGAGTCATGATTAGGAACATGTTTCGCTTTGTCCCTGAGTTTTCAAACGAAGCATGGTAGAGATCTCACCTCCCGGCTTCACGGCTCCATGACACGTGAGTGTGCTCAGGCAGTTCTGAGTTTATAGTTTAATGATGCCCTGCTAATAAAAGACCAAGACCCAAAGGACATCAACAGCTCTTAAGAAGTATCTCAGAACAAGCTTGAACACTGCTTACAACATAGTCAGGCATACAGACAGGTTGTGGGAAATCAACTAGCTGTTATTCACCTGGTTTTCTAGAAATTTCAGGGGTGGGGGTGGGGGGGAAGAAGACAGTTCATTGGTAGAGTGCTCATTTTGCAAGCTTAGAGCTATGAGTTCAATTCCCAGAGTGCAGATTGAAACAACAACAAAATAGATGTGACTGCCCAAGTTTGTATTCCTTTCACTAGGGAAACAGAGCAGGTCAATTCAGCCCGGTTAGCCTATTAGGAAAATCAAGACAAGCAGAAGCCTTGTGTCAAAAAGCATGGTGCATGGGTAACTGAGGAACAAAAACCCAAAGCTGTCCTCTGGTCTACACACACACACACACACACACACACACACACACACACACACACACACACACACACAAACACATACACACACAAACACACACACACAGAGAGAGAGGGGGGGAGATTTTAGAGTTTCAAGAGAAATTCAGTACTCAATAGTCCCATGAAGAAAGAGGAGACATAAAACCACCATATGGAACTCTGACAGTGACACTCAGGGGACCAGACAAAAGGAACAAGACAGTTACTGCCCTCCTAGTCAGCAGAGCAGCTGACACACCCAGGTGGTCACAGTCTGCAAGCCAGGCTGAGGTCACCCACAAGCAGAAAGATTTTTCCCCACTGAGCATCAGACTTCATTATGACCACTCTGACCAGTTCTTCTGAGTCCTCTGGTTTCTCAAATATTTTAGAATATGCAGTGCATAAGCCTACAGAGGTAAGACGGTTTATTCAAGGCACTTAAGGGAGAAGAAAGTCTGGGGACTCCACAGCGGCAGTTTTGGGATCTGTCCTAAGGATGTGAAGGTAAAGAGACTATCTAGTGTACTTTTGATTTTGTTTTTCCTGTTTACTATTTTTTCTTTCTTTTTATTCTTGGGAAGAGGGATGGCACCACCTGCGATTTAACATCTGGAGACAAAATATTTAATGACCAACTATGCCCAGAGGAGCTGTGCTTTCCAAGACAACACTCAGATGCCTCATGCCATAGGGGAAGACGGGTGGGAGCACAGGGGCTTCCTGTTCACTTCAGACTAGTGCACAGGTGTAGGGAGCAGGTGTAGGTCAGGGAGAGCAAGCCTGTGACTGTCACCATCTCCCTCTCCAACTTCACAGCCGGGAGCAGAGTCACAACGTGCAACATGTGGAGGGGCTTATACAAAACCCACAGAGCCAGGCTTCCTAAAACATCAAGAGAGCGTAGAGGGCTGCCAGCCCCGGGGCCGAGTTGTGAAGATAGAAAAACGAATAACATGAGAGGCTCCCGGGTTAGCTCAGAAACACAGAGGTGTGTATAAATGTCACAAGACAGGGTGGGAACACGGAAGCACACAGCATGGTTTGGCACGGTTCAGTGTCACCCTCTGTACCCCAGGGGTATCTTTGTATTCTGGGCCCTGGCCAGTGAGCCAGGCATAGAGCGAAGGGGGGAAAGGCTTGAGAGGGGAGTGGAAAGGAGTAAAATGGGGGGGGGGGTGTGACTGAGGCAGGAAAAGCACCAGAAAGACGGCAGCCTACTCCAAGGGCAGATGTAACATTGTAAGAGGTCCACTGCCAGGCTCACCTTCGGGTTTTAAGTTAAAGAACCAAGAAGCAACATGCAGGAGTGAAAATGCCAGCTCTCACAAGGAGGAAAGCATAGGCACTTCTGTCACAGGAAGATTTAATGGGGCCATGTGAAACAGATCTCTGTACGCCACTCTCGGAGTCCCGACCTGCTCTCTCCCGCTCACTGTGTGACTTGGGCCATGGAATTTTACTTCTCTCTGCTTTTAATTTCTCAGCAGACGGTTCATTTACACGTTCCTCTTTCATCGTGAGCAAGTGGAGAGAGTCAAATTGACTGTAGTGTAAATATCCAGATTTCCTCGGAGAACAAGGCTGACTCACATGCTCTTAGCGGGCAATGGCAGTGAGGTCAGAAGCTCTGCACAACGTCAGTTCGCAGCTCCTCACCGGCACTGTCCTCCCTCAGAAGGAAAAGAGGATGGCGAGAAAGAAGGACCGACCGTCATCATCTGCGATTTCCTTCTTCGGATCACTCATACAACTCCACCAGCAGAATACCTCACAATACAGATCAGGAAGACTTCCTTACCTTCACCTGCATCAAACACATGTGTGAATGAAAGCATGTATAATATGCACTTGTGGGTGTCCATGCAGATTGGCATGTGTTCGTGTGGGTACAAACAGGTACACAGAGGGGAAAGCCATGTGCACATGTGTGTGGAGGTCAGAGGTCAACTTCGGGTATCTTTCTCCGTTGCTCTCTACCTTCTGTTTTGGAACAAGGCCCCTTGCTGACTTTAAACCCACCAGATAGGTGAGGCTAGCTGGCTACTGAGCCCCAGGGGTCCGCCTGCCTCAATGTCTCCAGTGCCAGGATTACAAACATGGACCACACCCTGCCTGGCTTTTTTTGCATGGGATCTGCAGCTCGACCTCGGGGCCTCACACTTACACAGCAAGGTTGCTCTATCCCCAGCCCTGGCAGCCAACATTTTGGATACAAACAACGTGCCACCCACTTGAGAGAACTTCTGACAGTGTGGGGATGCTCTCAACCAACCAGAAGCCACCAAGGTCCAGGTCTAAGAATGGAACATTCTGGAACACAAAGCAATTCCTGCTCAAGTAAAAGCCAACCCCACTCCCTCTACACATAATATTATATGTAAGGATGTATATATAGTCTGTCTGTCTGTCTATCTATCTATCTATCTATCTATCTATCTATCTATCTATCTATCTATCTGAAACAGGCCTTACTATGTAATCCTGGCTGTCCTGGAACTCACTACATAGACCACGCTGGCCTCAGGTTCCCAGAGATCAGCCTGCCTCTGCCTCCCAAGTGTTGAGATTAAAGGTGTGAGCTATCACACCTACCCACATTTTTACCTCTTACGTGCTCTTCCTAAGAAATGAGGACACAATACTGCTACATGCTTCTGAAACCACAGAGTCTGACATACAACCAAATGGCAGTTTTGAACTAATGGGACAGCGCCTGCCTTTCAATGCAGTTGAGCTTTGCACATTTTCTTGTTCAGTCCTGGGTTTTTCTGTTTTGTTTTGCACTGATGTTATTAACATTAGGTGACTCCTCTAACCATTCGGTCCCTTTCTTTGCCTTTTTTCATTGAGGGATCACATCACTGACACACAGCTGATGCTACCAAGGAGAGCTAATCCCATTCTTGGCTGAGATTTGGGTATTAGATTCAGGCCTTGAATAACAAAGTGGTAGCTACAGAAGTCACTGGCGGCCATCTTGTGACCACACAAAGGATGGAAGGAAGCTGTGGTGAGGAGAGAACAAACAATGGACGCCAAAGTCTGGCTCGCGACATTGTTTTATTCAGTCAAAGCCAATGCAAGCCTCTCCACACACTGAGCAACGACACACAGCAACCAAAGAGCCTCACTTAGTGTTCAAGCCACCTTGGGTCTTGCTGCCAACAGTCAAATACATTCCAACAGACACACACAGGTAGTGCAATAAGTGAAGAAGTTTAATATTCGTTACTGTTGCACATTATGTGTAAACAGAAAAATGTTATTTCTTATCTGAGTCCAGAAACAAAATTAGAAGTGACAGCTCAGTAATGAATGTCATTGCTATTAATCCCTACTAAAAGTAGTGGCCGATAAATGGTTGGTTCTGTGAAAGAAAGCATGAGAAAATGGTAACTGTATCCTATAAACTTCATAAAAATATTCAACCACTTAAAAATGTAGGAAGAACATGGAAGGGAAGGAGGGGTAGGTGTGGGCTTTGAAGCAATTCTACAAGATCTGAGGTAAATGGTAAAGACTAGATGCTGCGAAGATGACAGTTGGGGCAGGGCTAGGGACATCATGGATTCGAAGCATCTGTAAGGTTATCCAGCCTTCCATGTCTACATAGATTTCTGAGTATTAGAAATCGATTCCTGGGCCCGGGAAATGATTCAGCAGTTAAAGGCATGCAAGCCTGGTGACCTGAGTTAGAGTCCCAGAATCCTACTGTTAGGATTCTGCTTCAGTCCGCCGTGATGTCATTGCTTACCTGCCACAGGGGCCATGCCCAGGGTCATACAAAAGGACAGACCCTCCTCCTTGGGGTCTCTCTTTCTCTCCCCCCTCCCTCTCCCTTACTCTTCTTACTCTTCCTTCCTCTTCTTCTCATTCTTCCTCTGTCTCTGTCTCTCTGGGGTACCCCTCCCTCCTTTCCTTCTCCCCCCATGCTCACTTAATAAACTCCTCTACAACATAATATCAGAACCTTGTATTCTATCATTATCTTAATTTTTAAATATAAAACATACAAAGGTGGAAGGAAAAGGGGGAAATGAACTACACAAAAACTGTCCTTCCTTCAAACTCCATACACACACCATGGTGTATATATATGCTCCCTCCCAACACACAAAATAACAGTAAACAGATTTAAAGCCAGGCGCAGTATCATATGCCTATAACCTCAGCACTCAGAGAGGCAGGAGCAGGTGAATCTCTGTGAGTTTGAGGCCAGCCTGGTCTACAAAGTGAGTCCAGGACAGCCAAGTCTACACAGAAAAACCCTGCCTCAAAAACCCAAAATAATAATAATAATAATAATAATAATAATAATAATAATAATAATAATAATAATAAATTTAAAAATTTATTCCTAACATAAAAAATGAGTTACTGATACCAATTTCCCCTTCCTTCAGGAACTGGCCTTTCTCACATAGCCCTGCAGGAATATTAATGTGAAATTCATATTAACTGTAATGACTTATAAAAAAAATTATATTTCTCTGTGAAGCCACAGAAACCAGTGCTTGCACCACTGACGAGGAGAATGTTTAATTCAGTAGGAAAGGCCCAAAGCCCCTTCAGAACCACAGGAATCCTACCATTGGAGGCCATTACAGTCTATCTGTTCCATAGTCAAGGCTGACAAAAACCTAGGAATGCCAGCTCAGCCAGAAGTTTGGAGGGAAACTGAAAGCAGGCAAGTGAGCTGTAGGCAGGTGGGAGGGGCCGACGGCCAAGACAAGCCAACTTGTGAGGAGAAAAGTGATGGGAGGAAACAGCATTTTAGTGGCACATTGAGACACCAAATAATCTGACTTCTCACAAGACTCTGATATCAAGGACTCACTTACTTGACAGAACCCTTAGGATTTGCTTCCTAGCCCCCACCTCTCTCATTCAAACTAACGAGAAAACACACACTTCTTTTTGTTTGGGGACCAAAAAAAAAGCTGAAGCATTCAAAAGGTTAATTTTACTCCGTTCTGTTTATTCAGGTAAGCCCAGAGGTTTGGAGAACAGGTTAGGAAGACAAGATGGCCGCTGACAACCCAGAGAACACAAATAGCCAGAGACTGCAACAAAAGAACAAACAGTTTGGTCAGGGGAATAAGGCAGCTCTCCCTAATGCCTAGTGGTTATTGGAAAAAAAACGAGTTATGAAATTCATTCCACCAAAATTACTGTGTGTGTGTGTGTGTGCGTGTGTGTGTACCAACCTATGTACAAGCACCTGCATTCACACTAAGGAGGATGTTGGTATGTGTGCCCATGCATACCTGTGGGGAGGACAGAAGAGGGCTGGAAATTCAAATTCAGGCTCTCATGCTTACCAGCATACACTCTTTTTCTTTTTAAAAAAAAATTCTTCTCTTATGTATTACATCCCAACCACAGTTTCCCCTTCCCTCCTCACCTCCCAGTTCCTCCTCTTGATGCTGGATGAGGCAACCCAGTAGGAAGAAGAGGGTCCCAAAAGTAAGCAAAAGAGTCAGAGGCATTCCCCTGCCCCCACTGTTGGGAATCTAAGCTACACAACCATAATATATATGCAGAAGACCCAGGTCAGACCCATACAGGCTGTCTGATTGTCGGTTCAGTCTTTCTCTGTGAGCCACTATGAGCCCAGGTTAGTTGATTTTGGATATAGCTTCTGACCATATGGAAATTTAATAAGCAGGCCTTTCATGTCTTCATCCAATCCATTTTCTTTCCATATTAGAAAGAATATGCTCTGAGCCAGCCTGCAGAAAATCCTAAGGATTTCCTTTCAACTTTGTACTGGTTCACTGGTCTGGAAGCCATTGGCTATGGCTACTTAGTTAATCAGGTAGCTTTTTCATTGTGCCATTATTTAGTTTTTATTTTTCTATGGCATCTACAAGGATAAACGTTAACTCATTCAAGAACCATTTACTAAAGACATCTCATGTGCTGGGTCCTGAAAATGGAATAAATTACACACTGCTCTGGCTTTGATAAAATATAATCTAATGCTCAGGCTGCTAAATAAATACTTACAATACAGTAAGATAGGTATAGGTTCTTGGAACCCAATTCTATGAGAATTTTGCAGCAAATCCATTACAGTGGCATGTCTTGATAGTATGCTAAGGCAAGCAAAAACATGGCCTTTTATCCCAACCCCTTGTGACCCCGAGGGTCCCATTTCCTTCTCTTAAGGCCCCACCGTCATCTCTTCAATATGTGTTAGCATATGTCCAGAACTAATTTAATCCTTAGCATCACAGATTTGAATGTCTCTACTTCTGAACAATCTCTGCTTATTAAACACATTTAAGTTGTTTAGCAAAATCATATTGTAAGGGTTAGGGCTAGATCTCAATGGTAGGGCACTTACTTGCCTTTCGCATGTGATGTCCTAGCTTAAATCTCCAGCACTAAAATTTAAATTTTAAGAAGTCGAAATGTAAGCACACGTAAGGTGGTGAATGCATGTAACCTCGGCACTCAAGAGGCTGACACAGGAGGACTGAGAATTTGAGATGCAACTGAGCTACATGGCAAGCCAATGTAATTAACCACTACCACTCACAAAGAGCTCTTCCAGCACGTAAGGCTGCCTAGAGTTACCAACGCTGTATTCCTAGTAAGCAATGTGAAAGGGAGAATTTCCCACCTCCCATGAGCAGCTGAGTGCTGAGACTTACATCCTTTTCCACATTACAAAGCAGTGAGAAGATGCTTGTGATACGTGTAGGAAGGCCATGGTGTGACACTTGGAACAAACTCGATTACATCGTGGCACATGGCCCAGCAACTATTGACTGGATATCAGGAATATTCATTGAGGATGTGTAGAACGTATAAAATGTTCTTTTCATCAAGTACAAGGAGACGCAAAATGTTAGCCTGGTTACAGCTCCTGACAGAGGAGATTTTATTTGCTTAGAGCTGTTCCCCTCAAGGTTTCCACTGAGAAAACAAAGCCCTGCTTGCTTCTGAAACTGCTTAGCTGCTGTTCGTCCAATAGGCTTAAAATATTCCCCAGTGAGACTCAGACATATATTGAGTAGTAAATATACTGAGAGCATTGAGCTAGCTCACGGAGGGCCTACCTCAGGACATCACAGTTCCTCACAGTATGGGAGACAGGAAGAGAGTGTGGCACGGACGTGCTGGGTACCATGGCTGGGTTTTCTGTGGTTTATCTTACCTGTCGTCTCTTGTGCTGGCGAGCCTTGTAACTCAGACAAAGTCATGTCTAGCTGGAAGGGGCAGAGGCAAGCCCCTAGCCTGTTCACTGGCGACAGAAAAGAGTTTTCTAGGAGTAGCACTAGGATTGCAGACCCTTGTCAGAAAGGGAAGGAGCTCTTTCCCAGCACACAAACAAGGACACCCGCCATCCACAGGAACCTTTTCAAACACCGCGTCACAGCTTTACTCACTGTCACTGAAGAATCTGAGGTTCTAACGCTTTCAAGAGCACCAGTTCTATAAACAGATCCCTAGAGACTTTTCCTGTGAAAGTTAGATGTCCAAATGTCTTGAACTCAACTGAAGAATCTAGAGACAAAAACTCCAGATAAGAAATAGATGTTCACTTATCTCGTGGCTAAATAGAAATTCTCTTCCAAGAACATTATTACGAGAAATACCTAAGGGCTCAAATTATATGGTAATTAACACAATGGTATGCAAATCAAAGTAGCTAAACAAATAATAAACAGATGGACATACACCCCCCACAAAAAGCCAAACAAAATGTTAATTATAAAGTAAATAAACATCAACTCTCCCTTAAAACAAGTTTTCACATGATTGTGTCCTAGGGGAATGTGGATGAAAATGCTCCTGATAGATCCTCAGAGCAGGTGCAGAGTGTATTTAGAGCCTTTTTTTGCCTCTGGGGGCCATATACACACACATATACATACAGACACACACCACATATAGATACACACATGAACACACACATATCCATACACACAACACACACTTATGTATATATGCACATACATACACATTCACACACACACACACACATACACAAGCACACACACACACATACACACACACCCTGGAGAAGCTCATTTTCTATATTTGCAAAGGGAAATAAGCAAAACAAGGCTTTATTTTTCAGATGGTGAAAGTCTTCTTTACTGTAGCCCCTGAAGAAATTCACTTATATCTTGAACAGAAGCCGAACACTATCTATTTCTAGGAGTTAGCAAAGTATTAGTCCCCCAAACACCTTCCCCATATGAAGATAATGTTCCAGGGTGGGGAAAAAGGACAACATCAAGACAGGAACATTCTAGATTGTAACACAGAAGAGGAGGGAGAGTAAGGTGGGCGGACGCCTTTCTACTCTCTCACAGGGAAGGTGGCAGCGAGCCTTGCCTCCCTGCCTCCCACCATCTTTCTACATTTATAGATCAGATGCTATGAGATGCAGGGTAGGAAGGGAAGATACAGAGCCAATGTGAGCTGGATCGCCTGCTCCTTCAGTAAACATGCACGGAGCTCCAGCTTATGAAATCATGAAACCTGGGATTGTCTACGGAGATGTCAGCCCATCAGCTGGTTCTAGGGTGACTGCAAGGTTAAGATACATTAGTGGACTCAAGGCAGATTTTATGATAAAAATAAAGGATAAAGGATAAATAGGATTTATCCAAGGGAGGTGGGGTAGGAAACACACACACACACACACACACACACACACACACACACACACACACACACACACACTGAATAGCAGAAGGAATATTTATAGCAAAAGGCCTGAGGTGACAGAGAACTCAATGCTTTGGGAATTGTAAAATTTGGGGTGGTTGGACTGTAAAGAAATGAGGAACAGAGGAGGAGGCTGGGTTGTAAAGGATATAGTTATGAATATGAATGTGTAATACTAAAATCAAGAGCTAGATTATGAAAAACAACTAGACCAGGCATATTGACTTTGAGAAAATGGCAATGACTGGTCATTCAAATAACTTGGGAAAGCCAAGAAAGAAAAGAGTTTGCATCTACACATAAGAAAAAAAAAGATGGAAGAGTCTTCCAGGAGTTTGGCCTTCCCCACTCCTAGTCTTTTTTTTTTTTTTTTTTTACTTTATTTCCAAAAGTGGAAAGAAAGGGGCAGGGATGGGGAGAAGGGCTCCTCCTAACTCAGCAGGGCACTCTTCCATTTCCAGAGCCTCTTCTTGCACCAAGGTCTCTGGAACCCCCCCCCCCCCGTTGCCCCCACCATTCTGTTGTCCCTGGTAGCTAGAAGGACTAACAATGATGCTACTGAGCTGGGGTGGCCCTCCCCTTGCTCTAATATTAAAAGCCAGCTTGTGGCTTTGCAGTATGCTCCCTCTGATTTGCATGTCAACTTAGAGGAAGAACACTTTCTTTCCCCCTGCTGCCATATGGTTGGTGTTCCCATCTGAGTGATATGCTTGAGGTAGCAGCTCAAGGGCTAATGGATTTGGGATGCTTAGCTGCTAATTCTTTACTGTTTTAAGAGGGTGTATCTTCCAAAAGATTACTGATGCATGTGTGCTTCTGTGCACCTTAACACGACCAGGTTCTATAGTAACAGGGCTCTTCGTTGGGCCTTTTCTGTGTGCTGGCATTGTCACATCTTCCTAGCCAAAATTGAGGCTAAGAAGGAAAAGTGTGTCATATGTCCACGTGTTTGCATCAAAGTTCTGGGTGCCTTCTTCTGGGCTCAGAAAGGTAAACAGAACAGATCAGCTTCCTCACTGATGCTTAGTGGTAACTGGCAGCCTGACATATCCTAGGATGACTGGGGAGATGGGTCTTGAGCATACCAGAGGAAGATTATCTTGATTACGTTAATTGAGGTAGGGAGACCCTCCCACTGTGGGTGGTACCATTCATTAGACAGGGGATCCTTGAGTGTGTGAGAGTAGGGGAAGTGAGCTGAGCAGTAGCATGGGTGCATTCGTTGCTCTCTGTTCCTGATTATGAGTGTGATGCAATCAGCTTCCCCAAGTTTCTTGCCACAGTGACCTCTTCATTTTGATGGACTATGTGGTCATTTAAAGAAGATGTACCCCATAGTGTTGGGCATTTGAATGTTTAGTCCCAAGTTGGTAGTGCTGGTTGGGTAAGTTGAGGAGGTGTGGCCTTGCTGAAGGAAGTATATCTCTGGGGTTAGGTTAGAGGTTTTCAAAAGCTCACGTACCATTTTGTGTTCGCCCTCTGCTTCCTGCCTGGGTTTCAATATGTGAGCTCTCAGCCTCTGCTCCAGCCACCATGTGCTGCTTGCTGTTGTGATTCTCCCTACATGATGAACTTATCCCATTGGAATCATAGGCCAAACAAACCCTTCCTTCTATAAATTGCCTTGGTCATGGTATTGTATCAGAGCAATACTCCCCCCCCCCCGACACACACACACACATGCCTGATGCTTGTGGACTGGATACAAAGCTCTCAGCTCCTTCTTTATGAATTCCTGCATGCTGTCTTTCTTCCCACCATGATGATGATGAACTAAGCCTTTGAAACTACAAGCAAGCCCCCAATTAAATGCCTTGGTGATGGCATCTCTCCACAGCAATAGAACAATAACTAAGACACTCAGGCTAACTAGACTCAAGGATTACCAATGGCAAAGTCTAAAATAATCACATTGTAAGGATCTAGGTTTCCAAATCCTCATTCAAATCAAATGAGAAAGAAGTTCAAAGGTTGAGGCATTGCCTATCATGTACAAGGCCCTGGGTTTCATCCCTAGCACCATAAACAATTTAAACAGAAAAGATACTTTTAGTTTTCTGTGGCTTTTATAGGTGCCTAGTTTGTCGGTGCTTGGTGGCTCCTCAAATTTATGGAGCGAAAAAAAAATATATGTCCAAAGGAAACATGGTCAACATTCTGAGAAAAAACGTTAACACTAAGCCTAATCTGTGCTGAAAACAGTTACCTGCCAGAAGGCACAAGGCCAGAACCAGACTCTCTCAACATTTCTAACTGGAAAACCAGCACTGTGGTACAGTAGAAAAGGCCTCTGGGTCAGAGAAACATGTGTTCGAAGTCCCATTCCAGCCTCTGTGTGCTGTATCACTTGAAAGCTGTTACTTAACCCAACCTGGTCTATGCTCTTACTGACATAGATACATGTCTCTATCATAACTGTGTATGTTGGGGGGCAGGCATGTGTGTGTGTGTGTGTATGTGCATGTACCATGCATCCCCTTGTATAATTCTGATGGAAATTAAATCATGCTGCCATTTGTAGAATAAAACCAAGAACAATAGTATCTAGGGAAATGAGACATATCCATTAGCGCAAGAAACTGCAGAAACTCCAAGAGCTATGAAAGAGAAAAACATTTCTGTTGATGGATGATGGGCTTAGGGTTATGCATGCAACAATGGCTTATTGTCACAGAGATGCTCAAGCATAGCTAACTGGAGGCATCACATCATACACGCTTTACCACAATCAGAAGGTTACATTCCCAAGGGCAGTTAAACTGCTCCCATGGAAAGCATTCATAGCAAACCAGCTTTAGATTTCTTGGTTCTCTTGGACATCTAGTGAATTACAGTTCATTACTGAAATATGCATTTTAAGTAGTGAACTGTCAGTAATAAAATATTCTATGGAGCATCATTTAAACGTACAAAAAGAAATTCTGGGTTTTATCAGGCAGTACATGTTTTAGACAGGAAAAAAGAAAAGAATTAATAATTATGAGATAAAATGACCCGTTTAATTCTACAGTTCACTGCTCCCATTCTCAACTTAGCTTTAGCACTAAAAATAAAATCAATTTTACCAAGGAAAATATGTAGGCCTCATTTTCCTTGTCTATTGATACTTGGAAAAGCAGAATGAAAGATGTGCATACTGGAAAGCCCTTGGTCTTGTCTGGGAAAGGGCCCAGGGTCCTCTTCTCTTTTAATGGTGTGTCCATCCTTCCATCTGTCCTAGGATGCATTGCTTGTGGTCAGGGTCTCCCACACTGTGCCACAGGCTCATTGGACATTCAACAAACAAGATACAACTTTATGCCCATGGGAGCTTGAGTGAGAATGACCTCCAAACGCCACGCAGGGCTGTTTGATTCCCAGTTGGTGGACTGTTTTGGTTGGGAAGAATCAGGAAGTGTGTTCTTGTTGGAGGAGGTGTGTCATTGGGGCGGGCTTTGAGGTTTCAAAAGCCTAAAGCCCAGTCTCTCTCCATGTGTCTCTGTCTCTGTCTCTCTCTCTCTCTATTTCTCTGTCTCTGTTTCTCTGTGTCTGTCTGTATCTCTGTTTCTCTGTGTCTCTATGTCTCTGTCTCTCTCTGTCTCTCTGTCTGTCTCTCTCTGTGTCTCTGTCTCTCTCTGTGTCTCTGTCTCTCTCTGTGTCTCTGTCTCTCTCTGTCTCTTTGTCTGTCTCTCTCTGTCTGTCTCTCTGTCTCTTTGTCTCTCTCTCTCTGTGTCTCTCTGTGTCTGTCTGTCTGTCTGTCTCTCCCTCTCTCCTTACATCTTGTAGCTCATGTGAGTTCTCAGCTACTTGTCCAGCACCATGCCTGCCTGCCCACTATCACACTCCTTGCCCCAGAGCATGGACTTTTTCTCTTTAAGTAAGTTCTCAATAAAGCACTTTTTTCCTATAAATTGCCTTGGTCTTGGTCTCTTCACAGCAACAGAACAGTATCCAAGGCAATGCCTGATCTACTATCACTAATGAAGTCTGAACAGTTCTGCACGGATTCAGGAGGAAAGGGACCAACCCACTTGACTTGCTCCAGCTGTGCTTAAGTCCCAGGACATGGAAGCTCTCAGGAGTACTGTCCTCTGCAAGCCAATCACAGGCCACTCCTGAGCAGTCATAAGACTGGTGCATTCTGGCCTCTCAGTATACAAGCCACGGCCACCCAAACCTTCCTCTCCCATCCCAGCCACTCATACCACCCTACCCCCTGTCTTTATGGCTTCCTTATCTGCTACTGAAAAGTTTTAATTTACTATCCACGTCCACTGCTTCTTTACCCTCATATAGAAATTCTATCAAGGTGGCTGGCCAGTTTGCCTGGCTCCCTGCGGGATCCTATGCCACAACGCAGGGCAGTGCAGTACAGGGCACCTGCCACATGAATGAATGAATGAATGAATGAATGAATGAATGAATGAATGAGCAAACAAATGATAAGCAAAGAAATGAGTAAGATGAATCTTCTCCTGATGATGCTGTCAGTGTGGCCAGATCCTAGTCACCACCATGACCTTGAAATGCTCAAGCATGATAGTTTTGTCCCCTTGGGTCTACAACTCTAAACCTGCCTGCAGTGGTTTATCTAGGTTATATTAGCCTTTAAGCTTGCCTGTGGTGGGGGATAATGCTCAATTGTATCACATGGATAAAGCAAACTAAGAATGCATACTTCCCTTGTTCTCTTGTTCCAGCTAGGGAGCTAATATGACCAGTCGCTTCCAGCTCCTGCTGCCTTGACTTTCTCACCATGGTGGGCTTTACTCTTGAACCATGTCCCAGAATAAGAATAAACCCTTTATCCTTTTAATTGGTTTCTTCAAAGAACTTTATCGCAAGAACAATAAAAAGTAAATATGAAAAAAAAAACTTACGACACCAGCCCACGTGGTAATGAGGTGCTGGCCTTGGTGGCTGCTGACACTTGCCTCTTAGCAGCAGAGAAATGTGGATGCTAATGGATCAATAGGGAGAAAACTGCACCAGACTCTAGTTATGTGGGTATGAGACACTTGTGTATGGGGACAGTCAAGAGGTGTGGTGGCATTCACCCTGTAGGGAGGAAAGGTGGTCTGGGTACCCTGGAGTGCTGCACAGACCATCCAGAGAGCAGGCATGATTCATCCGATGGAAGAAAAGGCATGTGCACTCAGTCCGGATGGGGACAACAGGTCCCTGCGACACTGAGCCAGGTGATAAGCTGGACAACCTTGTGCTTTGCTGTCCTCACTGAACTACTGCTTAAAGGATGATTGGTGGAACAGTAGGATGGTCAGTCGGGGATTGTCATATGGTTGAAAACATCTGCCAAAAGGGCACCAGAACATGTGTCTACTTGGAGGTGTCTCCTGACAAAGCACATGGCATTTTTTAAGGGGTTGTTTCGTCTTTCTTCTCTCAAATGAGTCATCACATATTCCATTCTGTGCAGCTCGAGAAAAGATGGGTACAAGAAATGAAGGGGGAACTAGGACACATGGCTCTTTACAAACAACATGGATAAAACTACTTTCCATCACCATGCATTGGAAGTCTTGTCTAACAGATGAATAGAAAAGTCTTGTGGGTGAAATACGGTTGTATTAGTCATTTTTAACTGTCAACTGGACCCAGGCTAGAGTTGCCTCAATGAAGAAGACCACCTCGATGAAAGGACTGGCCTGGGGACATGTCAGAGGGGACTGTCTTGGCTGTTGGTTGCTATAGAAAGGGCTTACAGAGGAAAGGGCCCAGGGAAACTGCATGGTGCCATTCCCTGGTGCTGGGAGGTATAAGAAAGCTTGCCAAGCATAAGTGTGCAAGCAGCGTCTCCTCATGGTTTCTGCTTCCTGTTCCTGCTTGAGTTCCTGCCCTAATGGCTCTCAGTGATGAGCATTCACTTGTAAACTGAAACAACTCCCTTCCTCCTCTAAGTCATTTTTGGTCAGAGTGTTTTATCGCAGCAACAGAAAGGAAACTAGAAGGCCGTGTGCACCACCCTGTGTCCCCAGCACCCAGAGGCCCAGGGATGCTCCTCCTCCTCCTTCTCTTTGGTAAAGACTTATTTCTTTTTATTTTATGTGTACGTGTGTGCTTTGCCCACGTGGAGTATGTCTGTGTACCACAAGCCTGCAGTGCCTGCACAGGCCAGTCAAGGCCTTGGAACAGGAATTGCAGGAAGTTGTAAGGCTGTCACCTATTTTCTGGGAACTGAACCTGCGTCTCCCACAAGAGGAACAGTCCTCTAACCACTGAGCTATCCCTCCATCATCCTGACAAGGCTCTTCCTGTAGTGAACAAGGGTAACGCAGACTCAGAACTAGTGACAGCAGGAAGTGACTGTTAAGCATTCCCCCTGTAAATGGGACATCTGCATCACCATTCCAATAGCACATAGAAGGACACAGAGAATATAAGGCCAAGAGGACGGGAGGGAGTGTTGTGGGCTAGCCTACTACGTATTGCAAGACGCGGCCATTGGGCTCCTGAACTCACACAACTGTGGTTACTTGTAAGCCTTGTACAAGATTAGGCGTCATCGAGGGGTGGGGCCTTGTGAGGCAAGAAGCCTCAGATGGGCTTACTTTTCCCAGAGGATTTGTAGGCAGTTATTGATTGATGAGGGAGGGAAAGAGATCTGTGCCCTTATAAGCGACCCCTCACTCATGCTCACGTGAGCAAATCATTGGGACATGGGGACACACACACACATACACCTGCACACACACACACACACACACACACATGTGAGCATACCACACCATGAATATAGAAGCAGAAATATTTGAGAAGAGGAAGAGAATCAAATTGGAGTAAGAGGAGAACAAGAGAGGGCAATGGGGAATGAATATGATCAACATGTAGAGCATACATATGTGAAACTGTCATAATGAAACTTGTATAGAATTAATATACACCAAAGAAAATATTTTATAAACAATTTGGCTGAGATTGTGATATTTTAGTGCCTTGTATGTTTAGCACTGGCTATAAAGATCTACAGACATCTTCTAATTCTTATTCAAATGCAGAATAAGAGGTCATATGAGTGTGTGACACTCATAAAACAGTCATGCTCCATTCTGCTGTGTTCTACTTCACACACTCATACGACACCAACAGATAGCAAGAAATATACACACAGGACACACCCCAATGCCTTGGTGGATGTTCCCTTGTTTGGTACCCAGGGTCCCTGGCTGTGGATGATCCTACCAAGGGACACCGGCTCGAGTGCAGAGAAACGCGAAGCCTTGTGAGGAAATCGGGACGCCTAGTTGTACGGTCCGGCAGCTCAGAAACAGTACGAGCTACTTTGTGGCACTTTCAGCACGATGGTGTGGAGGTTGAACCAAAAGCAGAGGTAGAGCCTGTAATGACTGTAATCAAGACTTTCCCACGCAATAAGCTCTTCAGTTAACAGGAGCACCGGGGCCCTTCCCCTTCACTCCTGTGAAATTCTGATGCTCTGATCTCCAGGGCAGACAGGGGGAGCATCTGCGGGGGAGTGCTGGCCTCGAGAGCGGCTGTCCAGACCTCTCCCTCTTTCCCCTCATCTATTTTATGTTATGTTTATACGGAAATGCGCTTATTGTAGGCTTGGGCTTCCAACACCTTGGAACAAGATGTTTTCACAGCATCAAGCACAGAGTTTATTTTACAAAACGGCAGTGTCAGAAATCACAATAAAGCAAATTAAACACAAGGGTAATATTTGGTTTCCGGGTCGTTCTGTTTTGTTTTAGACTAGCAAAAACTCACCATCTAATAGACACATCCCATTTCTTTTAAGTGCAGATATTTATTTCTGTTTGCTCCAAAAGTCTATAGCTCTTCACAGAACAAACTGAGTTAAGGGGTTTTGATCCCAGGGAAGTTTATGGTATCCCTAATAATGCTTGTAACTTTACTTCTTCCAAGTTATCTGCATAAAACTGCTCTGTTTTTGCTTCCTTCCTTCCCCTTCCTGGAAAGAAGTCAGCATAGAGAGTGCTCGGCATTATTCTCCGTCCCTACTTAGAACACAAGGCAACACCTGCACACTCCAGATTCAAGATGAATGTGGGGCAAGAACTGGGATCACAGGGGACCTTTCCATAGCACACACAGGAGGTGACACAGCAGCCCAACTGTCACTTCATTTCCTCCAGCAAAAGCTTCTGGGGGCTCAGGCCTCCGTGGAGCATGTTGACAACGGGTGGCAAGAACACCCTCATGCCATCCCGGATAAGCCGCACATGCACAAGGGACACTGACGCTGAGCTGCCAGAGCTCTTCTTACACCGTCAGCCATGTGGAGAAAAAAGGGGTGTGTGAGTGGGACCATCTCTTCCAATTCCTAGAAATGAGCCCGGATAAAATAGGTAGAGGTCAGTTCTGGAGGGCTCTGAGGGCAGGTGCAAAGGATGGGAGCATCCTTCTGTAAGCGTGTGTGCGGTTCAGGCAGGTTTGCCACTGGACAGGAGCTGCTGGCCAGTAAGCAGCAGAACACAGTGGTAAGAGCATGGCCTTCAGCTGGTCTGCCCAGAGCTGAACCCAGGCCTGCCAGCCCCACCTAAGGGTGTGTGTGTGTGTGTGTGTGTGTGTGTGTATGTGTGTATGTGTGTGTGTGAGTGTGTAGGAAGCATCATATCATCTCTAGACCCCAGTTTTTAAATGAAGAATAATGATAGGCTGGTTCCTGGAGTTGTTCTAGAATAAAGTGAACCTATGCAGTTGGGGAACTTGAAACATATGGACAGTGAGTGTGGTTTTGTCATGTCGACAAGTAATTCTGTGTGATAAATCCAAGGGAGGAGAAGACTAGAGGGGAAAGAAACTCTATTAAGGAAAAGCTTTCCCACGACGGCAATGACCTCGTGAAATGGGCCACCCAGGAAAAGTCAGGAGGATACAGCTGACCACGAGAACAACAGGCAATCGGACAGAGATGTGGTGAGCACGGCCTGATACTGAGCCACAGACATGGCTTCAGGTTCCAGCTGAGAGTCACATGACAAATGACTGACCCAAAGCTCAGCTTTCTTCAATGGTAACGATGAGATGTCCCTTGTAGGGATGAGCGTCAGTCACACAGCTGCTTGTAAACATGGCATAGGTCGATATGAAATGACGTGATGGTCACTCTAGAAGGCGTTAGATGTGTGTCCCCAAAAGTCCAGCCCATGACACTGTTGGGAGGCAACAGAACCTTTGGACGATGGGGCCTAGTTGAAAATCTTCCACTCGTAGGGGCATCCCCCTGGGGTAAGTTCTGGAGCCCCAGCTCCCTTTCTTTCCTTCTGTGCTTCAGATCAGCCATGAGGTAAACGTCCAGCTCTACTGTGTACTTTCTATCGTGATGCACTGCCGACTACTGGCCCAAAGCAGACAGAGTCTGCTGAACCCATACAGTTCAGCCCAAATGAACCTTTCCTCCTTGCGAGTTAACTGTCACCGGTATTTTGACATAGTACTAGAAAGGTGAGAAAGTCATAAATGGACCGTATAATAAAAGCTGAGGTGCCCAGCAGGCATCCTGGCACAGAGTGAGGGACCATTAGCACTGAGTTTGCTACAGTTATTACAACAATTACATGTTGCCATATGTTTTAATTCTCAGAAGGTAAGAGAAAGCCAGTTCTCTGGACTTGGATTTTCTCGCTCATTTACTCATTAGTATTGTGGCAGGTGCTGGTGGCGCCATGGTAAAGGAGGATACATGGCCTTTGCTGTCATGAGTGTCACTCTGAATCATACCCATGATATGCACGTTGACCTGGGAAGAAATTCAGAAAGGCAGCAGAAGAGAGAGTGTACGAGGGGGCCCTGACTTAGAGATGGGGTAACTGCTGCAAATGTTATCTGGCTTCATCCAGATGACCTGGTGTCAGGACAGACAAGATCATATCCAGCTCTCCACGCAGCCATCCTAAGAGGTGCTGAGCTGTCCTAGGTCCAAAGTTAGGAAGATACCAGCCAAGCCTTGAACCCAGGACTTCAGATGGCCACACTGCCTTGTCCCTCCTCACCCAGGCAGGCCAATGGCGACACCCTGGTCTACCCCATTTTCCTTTCCATGCCTGCAACTCTGTATGGCTATATCCTCCTTGGGAAAAGTTACTGTTCAGGCCCTGCCTTAAAGTCATGTGATGATAGCTTTCTACACACACACACACATAAGCTTCCATTCTGAAAAAAAAAAAAGGATTTCTTTCTTAAATCAAAACGATGAGAGATGGTTGGTAAAGTCCTAATCATGCAAGAATAAAGACCTGAATTTGATCCCCAGAACCCGCATAAAGAGCCAGGCATGGTGGCATGCTATACAATCCCAGTCCTGGGGACGTGGAGCCAGGTAGACCTCTGGTGCTTGCTGTCCAGCCAGCCAAGCTGAATCCACAAGTTCCAGGCCAGTGAGAGCCACTATCTCAAAAAACAACACAACACAAACAAACACCACCACCACCACCAACAACAAACATGATGAAGGGCCTCCCGAGAAACAACATCCAAGGTTGTGCTCTGACCCCCAAATGCACATACATGCACCCCATACACACAGTGAAAAATGAACACACATGCACACATAATCGGAACCATGTATAAATATCAAGTAGAGACAGTTCACAGAGATTCTAAACCCGGCCGAGCTCTGTTCTTTGTGATCTAGAAGAGAAACAGGTTGAACATTAAAGGCCCTCGTGAACAGAACATTTTGTCCCTGAAAGGAAAAAGAATCCCTGATGAGCCAGGTGCACTACCCACTCTCTGCGGCAGAGCCTGCGGGGTGCACACGGATGCCGAGGAACCTTTGCAGGGAAACAATCACTCCTCTCCTGGGGAGAAGTTTCTGAGGTCTGTCCTTACACACTCCAATCAAAGGCATTGTCGCCACATAGAAAAGTAGAGCCAAGTGTCCCCTTGTAGGCCTGAAGAGTCTGTGGCTTCCCTTCTGTTCCCACCTGGCTTTAAGCACACCCCTGCCTCATTTCTTAACACGCACTTTTGAAAAGGTACCACGTGAGAGCAAACACACTGCTTAAAGGAAATCAGCACGCCCGCCCTCCCACGAGCCTGTCTTCTCAGTTGGAAAACGCAAGGTATTCCGGTGCTTGGTTGGAGTGTCAAGTACAATAAGCTTTTGATAAATTAATCTGATGATCCCTTTAATATGCAGAGCATACCTGTCTTTGATCCCATGATCTCACATATGGGAATCTTGGTATACATAAAAGGAGCCAGCATGAAAGAATACAAGGAGAACGCTACGAGCCTGAATGTTAGATTTAGAGGCAACAGCCAATAAATATACCTGAAATTCCATCAGCAGGGGAACTGGCTGTGAATTATAAAACTCATATCACAATGTAGCATAAGATATCATTTGAAAGAATGGGCTGGAGGGAGAAAAGACAAAGAGAATAGAATAACTGCTATTAAGAGAGAGGGCGGAGTTGGAGCTGGAGCTCAGGGGTAGAGCGCTGGCTGAGCAAGTGCACGGCCTTGGCTTTGGCCATGAGCACTGTGGGGCAGTGGGGTGGGGAGACAGGTCCATGGAACCAAAAATGGAAAAGTGATGGATAAGATGTAAATAGCTTGAAAGAACAGGAAAGCCTAAAATTCAAGATCAAGGGAGGGGTGATGGGAAACAATATTAAAATGAGGCTGGTTGGCCTCCTAGAGGCCGAGGGGGGCTAGAAACTAAAGGAAGTGGGTCCCTGTAAAGGCTGGGCAAGGTCAGAGGACTGGGTCCATATATATGTACAAAGACTAGCTGGATTTTCAAGTCTTCTCCTGAAGCAAGCCCAGGGAGGGGCTAGAGGTTCTCCTCTACAGCGGTGAGATTGCCAGGCTCAGAAATAACAGAGGAAGGATAAAAAACCACTTGGGGGAAAACAGGTGACTGAACAAAAGTCCCTCTCTAGCTCAGCCTCTGTCCCCAGCAAATATGCACACACCGATGCCCAGCAAAGCGTGATTTGTAACTGACCAAACCTTGATGCAACCAGGATGCCCTCCAAAAACAAAAACAAAAAACAAACAAACAAACAAAAACAAATGGTGGCTCATTCGCTGAGAAAGGGCTGAACACTTAGGAGAACTGAGCTTCCCACAAAAAGACACAGGGACATGAAGTGTGTGATACTCGGGGAAAGACATCAATCTAGAAAGCATGATGCCAACTGTGACAGTAGAGACAAGACAGGGGGATGGTCAGGGGATGGAGGAGAGAAAGGTGAAAAGGGAAAAGCAGGTACAGAATGGGGGCCTTTTAGGACAGTGCAACCACTCTGTGGGGTGCAATGGCAGCGGGTCCTCATGCCTTCGTTCAGAAGCACAGAATGCGGGGCACCAAGAGTGAGCCCCAGTGTAAACCATGCTTTTTACTTGATATCAGTACCTACGCTGGCTCATCAGTTCTTACACAAGGGGCGCCCGCATGCAAAGCATTATTAGCAGAAGAACCTGGGGGGTGGGGAGGTCATGGGAAATCACTGCACTCTCCACGCAACTATTGTGTAACCTAAAACTTAAAAAGCTATTGGCCGGGCGTGGTGGCGCACGCCTTTAATCCCAGCACTCAGGAGGCAGAGGCAGGTGGATCGCTGTGAGTTCGAGGCCAGCCTGGTCTACAAAGCGAGTCCAGGACAGCCAAGGCTACACAGAGAAACCCTGTCTCAAAAAACCAAAAATCAAACAAACAAACAAAAGTATGGTAAGGTAAGCATGTATGGCTGCACATGCATGTGCTCCGCACACACATATGTATGCACACAAGATGAGCCAAGAATACCCGTATACTTAAATGGGTAAAATTAACAGACTGTCAGCACCAAACATTCCTGAACAACTAAGCTTCTCTACCATTATGAATAGAGGAAATGAGAATAGTCTGTGCACTCCAGAAAACAGACTCAGGGCTGTCAGATCACCTGGCAATTCTACTCCTAGAGAGTGGCTGAGAGAAGAGACGGTGTGTGTCTTCACAAGGACTCAAATGCAACCCGTGAAAGTGTTGGCAGCTTAAAACCAGAGACTCTCCGTCGACTCATTCACGGGAGTGTACACACGCAGTGTGTGGTGTGTTTCCGCAATGGAATACTCAAACACGCTGAGGAACCATAATGGGAGCAGGAAGATGCTTGAAACCACGCTGAGAACACAGCACCAAAAAAAGAGCACACTCCATGTGGGTCCTGCACACGAGGCTCTATATAACAGGCACAAAGTCGCCCGCAGTGATAAAAGTCAGGTCCGTTGCCAGGACAGCCAGTAGTGGGATGATTTTTTAAAGCTCAGGGATGATTTTATTAGAGTTTGAGAGAAAAGCCAGGACCAGCAAGTTGTAAACCTTAGCAGTTGATTGAAGGGAAAGAAAGAGCCCTGCCCTTTGTAATGCAAGAAGTGGGAGGGAGCTGCAGGAGGGTGAGAAAGCCCAGAGTGCCCAGGGAAAGCGCGCCTGCCCAGGCTTTGGCTAATACCTGGAACAACATGATAGAAGAGGAGAAAGAACAGCAGGCAGGCGAAGCCGCCCTCCCCCCCATAAGATGAAAGATTTGCAAGCCATCCTCCAATCTCCTGCTTTGGGCTTGTCATCTCTACAGCAAGGATTGTCACCTCTTGATGGAGGCGTGGTGCTTGTTCACAAGC